>NC_139219.1:51775041-52138026 GCF_055691185.1 Crinia signifera | reverse complement strand
CTTCTCTCTCTCTCTCTCTCTCTCTCTCTCTTCTCTCTCTCTCTCTTTCTCTCTCTCGCTTTCCTCTTCTCTCTCTCTCTCCTCTCTCTCGCTTTCTCTCCTCTCTCTCGCTTTCTCTCCTCTCCTCTCTCTCTCCGCTTTCTCTCTCTCTCTCGCTTTCCTCTCTCTCTCTTTCTCTCTCTCTCGCTTTCCCCTCTCTCTTGCTTTCTCTCCTCTCTCTCTCTCTCTCTCTCTCTCTCTCTCTCTTGCTTTCTCTCTCTCTCTCTTTCTCTCTCTCTCTCGCTTCTCTCTCTCTCTCGCTTTCTTTCTCTCTCTCTCTCGCTTTCTCTCTCTTCTCTCTCTTTCTCTCTCCTCTCTCTCTCTTTCTCTCTCTCTCTCTTCTCTCTCGCTCTCTTCTCTCTGCTCTCTTTCTCTCTCGCTCTCTTTCTCTCTCGCTCTCTTTCTCTCTCGCTCTCTTTCTCTCTCGCTCTCTTTCTCTCTCGCTCTCTTTCTCTCTCCTCTCTTTCTCTCTCGCTCTCTTTCTCTCTCGCTCTCTTCTCTCTCTCTCTCTCTCTCTCTCGCTCTCTTTCTCTCTCTCTCTCTTCTCTCTCTCGCTCTCTTCTCTCTCTCTCCTCTCTCTCTCTCTCTCCTCTCTCTCTCTCTCTCTCTCTCTCTCTCTCGCTCTCTCTCTCCTCTCTCTCTTCTCTCTTTCTCTCTCTCTCTCGCTCTCTCTCTCTTCTCTCTCTCTCTCTTTCTCTCTCTCTCTCTCTTTCGCTTTCTCTCTCTCTCTCGCTTTCTCTCTCGCTCTCTTCTCTCTCGCTCTCTTTCTCTCGCTCTCTTTCTCTCGCTCTCTCTCTCTTTTTTCTTTCTCTCTTTCTCTCTCTCTCTCTTTCTCTCTCTCTCTTTCTCTCTCTCTTTCTCTCTCTCTCTTTCTCTCTCTCTCTTTCTCTCTCTCTCTTTCTCTCTCTCTCTTTCTCTCTCTCTTTCTCTCTCTCTCTTTCTCTCTCTCTTTCTCTCTCTCTCTCTCTCTCTCTCTCTCTCTTTATTAATTCCCAGTATTAAAGGACTATGTCCATAATTACAACTCAACCAAAAATTTCACCATGAATAAAAACTTTTGTTTTCTTTACAAAACAAAAACCTACAAATAATTTTTGACGGCTCTTTGTAGCTGGAGTGAATCTTGAGTGTTAACGGTTGTTTGTCATCATACATGTAGCATACCCAACGTGTTTCGTCTGTGTGAGACTTCATCAGGCGTAAGAAGAATCTTTTGTATAAAACTATTTGAATAATAATATCTTTGTAATTAAAGGCTCACATACATGAACATTAAACGAAATTCGAATGCAGACAATACAGAGTAAAAGACAATAAAAGAAAAAGACATTGGAATATAATCAGTATACTGGTATTCCTCTATGGTGGCCGATATGCTTGAAAAGACTAGTTCTTTCTACAAGCTCACAAGCTTGACGTTTCCACGGTTACGTCCTTTAGAGTGCCTCTCCCTTGAGGGAATATATGCAGAAGCCTTTGGCTACAGAGAAGGCACCAGGACAACTACCATCAAGGAGACAGGAGTGCCGGGTCATATTGAATATTTAGATACTATTGTTATTTGTCTTAATAGTTTGGAAAAATGTTATACAATAGATGGAACATACACAGTACCATAGGCATATACATTAAAAGACCCAGCTTGTGATAACACAAGCAGCAAAGGGCCGACTGGACTATTGCACTAAAAAAAAAAGAAAACTAAAAAAAAATAAACTACAAAAACAAATGGTATGCGGTTATTAGGTTGACCTGGGGCAGGCAATCTGTAATGCCGGTGAGAAAAGGTTTGATTTGTACATGGCCCAATAAGTGCTTTTAGGTCCTGGTTAAGATCAGATTATTAAGAAAAATGTTCCCTATTATGCTGTTGGTTTAGGATTCTTAAGATTTGGGATGGCAGACAGCAGACAGAAATCCAGGATAATGCTGTAACTGTAGATATTTTGCTGCAGCTTCCAATAGTTATTTGAGCCAGCATGTGCTGCAATTAGTTGGCCAAGTGCAAACTGTTGCGTTTATCTCTATCTCAGTAAACGCATGGCAGTACGTACCTCAGTGGAGCCTGAGAATGGGGTTTGATTAGAATCTTTCTTATCTAGTGTAAATTTTTTATACAGCCAAAGAATGGGAAGTACAGTAGTACAGAGCCAGAATAGTTATCAGGTGGTTAATAGGAGAGTACTTGAACATATATCATAGGATTTGGTATAGTGTTTATGAACCTAATTGTGAAGTATTGGCCATTTTTACAGCAATACATTTTCAACCCCCCCCCGCCCCGATAAGAAGGACAAAATTTGTGTTCTTTGTTTTTTGACTTGTTACCTATACAGTCCACACCCCACCACACCTAATGAGTGTAATAATAGGGTTTACTGTTTTTTTTTTTACTATGCTCACCTTTACTTAAGGTGAGCATGTTTAACTTGAAATGCTGCAAGACTTGAAAAACATGGAGGGATAACCAGTTTTGTGCAGAACGCACTCAATTCTGGATTATTGTGGGAATGTGCACCCGATACCAGCAGGACCTAATAAAAAAAAAAATTCAATTAGTTGCAGGGAAAAAAATTAGCTGGGGTCTTACCTGTGTTCCGGTGTCAGTAAAAATTATTGGTGGTGAGGAGGTGCTCCAGGGAAAGGTAAAAAAAAACCTTACCCCTCTAAACGCCCCCCCCCCCCCCCCCCTCACCCAATTTATTACAAAAATTCTCGCACCTGTGGGGAAAAAAACCCTGCAGGTGTGAGATTTATTGTATTGCACCAAATTGGGTATGCCTCATGGTGTGCATTTTTATAATGAAAGTATCCCAGGTCTGCCATGCTTGTGTATGCTGCCTGTAAAAAATTTAATACCACAGGAAAGCGATTTTTAGGGATTGTGTCACAGCATTACTGAATTACCACGTCAAACTTGAACTAATTCTCCAGTGTTTTCTATGTGCTTAAAAAAGGTCCAATCAGTCAGTGCTCATACCCGAGGGAAGTTTTGCATAGCAAGGCAATACAGGCACTCATCGCTTTTTTTTTTTTGGGTCTAATATCAATGGTATTTTATTTTTAATGTCAAACATGACTGTCCCAGACCAAGGGGTGGGCACTTGTTAAATGGCCGCCCACCTGAAATGAGTTTTTTAGTAAAATGTCAAGGGCCGCACATAGAATATTTGGTACTTGTTTCGTTTCACGGCGGCCGATATATCGGATGTGATATCGGCCGATATATACCGATATATCGGCCGATACGATTTTTTTTTACCTGTTCATAACCCCACTATCAGAGTTGATTTTTTTTATAGTGTACCGAGCCCGAAGCGTGGCGAGCCCCGCGGACTACTGCACTCGCCACACTATATAGAATCAACTCCATGCGTAGAGGATAGTGGGGATATAAACCGGTAAAAAAATCGCATCACGGGGGGCGATTTTTTTTTTTTTTATTTTTTTTTTACAGGCAAAATGAGGTAGAGACAGAATAGCTTGCAATTTTCAGCCAAAATCGGTGGTCGCTGATGAAAACGGTACACTGAGCAATATATTTCTGAGAGATTTTAAGCCGAAATCGCTCAGCGACCAAATCACACCATGTGTACACAGCTCAGCAATCATATTGCTCAGTGTCCCATTTTCATCTGCCACCAGATATGGTCACAGATGAAAATGTCACAGTGCCGGGAGAAGAGGCAGGGGAAGTTGCTGGTCGGAGGAGCATGCTCCTCCGACCAGCAACCATTCAGGGGCTGAAAAGGGGAGCACGCACCCGGCGATTTATCGATGGTGCACACTCCAATCACTGGCAATATGGTCACTCAGCGATCATATTGCCAGCGAAAACGAAAAGTGTATCGTGTGTACAAGGGTGGGTCTAATTGTGATTGAAACTGCTCTTTGAATGACGTACATATAAAGTACAACACTATTTCATATGTTCCCATTATGTCAAAGCCAAGTTTTATAGCTAATGTTCTTAGGATTACTTCTTGGTACTGTTTACCTTCGTCCTGTATCCGTTACACAGTGAAAAAATGTCAAGTGAGGTTTTCATTTTCTTTCTGTTTTTGGTTTGCCAACTGCATTTCATTTCAATTCCCCACGGAAATTTTTTAACTAAAATACTATCGGTATCATGTTGGCATAGCAATGTTGTTGAAGGGTATTAGTTTCTAATCCTGTGCATGAACTAAGTGACCGTAACCTGTTTTGAACTCTTGTCATTTTAATACCATCTGCTTTGTAAGGATTCTAAACCTATTTTGTCTCTGCATTTTCCCTTAGATTGGCTCCTGAGCTTGGGTGTTTTTAACGGTTTCTGTTTTTACATCGAGTTGTATTTTTTTTTGACTGTTTATACATCAGTTGATCTCGTAGTTAACCCATAGGTACTGAGCGAAAGGGAGAGAGACTGCAAATGCCGCAGTTAAGGTATCTATAAATCTAGAATACATTTTTCACACGATTTCGACACTTCCGGACCTTAAATCGTGTGAAAAGTTCCATAGCAAATATGTTTTACCTCCGGATCCGATACACAGAGGATTGCTCAAGGATTTGCCGGATTCTGTGGCAGTCAATGGCATTGCATACGAAACATCGTATGGAAAGGGGCGCGTAGGTTTTGACTTGACTCTTCAAAAAAAAGGTCACATTTATACAGCTTTTGGCACACACTTATTTTTCAGGCCATGTTTAACTCTTTCAGGTGCAATGTCTAGTCAGGCTCAACAGCCCTAGCGCTAGCAGCAGATCCAGTGGTGAGCCACTTTAAAATAAGAACATTAACCTCATTCAACATTCAATGTAGACCATTTTTTGATTAAAAAAAATAATAATCTGCACTGCAAAGGTATAATAAACTGTACAAAAAAAATTATAACAAAAAAACATTTTGTTCGGACATGTTATATAGACCATTTGTCTTACCACCTAACTACAAAAGTAAGTGAACATTTTAAGGTTATAGGCGCAAACATTTGAAATCACTTTCCCACAAAAGTATGGTTAAAAGGGCTGTGTTCAAATGTTTGCGCAACCCCCGGGGTTGGTGAACTGAAGTCCATGAAAAGCCACCCGTATGAGAGCTTAAACAGGAATAATTTTCATGGCGACCTTAATGAACATGATCAGCGCAAAATAAAAAACATTGGTACTTGTTTCCTAGCATGGCGCCCACGATATTAAGTCGTACGACATCGAATCGCATCGCATGCCATATACCCGATGCGATTTTACTTTACATGTATTCCGCGTCCCCTCGCGGGGCGCACTACACTCTCCACGCTTCGGGCTCGGTGGCTCGCTGCGCTCGCCACACCATATAAAGTCAACTCCACAACGACGTGGATAGTGGGGGTATGAAAAGGTCAGATGACACGTACCGCCGCCCTTTCGGGTTGGCATTGATAGTGGGGGTGGCGTTGGGGGTGCTTTTAACATACTAAGCACCCATTACGGTTAATTATCTTATAGGGGGCACATTTAACATTGAAAACACCCATTAGGGTGCTTATACAATTTTACATCGTATACCATTGTATATGGCATACAATGCGATGGTTAATTGTATACCATCGGCTGCCATCGTGTAACATCGCATCGCATACCATCGTATGCCTTATGGTCTGCGATGCGATGGGCGCCGTGCTAGGAAACCAGTACCAAAACATCAATTGCATATTGCCCCACGATCTCCTGTCACTTCAGACCAGAGATTGCGTGCGATATGACAATTGAATACGGACCAAATTCTACAAGAACTTATTCCCCTATGTCTGTTAAGATTTTTCATAAAAAGTTGGAATCTCTGGGATTTTTATTCTTTCTATAGCGATTTTTTTATTTTAACAGATTTTCTCTATTTTGTACTATATTGTATTTTAAATGTAAATATTATTATTATTTTTTTTGTTTAAATTGACCATTTTTGTTAAGCTGGTTGCCATTTTAATTTTGGCAATTAGGAATATAAAACTTGATAAACACTAGATGGTGTGAACCCAGCACAACATGCAGGGAGTGACAGAATGACGGTAGTAGCAGGGCCCACCAGACGACGTCACTTATGACTGCAGGAGCATGCAGATAGTATGTACACACTGGGCTATTTGAATGATCTGTCGGAATTAGACAAAATTGTACATAATCTCGTTAATATGGGTGCAAATAATTAAAGTGTGTGTGTAGGAATTGGTTAAGCTAAAAATTGGAAAACTGGTACAACGGTTTTGTACCTGCTGCATTTGAGAACAAAAATATATATATATTTTTTTTTTTATAATTCTACAAAGCAGAATGTAGATCGCGGCAGTTGGGAGATAGTATTGTAGTGTTCTGGGTTCAGACAGATCATGTGACATACATGATCTAGTGATGGCATAGCATTTTTGAAAGGAGATAACAGAAATTCCATTCACTTTCGAACACCTGACGTGCTGTAAAGCAGTCATATAACAGGGCGGTTCACTAGGCCAGTATCTTTTACTTTTCCCTAAAGCTTCTCCTTGTTTCAGTGAGGAATATTTGCCTGCGATGTACACAACAAAAATGCCTTTATTATTTGCTGGAGCACCTAGATGAGGCGAGCCTCCATCTCAGGTTCCAGAAGGTTGACAGACAAGTAAGTCATTAGGTTGTACCAAAAGTTAGACATGTGTTAGTTAGACATTGACAAAAGTTACACATGCATTAGTTAATGCCCCCATACACTCTGCGATACGATATGGGCTGGATTGCTTCGCAGCGTGTATGGGGGCCAATAGACATGCCAACGCACTCAATATGCCAACAACTGATTTTTTTAAACCAACTTGTTTATACTTTACCATCCCTGTGGGCATAAAGAGAGAATAGAATAGTGTGTCGAGCACAGGGAACATTATATAGTGTACTGATGTCGACATATTATTTGGGACGTCGGACTAATGCATTTTTTGTGTTGACCTGTTGACTGACTAGATATTGTCTGTGAGCTATACCACACTCCTAATCTCTCCCCTCTTAGAGATACCTTCCCCAGCTATAGTACTGGTGCACTGTGCAGAGGCACAGGGAAATGCTTTCTGTTGTGCAAAATTGTAAACATTTGTCCCCCGTAACACTGAACAGTTTAGTTTCCTTTTGTCGCTTAAATGATTGCCTTTGTTAAATGTGGCTCTGTGTGTGTGTGTGTGTGTGTGTGTGTGTGTGTGTGATATCTTCTTTCTGTACTTAAAATAAGGCATGCTGGTGCATTACTCTTCTACCACACACAGCTACACAGGCATTGCTGGATAAATGTATGCGCTTTGGCAGATATATAGCTGATTCTAATCTCTGTAGAGAGTGATTTCAGGTTTGTAAACTACCTCCAGTGCCTCTATAGCTGGGTACATACTGAAGCAATGTGTACCCAGCTGATATGACTGGGCAACTTATTGGAACCTGGGTACACATTCAGCGGTGGTGATGAAAGGACAGAACAATACCCATCAGGTGTCCTGATTTTTTTTTTTTTTTATACATTCTCTGGTCAGAATCTGACCAAATCTGCAATGGCTGGCTCCCATGCAAGCGTTGCAGTTGTGTATCACAAGCAGCTCCCATCTAAGTGGCTGGGAGCTTTTCAGGCTGCACTTATTGCAGAATTCTGCTGAGCAATGATCCATGTAAAAGGTTTTGGGCACGCGTGCATTTGGGTGTGAGATTGCGTCAGTTTTACAAACAATTGAATAGCTTCTGGTCTTTAGACGGGAGCCACGGGTGCAATGAACTGTTCACTTTCTTGGAGTCTGATTAGTAACCAGACTGACCAGAAAAACCTCTATTTAACAGTCTGTGGTGAAAGTTCTTTTCCAGCAAAAACTGTTTTGCTCTAATAACCCAGTGGCTTAGATATTGCCATGCAAATAACAATAGCCAGCACTTTTTCCTGACGGATTAATAGCACCATTCCAAAGTTCACTAGACAAGTTGGTGACAAATTGTGAGCAACGCAGCTCTCAAAGCCCCATTGTAACATTAGTTCTGTAGTCATCGATCTGAACTCTGGTTTCTTTCTTCTGCTACTAGTGTTTGTAGTAGATGTTACAACAGACTTTATCATTGCTGAAGTGGAAAGCCAGGGATAGTCGGATCACAAATTTGTTTTTCCATGGTCCCTATAGAAACTGTTTTTAGGGGCAGCTACCGGGCACTCATCAGCTATAACCTTAAAACTACCTGGCTTATATAGTCATGACAGGGTGTACTTGATCTTCAACAGTATTTAGATAGGTGGTAGGTGTCCTAAATGACCAGACCCAAGGTTTCCCCTGCAGAACATTTCTCAGAACATCACCCTGCCTCTGAATTCTTGCTTTCTTCCTATAGTGCATCCTGGTACTTTCTCTTCTCCAAGTAACTGATGCACACACGCCAAGCCATTCACGTAATGGATAAAACAGGATTCATCAAACCAGGCCTTCCATTGCTCCATGGTCCAACGCTGACCCTCACATGCCTGTTGTAGGTTCTTTTGACGATGAACAGAAGTTAGCATGGCTACTGTTCCCCTATGTGCATCAATAAGCCTTGGTGCGCTCTGATCCTGTTGGTGAATGAACGGTTGCCCTTCCTTAGACCACTTTGGTAGACACTAGCTACTGCATATCAGGAACACCCCACATGACTTGCTGTGTAGCGGACTGTCTAGCCATCATCACCGGACCCTTGCCAAAGTTGCTCAGATTCTTGAGCATGCCCATCTATTTCTACCTCAAAAGCTGCCTATATGCCAAGTCTTGACAGATGCTATTGGTATTATTGGTTTGGATTCGGTATGAAATCCCGACATATAGGTTGACAGGTCGCGACATGGGTTTTTTCACTGGTTTTTTTACCCGAATGTCGACATGGACACAGTTGGAAGTGAACCGCAGCCCCTTGCTTAGCTTGCTATGCTTCGGGCATGGTGCATCTCTGCTCTCTATTTTATTCTCCCACCATGCCCTAGTGGATGGTAGGGCATGAAATACTGACTGTCGGCACATGTTGGGTCAAAAAATGGAAAAAACCCATGTTGACCTCGCGACCTGTCGACCCTGTCGGGATTTTGACCGCATCCCATTCATTTCACTGAAGATCAGTGATATTTGTGTTACTATTGACGGCTGTATGTTACGTCTTCTACTTGTACTTTGCCCAAGTTGGAAGTAGGGGAGGGGTAATATACAGTATTGACTTTTAGCCCATAAGATCCTCAGAATATTTGTAGTATTTCAGGAGATGTGGTATTTGGTTAACTTCTCACTCTTGTCACAATACTGACAGCAGGGAATCATGTGACAGGGAGTCTCATGATTTGGGGAGGAGCAACATCCCCAATAGTGGGTATTGTAGGTCAGGTTCCTGTTATACTGTTGCTGGATGATTGTGTAACTAGACTTCCATCTATAGTTAACCAAATTCATGCATGTGTATCTGCTGTTGTCTAGACATAATTTCTCTTTATTTTGTAGCTGTTAACGAGAAATAAAGTAGAGCTTGTATTTTTTTTTTTTTATCCGGCTTGCAGAGGTTTTTTGCGAAGCTGCTACTCGGCCACTTTAATAACCTCCGAGTTCATTGGCTGTGTGGGATGCCGTCTGAAAGCGGAGGTTTTTTTGTAGTGGAGCAATCCTATAAAAGGTGTGGTTTTGCCTTGCAAATGATGGCCTCTTTAAAAAATGACCAAGTTTCCCCGGCATCCCGCACAGCCATCAAACTCTGAGGCTATTATTTCCATTGTAAAATGCAACAGAATATGCTGAACTATAAAGGGAACTGTAAATAAAAAATATTACAGTTGGCCGATGGTCACTTTTTTTTATTTTTACTTTAAATCTGCACACTTTGGGAGGTATTCAATTTGTGCCAGATTTTCAGTTTTTAATTGTGAATTAGTCACCGTATTCAATCTACGTGCTGATTTTTCACATGGGTGAATTCGTTACCGTTTTCACACGTTTTTGGGCCCATTTTCACATATGCTTATTGGAATATAAAATTTTCAAAAATGAAACTGCATGGATGAAAACGCCCCCGTTTTTATATGTGGGTTTCGAATTGGTGCCTTTTTTTTGGCTAGCCTAAAAATATGGCACTGATTTGACTACAGCCCTTAATTATTTTAATAAATTTATTTATTAAGTTTCTTATATAGCGCACAGATATTCTGCAGCGCTTTACAGAGACTGTTTGAACATTCACATCAGTCCTTGCCCCAGTGTAGCTTACAATCTATATTCCATACCACATGTACACGGACACGCGCACACAGCCATTCTAGGGTAAATTTTGTTGGGAACCAATTAACCTACCAGTGCATATTTTTGGAATGTGGGAGGAAACTGGAGTACCCGGTGGAAACCCACACAAGCCCAGGGCGAATATACAAACTCCGCACAGTTAGGGCCATGGTGGGAATAAGGGATATGGTCGTATTATCGACCACACTTAAGGTGCGTACACACGGGGCAATATATTGCTCAGCAATCATATTGCTCAGTGTCCCGTTTTCATCTGCGACCAGAGATGGTCACAGATAAAAATGTCACACTGCCGGGAGAAGAGGCAGGGGATGTCGCTGGTCGGAGGAGCATGCTCCTCCGACCAGCGACCATTCAGGGGCTGAAAACGGGAGCGCGCACCCGGCGATTTATTGCTGGTCCACACTCCAATCACTGGCAATATGGTCGCTCAGCGACCATATTTCCAGCGATATTTGCTATAATCGCCCCCGTGTGTACGCACCATTAGGTCAACAGGGTTCTAGGTCGACATGTGAGAAGGTTGACGTGGTTTCAGGTCGCCATGAGT
The DNA here is from genome assembly GCF_055691185.1 of Crinia signifera. Taxonomy (NCBI): domain Eukaryota; kingdom Metazoa; phylum Chordata; class Amphibia; order Anura; family Myobatrachidae; genus Crinia; species Crinia signifera. The sequence goes on along the minus strand of NC_139219.1, from coordinate 52,127,175 downwards.
TTTTTTGTGCCGACAGTATTTCATCACCTACCATCCACTAGGGTGTGGTGGGAGAATAAAATAGTGTGCCGTGTGCATTGAGGCACCGTGCCCTAAGCATTGCGAGCAGGTGCGGTTGACTTCCAACTGTGTCCATGTCGACATTCGGGTAAAAAACCTGTGAAAAACCCATGTTGACCTTGCAACCTGTCAACCTAACCCATGTTGACCGAACGCATTTGTCAACCTAAAACCATGTCGACCTTGTCCCATGTCGACCTAGAACCCTGTCGACCTTGCTGCCTGTCAACTCAATGATGTCGACTTAAGTGTGGTCGATAATACAATCCAAGCCCGGGAATAGAACCCATGACCTCAGTGCTGTGAGGTAGTAATGCTAACCATTACGTCCGTACTGCCTTAATGAAAAACGCTGTTTAAAGCTACGATGTCCTCACCTGTGATCCAAACCTTCCTATGTTCTATTTATCTGGTGCAGTCCCCCTCTGCACATGGAGATTGGCAGCGGTTGTTGCTATTCATTTGAGTGGTCGGTGGTCCCTGTTCCAGCAAAACTCAGTAATGTATTCTGCAGGAGACAGTGAGGTCAGCGACCTGTAGCTCCAGCTTGCTACAGGACTCTATCCCAACATTGTAGGACTTAGTTGCAGCTCCACAAATGGTACATTTCTTATCAAAAGACGGAATTCAGTTGTTTTCGGCACCAGCAGCCAGTAGATGACACCCAGCAGAGTTATGCAATTATTTTTACATTTGATGAGCTGCTGGCATCGGCATTTCTGCTACCCCCCATTGTACCGAGTTGACCTGTTCTAAAAGTGACCTTGCAGTTTCGTAACAGCTGGAGAGCCGCATGTAGCCCAAATCTGTAGTAGTGTATTCTCTCATGAAATATTTAAACCCTTTAATGGAATTACATTCCACTATCCGTGATGTACAAATGTGTGGCAGAATAATAGCAATCTAAATCAGCACATCCGATTACTACATACCACATCAGTACATAGCTCCATGTACTGATGTCATAAATTCCATGCACGTCTGACACTTCCCTTGGCCTGCTCCCCCCACCTCTTTTATGAAGTAGATTAGGGCTCCTGGTCTGATCAGTGTTATTCCAAATGTGTATTGTAAATCTCTTAACCTAAAGCAGTTCTGTGCTACCATGGTGGTTTATTTTATTTATTTTTTACATTTATTTAAGTGTTCTTTTTAATCTAATGTTCTTTTTTTCCCCCTCTCTTGGCAGGTATGAGAAATGAGTGTTGGAAGGAGAAGATTGAAACTGGTGGGCATCTTAATGATGGTAAATTTCTTTATTTATGTAATCGTTGAGGTGTCGAAGAGCGACAGCCAAGAAAAATCTGCAAAAGGACAGCTATTGCTTCCCCATGGCAAATTCTGGAAGAAGCGATCGGCTACCGGTGCCTATTGGAACAGAGAACAGCAGAAACTGGATAGATTGTATAATCCAATCCTGAATTTGCTCAACAATGTTACAGTGGAAGAGATGGTGGCTAACAACTCGAGCCTTCTAAACTCTTGTGACATGGATACAATTTTGCAGTCCGAAATAAAGGACTTTGACAACTTACCGGACAGATTTAAAGACTTCCTTTTTTATTTAAGATGTAAGAATTACTCACTGGTGTTTGACCAGCCAAATAAGTGTAAAGATAAGCCTTTCTTGCTACTGGCCATCAAGTCCCTAATACCACAATTTGATAGAAGGCAAGCCATACGTGAGTCTTGGGGGAAAGAACTGAAAATCAATAACATGACTGTTGTGAGGGTGTTCCTCCTTGGAGATACTCCAACTGAGGATAATCACCCCAACCTTTCCGGCCTTGTTAAATATGAAAGTGAGAAGTATAAGGACATCCTCCTTTGGAATTATAGGGACACATTCTTTAATTTGACTCTGAAAGAAGTTCTTTTCCTGAAGTGGGTAAGTCACTCCTGTCCGGATGTCCAGTTTATTTTTAAAGGAGATGATGATGTTTTTGTGAATACCCATCAGATCCTGGATTACTTGAAGATGCTGTCTGCGGAAAAAGCCAAAACTTTATTTATTGGGGATGTGATCAAGGATGCAGGACCTCATAGAGACAAGAAGCTGAAATACTACATTCCCGAGAGCATATATGAAGGTTCCTACCCACCGTATGCTGGGGGAGGGGGCTTCCTCTACTCTGGTAATCTGGCATTAAGACTTTACAATGCCACATCTAGAGTCCTCCTATTTCCTATAGATGATGTCTATACTGGAATGTGCCTTCAGAAACTTGGGCTTGCTCCAGAGAAACACAAAGGATTTAAGACCTTTGATATAGAGGAGAAACACAAAAATAACATTTGTTCCTATTCCAATTTAATTTTAGTCCATCCTAGAAAACCTCAAGAAATGATTAAGATATGGTCCCAGTTGCAAGACTCTAGTTTAAACTGTTAGGAGGGGACTATGCGGATGAGGTCCATGCCTTGCAGAATGATTTATATTTTTGCACTGTTAATGATGTGAGAACTTGTGCTAGTAGCACGTCACATTGAATGTTCCCAAAGACTGAGTGTGAATCCAGTCTTTGCTAGCGTGAAGTCTGTAGATCGATGCATCTTGTTTTCGTGTGTGTGTCTACTTTTTTGGATCTGTTTTGTATTGTCATTTTTTTTTTTTCAGTTGGGGTTTTGTTCTTGATGTCTGTCTTAAACAATGTCTTGAATACATTTTTATAAGCATATTTTCAGAAGCTTTTGTACATGCACATGCAAAAACATGCATAGCATATTCATTTTTTGGGATCAAAGGCTTGTCTGGTCTTTACTGGTCTGATTGCTGGCAAGCAGTATAATTTAAAGTTTTAATAAGACAGATTCTCTTGAAGTATGGAAGTCGTTGCTGTGGGATAATATAACCTACTGCTTTATTTAAAGGGGCATATATGTTCCTTCGTGTGCACAGCTAGGTCTTGTTAAAACAAGTGATTTACGCTCCGTGTATCAACGCTTAGAAATTTGCATTTGTTCATATCCATGTTTTACGTCGAGCTGTTACTTTAAAAAAAAAAAAACACAAATTGTATTTATTTTTTTTGAGGAGAGAAAGTTGCATCTTACTACAACATATGTACTTTTTGAAGGAATTTTGTTTTCAGGGATATAATAGGACCTTAACGAGGTTATTTCTTTGTTATGTGCATGCTGTCCATGAAAGTGTAGGGAGCGGGGGGGGGTTATCACACTTGTAGCATGATTACTTGATCCAGTTCTTCACCAGTGGCCTTTTATAAGTGTACTTGTCATTACGTTTAGTGGAGAGTGTTAGAATATATAAATATAATCTAGTGACCTGCACGCCCTAGGTGTAACATAGCAGGCAGAATAGCCAAAATACTGTGTGTTGTGTTAAATATTAAATCCACATGTTATTTCTGAGACTCTAGTGTGTTTTAATAGCCATTTTCACATACTTTCTAAAAATGTAGATGGCCAAGAATGACAATAAATCCACATGTTTGAGGGACAAAGAAGAGTTGAAGCCTGAAGCAACCACACATTGTAGGTAGAATTCTGGAAAATGCTAGCTAGAATTTGATTGATTTAAATCTGCCACTTCTCAAACCTTTCCTTTTTAGAACATCTACTGTACTAAATCTATCCCTTTAATATTAGAAAACTTAAATACATAAAAGTAATACATAAATGAAATCCTTTTTTTTTCTTCTTTGCATAAGTAAAAAAAAAAAAAAAAGTCCTTCCCCCTAATCACTTTTTTTTTTTTTTTTAAACTAATTTCTTTAAGAAATGTATTTGTGGTTTATTATTTCCCAGAACCTTGCAGAAACATACCACATTTAGTAAAAAGCGACTCATAAAGTCTAATAGACTACAAAATCTTGGGCTTCTAGTCTACATAGTCACTACAGTACACGGTAATTCCATGCCTAGTCAACATTTAGAAAGCTGAACCGCTTTTACGTTCTGTTGCAGAGAGAGACAAGTACAGAAGGAAATGGAATTGTTCATAGAAGTTGTTGGAACTTGTTACGCACACTGCGAGAGATGTAGGGTCTGCAGAGCTTCTTGAGGCATCTAACCTCATAACTAGCACAGTTTCCAGGTCAGGGAAATCTCCCTCACAATACGTCCAGCAAGATCGAGAGGTTGTGCTTGTTCTGATGTCAGCTAAGACATTTACGTCAGCTATTTGCAGATCTGTTGGAGTTTGATTTGAGATGCATCATGCATGTATGTTATGGAATATGGCCGTTGTTGTTCTGTTCCATTTCTTCTGTGTGTTTTCATGCATTTTACAATATATGCAAAAGCAAAATAGTTAATCTATTTTGATTTCTTAGTGTAATTATTATTCGGGTCCAATTAAAATTTATATGAATATAATCTGGTTTACATGTGGTGAACATTTATGTTTACATTGGCTTTGTGAATTCTAGTTAAAGAAGGGATGTTCACCAGAAGTGGAAGAACACTCTTCATGTCCTAGACACCTCATTGTAGCTGCAACCAGTACAATGGTTCTACGAACACATGACTCAAACCATATGGAGTCATCTTGGCCTCTGAGATGCATCGGCTGCATCCACAATAGCACCCGGAGTTGCTTTATTAAGTACCAGGGGCATTTAATTATTTACCAAATTAAAAATGCTTCTAAACTAAGTGTCTCATCCAAAAATTGGACATCCCCCTATTAAAAAAAAAGCATCCACTTTATGTAAAAAAAAAAAGTGGTATATTTGTCTATAGAATAAGTTCATGGAATCATGAGTGGAAAGCCTTGCTACACAATATTTTGTTATCCAAATGACCAGGTTTATGTTATACCATATGAAAATTTTAATTTCTTATCAAATAGTAAAATGCCTTTTTATCAAATATCTATTTTTCTATCCAAACCAAATTGCTGTTATTTTGCAGTAGGCTTCCATGGTAGTTCAAAGGGTTTCCTAATTCATAAGCTATAAAATAAATGTACAATGTTGAGGGATTTGTTTGAGGGTTTTTTTATTTTTTATTTTTTTAATCTATATTTGCTGGTCCTTTTTGGCTAAAATGATTTATTTTTAAAGTTCCAAATTACATCCTTTTGTGTATATACGATTTTCTCTAAAACGATATATTTGTTTCCTTGTGGGTTTTTTTTAATTTTAATTTTTTTTTTTTTTTAACAGAACTACTGAGAGTATAGGGGTGTATTTTAATTTTTTTTTTTTTATTTAATTTATCACCTTTTAATTTTAAAGCACTTTCCTAGAAGTTTTATAATGAAGTCATAACTCCGATTCTGAAACTTGAAGGATTTATGTTGCTCCCGCTGCTTTCCTTGTATCCCTGATTAATTAGGAGAATAACATTTTTAAATTGTCTCCCGATGTCATCTAGTTAGAAGTGCCTGTATTTTATTTATTGAAATGTAAAAACCAAAACTGTTTCCTAAATTCGTGTATGCAGCATTATTTGTACACAATGTTTTCAGTTGAATATTTAACAAAACATTAATTGGCTGTAAGTTTGGAACCTAGTTAATAAAGCAAATTGATATTTTTATTTATTTATTATATTTTTCCTTTCACTGAAACGTACCTATGTCTTGTATTTTCTGCTTCCGGACACAAAAAACAGAAAATTAGTTTTCCTTTACCTCTTTATAGAGTCCAATTGTATGCATATTTTCAATAGTTTCAATGAAGTTACTTGTAGAAAAAAAAAGAAAGGAGCCATGGGGCTTATGTTAAAGAACTTTGATGATACAGTGAATGTTGACATTTTTTTGTTATAAGCCAAATTCTGTCTAGGCCTGCAAATGTCTAAACTGTGGAAATTTAAAACTTCCTCAAGTGTTTGAGAACGTTATAATCTAGCTCTGTTTATTTCATTGTCTTGGTCTCAAGTCTTCTGCAAACACCGTTTCAATATGTTCTCTTACCTAAATCTTCCTCCTTCGTATATACAACTGGACCAACTTGTCAATATACAGTAAAAGTTGACAAAATCATAAGTATTCTTACACAAAATGGAGATTCATTCCAGAATACAAATCATACGGTTGTAAAAATGGATTTGTAATCTTAATTTATTTATTCTATAACAGTCACTTATTTCACATTCCACATTGTGATGTTTAGTTTAAAAATGTCTGATGCTGATCATGTCTGCATGCTTTTATGCATTGAGTTGCTGCCACATGATTTATTGGTATGCAATGGAGATACGGTTATTAGGTGGACAAGCATTGGTCTGACCACTGAAGGTCAACATGGCTTAAAATGGCACGAGATCGATGGGCAAGGCTAAGGTCAACAGGGTTGGAAGGTTGGTAGAAGATGGGAGTTCTATTTCAAATGGGAAGTTGCTATAGGCAAACACAGAATCTACTACCTATTTATTTAGCACCTTCTAGAAGATAATAGATAGTATCTGCAAAAGTAGGGATTCCATTCAAATCGTTTCTTGTTCCAGAAACAAATGTGAGCCCATAAGATGTAAATACATTTTTAATATTCTTTCATAGTGAATTTTGTATTAACAGGCTGGACGTAGCCAGAACTTTGTGGGTCTCATTACAATATTTTGAAGAGGCTCCTGTCCCTATGCTTCTAGAGATACTCCTCTCTGAAGCAGTTGTTAATGTAATGCCCCATTGTCACATTGTAGGGCTGCCGGTACACCTTATGTAACACAGTACCCCCAATTCACATTGACATAGTCTCCAGTAAATTTTCTGCCACACGTTAGTGCCCCTGTTCATATTAAGTAACAATATATTGCCCTACACTTCATAATAGACTGCATTGCAATGAGCATGTCAAGAGGGATAAATAGGGGCCATTACATATTCTCTGTGGTCACATTTTTTGTTATATAATACATGTATGTGTGACAAGGAAGGTGGGTCCTTCTTAGAGTCTGTACTTTCTGCAACTATATTTCCAGTGCGAGGTCTGTGGCAGAAACAATGACTCCTTTTGGGAGCCAGATCAAGGTAGGCTCTATATCCATGTACAAGGCCTGTATGCAGATATGCCCAAACTGAAGTAGGTCCCATTGACTGCCACAAATACAGCCTAGTTCCTGTATCGTTCTATTAGCAAAGACAAGTTAATGGTCCTTTGGTGGTTCAGTACTGAGGATCTAAACACAATATGCGCCTTAACCAGCTGAGGTTGGACATTTGTCAAAATAGATGCTAATCTCAGGGACTTTTTATTGCCACCTGTAGGAAATTGTTCCAAGAAAATGTTCAGTGCTCCATGATTCTTATAAAAAGGAATATAAAAGCCAATGTGAAGGCACGAAGTCTAAAACTGGATTCCTGTAATGTCCTACATGGACCACCAAAAAGTCACTATTACCCTGTGATAAAATAAATGGTACTTGTTTCCTAGAAAGGCGCCCACGATATTGATCCTAGGCATCGTAAGGAAAAAAATGACGTCGGTCTCATCGCATGCGGCCAAAAAATCGCATGCGATGCGACCAACGCGTTTACCACGATTTTACATAGGGAACAATGTTAAATGGCCCAATTGACCCAATTTCACATAGGGAACAATGTTAAATGGCCCACAGACCCCAAATAGCCACCCTGAAGTGTGAAATGGCCCCCCCAATTGTTAACGCCACCCCACGATCAACCTCAACCTGAAGCGTGGCGAGCGCAGCGAGCCCGCGTCCTCCGACCTTTTCATACCCCCACTATCCACGTCGGCGTGGAGTTGAGAATAGAAAGTGTGGCGAGCGCAGCGAGCCACCGAGCCCGAAGCGTGGCGAGCGGACATGGATACCTGTGAAGCCCGCGAGGGGACGCGTATAGCTGTGAAGGTATCCTCGTCCCCTCGCGTTGCTCGCTGCGCTCGCCACGCTTTCTATTCTCAACTCCACGCCAACGTGGATAGTGGGGGTATGAAAAGGTCGGAGGACGCGTACCGCCGCCCCTCGCAGGCTTGCTGCGCTCGCCACGCTTTCGGGTTGACGTTGATCGTGGGGTGGCGTTAACAATTGGGGGGGGGCATTTCACACTTCAGGGTGGCTATTTGGGGTCTGTGGGCCATTTACCATTGTTCCCTATGTGAAATCGGGTCAATTGGGCCATTTAACACTGCAACAATCTTTGGGGAAGTACATGAACTTGGTAGAACTTTTGGAGACTAGTCAATTTATTACACATTATTTCTATAGTTGAGAAGTGAGGTCAACCCAGTATCCATCTGATGACCTCTCGATGGAGCCTCATAGTTGGCTTGCTAATTTTCCAAAGCAGTGGTGGTAACATAACAGAGGTAATTTTCTGTTCCGTAGCTTGTTACATATTGTTCTACTAGTAATGATACCAAGAGTTCTTGATTACATAAAACGTGGCAAGGATAAGTAGCACCTGGGGATACAATACATGACCCGGGAACTGCAAAGTGTAGAAATGTAATGTCTAAACAACCAATACCCACGGAATCATCAGATCTCATGTAGTGCTCATCGTACACACAAGTGCACTAAAAGGCAACCATGATGCACTACAGTACATATTTTATAATGGACAGGCCAAGCAATACATGCACATGTGTTTTGTAATGGGGAACTACAAACAAAGGGTGAGATTTAATAGGATGAGATATTCAGAAAGTGAGAGATTTGGTAAGAAATCTCCATTTTTTTTAAAGCGGCAATCATTTACACTGCAAAACCAGTTTGATTTTGCAGTGTAAATGATTGCTGCTTTAAAAAACTGGAGATTTCTTCCCAAATCTCTCACTTTCTGAATATCTCATCCTATTAAATCTCACCCCAAATGTCAGTATTATAGTGCAACACAAAATGCAAGCAACCCACATCAGCTGCACCTGTTGTTCGTGCTTACCTACTTATAACATGATGGGATAGGAGAAATGTAAATTGGTAAAGAAAAGAACAATGCAAATACAGTGGTAAGTGAAGCGGTAGTGAGATCTACAGTTCTGTACATTATTTATGGGTTTTAATATTTCCGTAAGAAACATTTTCAGCAGATAGTATAAAAGAAGTGTTTCTAAATTCCATTTGTAAAATATAAGATGGGAATTCCATGTTGACTTGAGCCTTTTAATCTTAGTGAAAACTTCATGGATATCCATTTCCACATGGAAAAGTAAAGGTGGGTACAACTGGGCAATGTATCATTAAGGATATGGATGATATCAATAAAAATATAGCAGGCATGACGTCCAGTGTGTACAACGCAATATCATTAATGAGGCACTAAGCCACGGGTCGTTACCGATTCTAACCCCTCCCCTGTCTGTACATGCAGCTCAATCCAACACTCATCAGCGACTGCGTGTACAGAGTGGGGGACTGGTGATGTGAACAATATCGGTCTGTGTGTGAAGCGGTTTCCGTAGGAAAACCATATAGTGCAGTACCTAGCATTTAGTATTGCATATATTTTCTACTTAACATTTTGAGTGCCAAAAGCTCTATGAGAGATGTTCAAAGTATTGGCTAAAAATGCCAGATCCGCTCACATTTGTTATATAAATTCAAATGACACGTGTAAAACTATATTTCCTACACTGCTCAAAAAATTACGGGAACGTTTAAACAACACAATGTAACTCCAAGTCAATCACACTTCTGTGAAATCAAACTGTCCACTTAGGAAGCAACACTGATTGACAATTAATTTTGCATGCTGTTGTGCAAATGGCATAGACAAAAGGTGGAAATTATAGGCAACTAGCAAGACCCCCCAATAAAGGAGTTGTTCTGCAGGTGGTGACCACAGACACTTCTCAGCTCTTATGCGATCTGGCTCATGTTTTGGTCCCTTTTGAAAGCTGGCGATGCTTTCACTCTAGTGGTAGCATGAGTCTACAACCCACACAAGTGGCTCAGGTAGTGCAGCTCATCCAGGATGGCACATCAATGTGAGCTGTGGCAAGAAGCTTTGTTGTGACTGTCAGCATAGTGTCCAGAGAATTGAGATGCAACCTGAAGACAGGCCAGTACGTGGAGGAGGCCGCTACCTCCGCCTTTGTGCAAGGAGGAACAGGAGGAGCACTGCCAGAGCCCTGCAAAATAACCTCCAGCAGGTCACAAATGTGCATGTGTCTACTCAAGCGGTCAGAGACAGACTCCATGAGGGTGGTAGAAGGTCCCGATGTCCACAGGTGGGGGTTGTGCTTACAGCCAAACACCGTGCAGGACGCTTGGCATTTGCCAGAGAATACCAAGATTGGCAAATTCACCACTGTCGCCCTGTGCTCTTCACAGATGAAAGCAGGTTCACACTGAGAACACGTGACAGATGTGACCGTCTGGAGACGCCAAGGAGAATGTTCTGCTGGCTGCAATATCCTCCAGCATGACCAGTTTGGCAGTGGGTCAGTAATGGTGTGGGGAGGCATTTCTTTGGGTGCCGTACAGCCCTCCATGCGCTCGCCAAAGGTAGCCTGACTGCCATTAGGTACCCAGATGAGATCCTCAGACCCCTTGTGAGACCATATGCTGGTGCGATTGGCACTGGGTTCCTCCTAATGCAAGACAATGCTAGACCTCATGTGGCTGAAGTGTGTCAGCAGTTCCTGCAAGATGAAGGCATTGATGCTATGTACTGGCCTGCCCATTCTCCAGCCCTGAATCCAATTGGTCACATCTGGGACAGCATGTCCCACTCCATCCACCAACGTTGCACCACAGACTGTCCAGGATTTGGCGGATGCTTTAGTCCAGGTCTGGGAGGAGATCCCTCAGCGATCTCATCAGGAGCATGCCCAGGCATTGTCGGGAGGTCATATAGGTACATGGAGGCCACACACACTACTGAACCTCATTTTGACTTTTTTAAGGATATTACATCAATGTTGGATCAGCCTGAAGTGTGTTTTTCCACTTTCATTTTGAGTGTGACTCCAAATCCAGACCTCCATGGGTTAATAAATTTGATTTCCATTGATAATTTTTTTGTGATTTTGTGGTCAGCGCATTTAACTATGTAAAGAAAAAAGTATTTCATAAAAATATTTAATTCATTCAGATCTAGGATTTGTTATGTCAGTGTTTACTTTATTTTTTTTGAGCAGTGTATATAAGGTCAGCATTACAGGTCATTATGATGAATAAAAATGTTTGCGTGTCAATTTTCACTTGGTACTCAAAGGGTTAAATTCGCTATTACTTCACATCGACAGAATATTTGATGTGTTGCACTTTGTTGCACAATAATTGCACGCAGGCACATTTGTTAATAGTAAAGATCCTTACAAGATAGTGATGAAAATAAACTGTTAAAATGAGTATCAATCACGAGTGATTACTTCCTATGTACAACTGTTTTACCAGAGACACTATAAACACTAAGAGGAGATGAAAGTACATCATTTCCACAACTACTGTGATGCAAATGGAAAACTAAGATTACTTATCACTATAGGGTGGAAAGAGAAAAAATAAGCTTATCAAAGCTTGGGAAGAGAAAAATTGTGATAAAAAATAGCAACCAATCGGCTCCTAGTTGTCATTTTTTTTAAACGGTCCGTAAAATGTTAGGTACGAAGAAACTGATTAGGTGTTACTATAATGCTCTCACAATTTTATCTCTCTGAGTGTTGAGGAACATCCCGCAGTAAGACATAGAAAGCATGGGTAAGCAACATGTAGTACTCCTGCTGCTGTGCTTCTCATACCTGTCTATTCTCCAAGAAAGGCGGGGAGGGACCCAAAAATGGGATGGTAATTCCCCCCCCCCCCCCCCCCCCTCCTCAGAAAAAGTGTGCAAGTGATCTGCATCACCGCTTATACCCCACGCTAAGTGGGCTGGCGGATGATGTAATTTCAAGCTGTGAGCGGACACATGATTGTGTCTCCACAACCCACACTGACCCCCATTTTTAGGAGTCCCACCACCTATTGAGTTGAACGGTGTGTTTAACCTTACGAAATATTTTGTTGGATTAAATCAAAGGGGGTCTGTTATTACCATCAGTACTGTGAGGAAATTTGCTGGATTTATTAGTCCTCTGTAATTTTATCAAGGAAAGGTGGTGGATATCAATCCAAACTGTGATCCAATCTCATTGCATGGTTTAGCCGCAATAGGCCAGGTATAATGTACAGAGTAGGGTCCTTTAGATTTCTGCTGCTGATCTTTTTACCTGCGGCTGATCAATACAGTACATATCGCACATCAGGCCCTGCATCGGGATGTGGGAATGAATCCTCTCCAACAATGACCTATTGCCTTCAGAAGATGTCTTGAGCTTTAGTAAATCATGATGGTACATGCAATAGGGTGCACATTTTGTTAAAGTGAGCTATGGCCTTCACTGTTCAGTGTGACTTGGGAATTTCGGAGTGTGGTCACTCAGGTTGTATGCATCCTGTGGCGATATCCTATTACACAGCCATGTTCTTGTCCCACCTACTTCTCTTCCTTCTTTTCTTTGCAACGCCACATACACTGTGATGGAACATTGCACACTTCCTTGTGCATAGTTGGAGGGAGTTAAAATGAGTTATACTTAATTTGTCCTTCAGTGAGAGGTAGGACTGGGGTAGGCGATGGGTAAGTTGATCATTTGATTTATAAATGCCCTGGTCAACACAAAATAAACAAACTTCACTGAAGAAGGGCAGGGAAGCCACTAACATCTTCTGCCAGTAACCTCTATTACTCGTTACTGTTTAAATATTTAAGATAGTGGCGCTCCGGAAATGTTGTTGCTTGTAATGTAGGTCTGTTACTAAAAGAGAAAAACGCCTACACAATTTACTGCTTACTAAACGAAGTAATGGAATAATTTTTTGCACTGCAAATCCTGCACTTAGCCTGGTCTTAAGTAGGCCATACACTAGAATGACCTGCGTATAGATCATATGCAGGTCATTCTAGTGTATGGCCTACTTATGCAGGTTGTATGCAGGTTGTAAGAGCAAGTGATCGTATGTGCTTAAATAGATCATAAAGAAATGTAGAATTCTAAGTTTCTATATGTTCAATGGAGCGACCTCTCGACCAGTGGGACTGCACAATGCACCAATATACTTCAAGATGTGCACAATCGATCGCACAACCCGTCGACATTGTGCAGATCGGCCAGATATCGTTCTAGTGTATGGCCAGCTTTGGAGCAGTGATGCTAAAACGGTTTTCTTCCCTTCCCCTTTATATCTCTCCAAAGCTTGATAAATCTCCCCCATGAGCCATTGTTCTGTGCCAAGAAAGATGTACTGTATTGCCTTTATAGAATGTTACATACAGTATGCGACCATTTAATTACATTTTGGGACCCAGTAAGGCTTCCAAGTCAAATTGCTGTAGTTAGTACGTCCTACACAAACATTGGCAATTACCTGACTGGCGTTGGTTGGAGGGGAGAATGTGTCAGTGTTCTAAACCGTGATAGCTTACTTATTTCCAAATGTCTGGGAGACTTGGGAATATCAATGAGCTTACCCAGACTGCCAGGAGAGTAGATCTGACCTCTCTGAGAAGTGGGCGGTCCAGCAGATTAAGAAGCCTCATCTTTGTGCAGTAGGAGACGGGACCTCGAGTGTACAATTCACAGTACAGTTGAGACTGAAATGTAATTATATGAATGCCAAGTTTTATTTGTATCTCATTTATCAGATACATAATTGTATAGATCTCCTGATTTTATTTATTTATTTTTGAAAATTTAAGAAAAGGTCTGATGTTACTGTCTGCATACTTCCGTATTAATTACATTGTTTCTTCTGTCCCTTCCATTACTATGAAATTGTACAGAGGGCATAGTAATACACTGATTATATAATACACCTTTATTTTTATTTATTTATTTTGATTTCACTTTGATATCAGATTGTAAAGGATTGTGTAAAATGAATACCAGCAGTTTTATATGAGGTATTTATTTGCCATTCACTGTTTATTGCATCCCTTGTGGTTTTTATGCTTTTACTCCAGTTGAGTTGTCAGATTATAAGATTGCACATTGAAGGTCACAGTTGCTAACCAAACCGGTTCTGAAACAGGGGAGATGTGCTGCTGAGCGATGCTAGATTGCTGACGAACCCATCTCGGATCTGACCGTACTGCCACCGTCGGGGAAGTTCGCCGGTGACTGCAAGCCGCAATCCACATTGCTTTCGGATTACAATAAGTAATACACCACTTTAAATGTGCACCTTTTGTGGGAATTTTTGATATGGATCACTAATCCTACGAACTGGTTCTAAAGAATGCAAAGGAATTCTGCAAATGCATGCCTAAGAAACGAACCGGTTTTAATAAGTGGGGGAATTAATGTTTTTAATGTTTGTGCATCTTGTCTGTCTATTATTGGCCAATTAAAGTGTTAAAATCCAATAAATTTGTACTTTATTAGTACGAATGGCCTAATAAAGGGGTGTCCGCTACTTTGCTCTTTTTTATTTGTACAGCGACTTTCATACAGCTATGGCAGATACCTTTTATAATGGTCGGGGAAGTTGGATGAGCGATGAGCGATGGGTGACTCCTGTCTTTGCCTATTCACCCAATGCTGAACATTTGTTTTGTTTTAGAAAGCAGTGTAGAATGGTTCTGGTATAGTGGATTTACTATGTCTAGATCGACAATCTTGTGGTCAACCGCGCCTAGTTAGGTGCCTAAACATAGTCGAGATCGACATTAACAAAAGATCAACGCAAGCAATAGGTAGACGGGAACGGGCTCGACCAGTGACCAGGTTGACACAAATTTTCCATTATTATTTAGTGACTATGTAGACATAGGGTGACCTGGACGCAGTATAAGTGTACAGTGTCCATTCGCCATGCTTTGGGCTCAGTGTCTCAGCAAAAAAAAAATCTTTAAAAACCTTGTGTCTGCCTTGTCGCTGTTGGCCACGTTCCCGTTGACCTTTTGGTTAAATCGATCTATTAATGTTGACTATGTTTAGGCATCGAACTAGTCGCATTTGATCATTCGTGGTCAACAACTTAATTGGCGATCTAGCGATCGTTGATCCTTTAACCGGATACGGTGTAGAATAATGCAATATATCTGTAAAAGTATTCTAACATGGTCATTGACTCTAGATAGAGGTATAATATAAATATATATCATTTTTTTTTCATATATAATAAACCAGTTCGACCATAGACTACTATTTTACCATCAAGCAACTCTATTGGATTTTTAATCAACTTCTAAGATTTTGTCAAAGGGAGATAACTAGGTTAATACTGTACAGTCCGGGTCGGTGGTAAGGTTAGTGTTGAACAGAAAACTGGTTTAGTAGATGTTCTATTAATGAGCCAGTCCTTATTCCAATCAGATATTCTGGTGTCACAATACATTTTCAAGTGTAAATATAAATAGATAGAGCAGTCATAGGAAGCTTGTGGTTTTTATAGTCTGGCCAGACATAGAATTGCAACTGGTAACTATAAACAAGTCCATGCATCTTGCAATTCCTCCTATTTGTGTCTCACAGCTGCTTGTGCTTATCCAGTAAATCGCAGCTTTCTCCAGAGACTTTAGGAAAGCTGGTGGCTGATATTTACAATATCAGAGGTGTCTTAAATTGCTTGTATTCCGGTATGTGGATGCAGCGATAGAGAGACGGCGGGAATCTTACTGAATTCCGCAGCATAGCCCATGTATGCAGGGCAGACTGTGTCTCATATGTCGCTACCATCCGCTTAAAAGGGCAACAATGTCTAGTGTGTACCCAGCTTTAGAACAGTTTAAGATGATTTTTTTTTTTAATTCATATTGTTGGCCCCACATTATTTCTTGTATCCCAGTTTGTAGAGTTACGTTTATCTTGTCCGTGTTTGTGCCTGTTCCCAGTTGTACTTCCTTCTGTTTCACCTTCTCTTCATACCTTCAAAACACAAAAAAAAAAAAACTACTTGACACCAGTGACTATATGTGTCAAACAATACCATACATACATTTACATGGCCCTTATTCAGATCTGATCGCATTACAAATTTGTTCTCAAAATGGGTAAAACCATGTGCACTGCAGGTGGGGCAGATGTAACATGTGCAGAGAGTTAAATTTGGGTGGGGTGTGTTGAAACTGAAATATAAATTGCAATGTAAAATAATAATGTAGCCAGTATTTACCCTGCACAGAAACAAAATAACTCACACAAATGTAACTCTCTGCACATGTTACATCTGCCCCACCTGCAGTGCACATGGCTTTGCCAATTTTGAGAACAAATTTGTACTGCGATCAGATCTGAATAAGGGCCATTGTACATACATCTAGGGGGTTGTTCTAAATCAGGGGTGTCAAACACAAGGCCTGCGGGCCAAATCTGGCCCGCCAGACCTCTTCATGTGGCCCCAGCCTTCACCTTTTATTCTCGATTTTTTTAATTTTTTTTTCTAAACAAGAAAGCCGCCTCTTCAGCGCATGTGCGGCAGCCTACAAGCCAGAGAACGTAATGCCCTCTAGCGCAGTGCCGCCGGTCGTCAACCCCTCCTCCGCTTCCACCTGCTGTATAGGAGCCAGAGAGAGGAAAGAGCAGGTCCGTCGTGGTGAATGGTGCTGCTGCTGCTGTGCGCTCCAGGTCACTTACTGCTGAGTGTGCACTTCACAGTGACCGGGAGCACGCTGCCCCCCACTCCTGGATAGATAGTGCGAGGAGCGCTACTCACAGGAGGGAGGGGGAAATGCGCCTGTGTGAGAGCGCAGCTGTGTCCTTGGTGGTGGAGCAGCTCAGACTGGAGTGGACGCATCAGAGCAGGTAAGTGTCAAACTCTCTGCCTATGTGTGTGTGTGTGTGTGCACTGGCACATTGCAGCCCATCATTAATTGCTGCGTCCCATGATAATAAGCAGGACATATGCCCTAAGACTGAGTGCTGCCCCCCTGTGCAGACAGCGTGTGCCCTAATGCACTGCAGTTCACCGCAATAGCAGGAGGGAAATGCTACTGCTGAGTTACAGTGGTATTATTTGGGACATACTTGTATGAAGGACACTATTATGCAGTGACGTGCGGTGAGGTCAGTGGCTGGTGAGGCAGTGGTGCAAGCAAAAAAATTATGGCCCACAGTAGATTTCTAACTACCAGAGGTTTCTTGGCAAAAGAGGCAACTGTGAATTTTCCCAGCACTTCCGGGTATCGCTATACACGCAATGGTGTAATAATACATTTTGGGCCCCTTCATGGAATTTTAGTGTCGTTTAAAAGCATAATGCCCCCTGCAGTGTGGTGCAGACGCATAATGCACTCACTAGTGTTCCTGAAAAATAATGCCTCTAGTAGGAGTCTGACCATTCTACATGCTTGTTTCTATGGGGTTTACATGTTTGTTGCCATGGGGGTTACATGCTCGTTGCCATGGGGGTTACATGCTCATTACCATGGGGGTTTACATGTGTGTTGCCATAGGGGTTATATGCGCATTGCCATGGGGGTTACATGCTTGATGCCATGGGGTCTACCTGCTCAATGTCAAGGGGGTTACATGCTCAATGTCAAGGGGGTTAAATGCACATTGCAATGGGGAGTTACATGCACATTGCCATGGGGGGTTACATGCACATTGCCATGGGGTTTACATGATCATTGCCATGGGGTTTACATGCTTGATGCCATGGGGGTTATGGCTGGCTAAGTACAGTAAAACAGGGTTGCCTACTTTTGAAAAGCAGTTTCAGGAAGATTTTAGATTCTGAGGGGGCGTGTCATGTCATGTCCCACCCAAAAGGGCGTATCTAATGACACCTATGGGCATGTCTAGGGACACTTAAGGTGTGTACACACGGGTGCGATATGGCTTCCGATGTTGCCGATATAGTGCACATCGGAAGCCATATCGCATACCGATTGTGTACTATTGAGGGCTTGCGAGCCCGATGCGCTGCCGATGCGCGCTCCCGAGTGAGCGCAAATCGGCAGCGACATAGTGAGGGCAGCCAAGACTATATAGTGCAGATCTGCACTATATAGTCTTTGTGCCTGAATACTCACTCACTATAGCTCCAGCGGCCAGAGGGAGAGGGGCTTTTCCTAGGGCTGCGCTGCAGGGCTGATGACCCGGCCGGAAGAAGTCCGCCTAAAGAGGAGGGCGGGGGGTGTGGCCTGATGTCTGCAAGGCGGGGGGGGGAGCTGTTTGATGTGCCGCGGCCCCGGGTGTCGCAGCACGCTGACATACCGGCACCCAGTGGTGACAGCTATACTATGCTCTCCTTCATGTTCCCACACACGGTCGACATGCTGCCGTGCGATGCAAGTCCCGATGCCATCAGATCGCATCGGGACTCGCATCGCACGGCAGCATGTCGACCGTGTGTACACACCTTTACTGGCATATCTAGTTTGCCATACAATATTTGGCCATGCTGTCCTGAGAAACGATATGTCCTTAGCTGTAATACAAGCTTTGTGAATAGGAGGAAGGAAATGCTATGGTACTCTCCCCCTCCAGGCCCCCACGCTGCTACAGCTACAGAAAAAATTATCCCCCTCCCCACTGCTTCCCCCAAAAATGTTTAAGGCAGTGGGGTGAAAAAATGTTTATGAAGAAGAAGGGGCAGAAAGAGGAGAGGTTGTATGAAACTGCGCTGCTGCAGTAGCATGAAGGCCTGGAGGGGATCCCTTCTAATATATCAGCGGGGAGCAGAGGGACATAACTAAGCAGCCAGCCAATCTCACCTGCTGACTGCCGCTGTGTAGTTCTTCAGTGCGGTCACCAATCTCTGCAGCTTCTCCCGCTCTCCATCACCGCGCTGCGCTGTCAGCTTGCTTGCCCGCCGCTGCTGCAATAGTTAGTGTGTAGCTGCCTGCTACGGCTGTGGACAGCGCTGCGCTACCCACAAAGCCCCGCAGCGGCCGGCATTAAACCCCGACCCCGGCACTCACTGACTAGCAAATTGCGGGAGGGTCGGCATCCCTGCAGTAAAATGACATGGGGCATGGGTGCTCACTTACCCTGTCCTCCTCGGCCTGCAGCTCCCCCGACATGGTGCTGACAGGTTGCCAAAAAACCTTCTTAAGTAGCCCAGAATGTTCCACAGGGCAGCCAGGTGAGGGGAGGGCTTCAGGAGGACAACGCTGCTCCCGGCCCTCAGACTCCTCTCCTCATACCAGCGCCGGGAGCTCTGCATGTGCTAGCTTGATCTGTAGTGCCCCAGCCAGGACCCCTTGATGAGCGCATCGGGGAAGGAGAGGACGCACTTCTCCAGTACAGTACTTGCTACAGCTTCCCGGCACCCAGCGATCGTCAGCTCTCTGGTCGAAGGTAGCTGCTCCCTGGCCCGCTGGCTCCGGTCCGCTCCCCCTTCCGTCTGGACTGGGACTCGGCTTCTGGTGTCGGCTGCTAGAGTTAGGTGAGGGTGCAGGGCGGGTGCCGACAGCGGGGAGGGGGGTGGATTGGCCTTTCCAATGGCTTCAGTGACAGGGGCATGCTTTCATAGTGGTTGAAAGCACGCCCCTGTCACAGAGGCACTTATGAAGGTGCCGCTTTTACTAGTATTTTAAATGGGCTATTACAGCCCGCTGTATGTCCCCACCCACTGCCAGCCCCCTGCTTCCAGCGTTTTGCAAGGGGCAGATGGAGGCACTGCTTTCAGTGCCTCCAAAACCAATTTTCAACACTTAATACAATTAGAATGATTAAATTAATAGAAATAAGATACTTATAACACATAATATGTGCCATAAGTATCTTCTTTGTATTCATTTAATTGGTAATGTCAGGGGAGGCACTGCCTCCCCTGCCTCCCCTGACTGCACGTCCCTGCTATTATGATAATAAAGAGTGGACACATAGTCCTACAGATACAACCGGCCCTTTGAGGGTGACCAAACTGCTGATGCGGCCCCCGATGAATTTGAGTTTGACACCCCTGTTCTAAATCAATTGGTCCCCTGCGCGTTTACACTGGGGAGCAATAGTTTGTGACTGTGCATAGGGTTTTATGTGTCTTTGCAGCCACTGTGTGCAATCCCTCGCACACAGGTGTCCGGACAGGGGGCGTTCCCATGGTAATACCCTGATAACGTGGGGGGGGGGGGAGGCAACTAGCTGACTTCAGCAGATGTCAGCTGTCTGCCCTGTCCTCGCACAGGGTGCCCGCAGGTCTCAGACACCGGGTCTCACAGGTCTAGAGGTGTCTCAGATCTGCGAGAGCTGAAAAAAATTATTTGATGGTCGCCGTCCATTGAATGATTTCTACCCGCACCCAAGGCTGCGAATGGATGTTTATGCAAATCATCCATTTGTTTGCCTGCAGGGGTTCAGGGAGGGGGGGAGGTGACTGTGTGGGTGGCATCTGGTGGGCTTGCAAGGCTGCAAAATTTACAGCCTTGGGAGTCAACCAGAATAAGGTCCTTAGTGCAGAAGAGGAGACACTATGATTGTGGACTAAGGGAGGGCACTGTAGCAGGCTCCTACCAGAAGCTGTCCAATCGGAGTGCGCTGATAGCCTGCAGGGGCCTTCCCAGCAAATGTCCTCTGCAGCTCTGCCTCATACCTGGCAGCGGTCGGGGCTGGAACCTGCTGGGCCCTAAGTTTATTGCTTGGGTTGCCTTGTGCCCTGCTGCCCAGCGTTTATACCCGCCGCACTGCTTATGGATGTTTTGCATAAACACCCATTCGCAGGGTAGCGTGTGGGCCTGAAATCATTTGATGGTTTCAACCATCGAATGATTTTTACAGTGCTCACAAATCTAAGTCAGTCTCCATTGACTTAGATTTTCAGCGTCCTGCTCTGAGAACTGGGCAGCGGGTGACGTAAAGTACCCGCCTCCGGAAGGCAGGTTCCCACTCACGTTTGCATGGGGATGCCCAGGATTTTGTTGGGTATGCCCTGGAAATGCAGCACACCTGTGTCCTGCCTCCCACTGTGTAAGCACTATGGAGACTCTTCAAGTTTTCAAAGGTGCCCGCACAGAAGCCCTGAGCATAAGTGAATATGTACATGCGCATTGCTTCAACATCGGTCAGCGGTGCGAACATGCCGGGGACGAGTCAATTAGAATCGGGGTCTAAGTGCCTGTCTGAGTTGGAAATTTGCCTCTAACTATATGTGTCAAACTTAACCATTCATACACGTGCATATATAATGTACATACACCTATGTAAACCGTACATCTGGACAGCGGAAAGGGGCAGGGCTGGAGGCGGAGCTCAACAACTGAGCCTTGAGTGGGGGGTGACCATTGCAATGGCCTCATTTTGACCACACCCTGGGAACCTCCCACCGAGGGGGGGATTGTGTGGTACTTGCTCACCTTCCTGGTTGGCCGGGAGGCGGACCTGAATTTCGGAAGCCTCCTGGCCATTC
The DNA here is from genome assembly GCF_055691185.1 of Crinia signifera. Classification (NCBI taxonomy): domain Eukaryota; kingdom Metazoa; phylum Chordata; class Amphibia; order Anura; family Myobatrachidae; genus Crinia; species Crinia signifera. Next base: position 52,105,908 of record NC_139219.1, on the reverse strand, counting down.
CGGGAGGGTAGGCAATTATGGTTTTCCTCCCTGTTACTGGTCACTAGCATCATTGAGAGTTACTACAGAGGGCAAAGTAATCTGTGATCTGCTACACTGCAGTCTCCTTGTTGCTAACCTTGATGTTGAGACACTTTATGTACCACAAAGTAGTTCGGCTTTTATAAGATTTTGGTTCAGTCCCAACCCCCACTACTGGGGCATCTGACTGATGTCATCATATTATGTGAAAAACAGACTTCATACCCCTGGCCTACAAATGCTAAATCTACACGACTGGCAAGTTTCTGCAACTTCCAACGCATCTTGCTTATGTTATTATATGTTTATAGTAAATGTGCATCCCTATTAGAGTAAAGCAGCCCATACACGCTGCGATGCGTGCCCCAGCTGCCACCTGCATTAGACGTGCCCCAGCTGATACCTGCATTAAGTAGAACAAGGATGTCTGCTTCCTAAACATCCTTAGTTTTTTGATAGGCAGACGCGGTAGCATTCCCCCCTCCCCCCATCCTGATGCCCTAGCCAGCTGCCTAAAGCTACCTAATTGTAGATTCTGCTTTGGTTGTCCAGCATAAACTTCCATACAAATATATGACCATTCTATGCATTTCATGTTCACATCCTGTGACTCAGACTGGTCCGACTGACACACATCTTCCTCTTTTTGTTATAGGATTTTAATTTCAGGAAAATGGCACATTCACTTCTTATTTTCATTACAAATAATAGAAAAGTGTCACAACTCTTACTTATATCCATTGCCAGCACAACTGTCTATGAATCATTTATTGCCAGAAGTACAGTACAGAAAGAAGAAGAGAAACCACCCTAACAACTCATTGCGCTAAGTTTAGTATTTGACAGCCTATCTTTGTGTGATGCAATTTCCTCTTTACAGGGGAAAGATTTACAGGGGAAATACAGCGACAAAGACAGACAAAAGGCAGGTTTATTGTCACTTACTGTTTCGTTATCAATCATCCAATTGCTTTTATATGGGGGTGGGGGGGGGGGGGGGGATACAGGAGACTTTGCAGAGGATGAAAGTAGTATTATTTTTGAATCATTCAAATTGGTCACCCTCTTCCTGCCAGACTCTGGGATGGGCTAAGGGGACCCAAAATATATTTTGCACCCAGCCTCACCACTCACAAGTTATGCCACTGTATTATTGATTGTTTGTATTCACAGAGGTACTAAGCTCCAAACGTGATAAAATGGAGAGTGATAATCAGCCAGCCAATTAGCTCCTGCCTGACATTTTTCACACATAAGAAATATATACAAAACAGGAAAAGCGCCCCCACAGTAAGGGGATGATTCTTATGTTCCAAACATTTCATCCCAGATCCCCACTTTGATTTCATTTAAACAGGACTTACACATTGTGTTTTTGTTTTTTTGTATTTATTACATGTCCCTCGTGGAGAAGAAATTATGAAGATTATTTGTGGACTTGTGTCATTGTTTGGAACGTAAGAATCATTCCCTAACTGTGGGGCACTTTTCCGGTTTTGTATATATTTCTTATGTCTATTTGTATCCCAGAGAGATAATCGCTGGTTAGGAAAATGCGTCTCCTTTCAGCGCCATTTGATTGTAATTTTTGTATTTTTCAAACACAGTCTGTGACATGACAGGTAGTAGGTAATTGGTTGGTTGTTATTCTACATTTTATCAGTTTTAAAGCTTAGTCTATTTGGCAACACTGTAGCTATAACACGGTATATTGCCTTTTTTTTTTTCATTTTCAAAACGGTTCTAGCTGCAGTGAAAGTGCCAGTGTGAATTCACCAGTATTTGTAACAGTGTTAAAAGAAGGATCCTACACGTTTCAAAGCCAATCCATTTGCAGTGTGAAAGCCTCAGACCTGGTATTTTGAACACATTACTCTGCAAAAGGAGGTGATAGGCTGTCTCCATGTCTGATGCCACAATCCTGAATTGAGGAAACCAGAGAAAATAGTGTAGTGGAGAAGCATTGCTGTCAGTCCTACACTACAGAGCAGGGGTGGATTGACCTGCCGGGAAACCGGGCTATTTCCCGGTGGGCCGGTCCAGATTTGGCTGCTTTCCCCCCTTACTGGGCCACCGCTGTCTCCCCTGGCTGGGCCGCTGCCGCTAACCTCAGCCACCAACTTGGGGGCAGAGTGACATACGCAGCGCTAAATAGTAAACATACAGTACCTAGTATGTTAGCTAATAGGCGCCGCGGAGAGAGGGAGACTGGGAAGGCTTCCAGTGATAAAGATGGCGACAGCCGGTGATCCTTGAGGAGAGCTACTGCCCATGCCCAAATGCAGCAGCTCCTCCTCCTCCCATGGGACTTTACGCCGCAGCGCCGGGCAAGTTTGACACTGACTGGTCAGCCAGCAGCCTTCCTCTCTTCTTCATAAAGTAAGTTTTAACCTCACGGCACTGGCCCTTAGCACAAACCCCCCCCCCCCCCCCCCCCAGGCAACACCCCCCCCCCCCCCTCCCCATTCCCAAGTGCAGCAGCTTCTCTCCCTCGATGCGGGTCTTTGCGGCGTAGTGGTGATGTAAAAGGGGTTTAACTTGCTCAGATGCGTTTTAAGAAATGTTTCAAATACCAGGTCTAAGCAGGTTTTGCAATGTGAAAGCAGTATAAGTAATATTTCCCATTTGTCAACAAGAAGATTACGCTTTGCTCAACGGTGATTTTTTTTTTTTTTTTTTTTTTAACAGATAACTTTTATTTTTACAAGTGGACACCAGCTGGGATATATGTGCAGGCTTAGTTGTTGGACAGAGGCACCAGAGCACAGTTGTGCTACAGCGCTATAGCAATCTTCCTATCAGGAATAGTACTGTCACATCAGCAGACTTACAAAACTCTACACCAGCACTGTACGTGCTAACACCCTCTGACAGTAATCTCCCTTTTCGCACAGTTGCTTAGCTGCGTGGAATTCACCTTTGGACTTCTCAGTAACCGACTAAAGCCAAAGGGACTGAAGGGAAAGGTACAGGGTTGGGAATGCAGTGTTGCTATTCATCTCTATAGATAAAGCAATCATTTTAAAGCCAATTCAAATTGTGACACAATGACAACTTGAGAACCGCTGAAGGATGCACAGTACATAGCAGTAACATCGTGCGCAAGAGCGAGCACAGGCAAGATCAGTGGTGTCAAACTCATAGCCCTCCAGCTGTTGTGGAACTACACATCCTAGCATGCCCTGCCACAGATTTTATATAATGGATTGCTAAAACTGTGGCAGGGCATGCTGGGATGTGTAGTTCCACAGCAGCTGGAGGACCATGAGTTTGACACCACTGGGCAAGATGAAGGAGGTTCTGATAGCATATACACCAATGTATTGTCCTCCTTAATGAACACACCTAAAAACTGGCAAACACATTTGACACTTTCATGTGGTTTAATAATGTGGTTTAACGCCTCTAAAATAATGAAATGAATGGATCCATATAAATAAGTTATTAGATCTCAGATCCCATACTGAGTCAAGGTAAATGCTTCGCTAGACCTAGCCGGCGAAGAGTCGGGTGCATTATTATATGTGGTGCAATATTAGGCAGGTATTTGGTAAATCCTTACCCACAGTCCTTATGGTGAGATATATCAAAGTCTGGCATAACCTTGACACCTCTTCACCAGCAACCAATGTCAACATAAAAGCATGGCAAAACTGGCACGAAAATGTTAATGATACGTTCCGGGACTATAAATGACAAGAGAATGGTTTAGAATTTATTACTTTAAATCCATTGGTCAAAGCCACTGATTATTGGCTACTTTGAAAAATGCAGACTACTAAATGTAGCCCCAGGACGCCTATGAGTGAAGAACTGGACATTCTAGTTATGGCAGGAAAGGCCACTACTATCTCCCATCAGGCAAATAAAGGCTGGGTTCTGCTTTGACTGGTTCTGCGACGTACAAGGTGGTATCTGGTACTCCAGCTAAAGTAAAGAATATCTACCAGCATTCCTGTGAAGGGAGAGTAGGTTAATTATCTCTGAGGGTTTCAGTTAAGTGCAATGCAAACCTACTATATTTCCTATTATTAATAAAATATCCTATAGAGAATTTCTCTATGTTTTTCTATTTTCACACAGTGGTGCACTTATGGGGGGGTTTCTGAGTGCCCAGAAACCACCCCTGATGGTTCAATTGTTTTTGGAGCAATCCAACAACCTGCGTTCGTAGCATAGCAGTAATATTAGCTCTGCCTCATCTCCACACGTGCAAATCGTGGTATACTGCTGTGAGGCCATGCGGCCTAATGATGTGAAGTGCCTGGCATGGGACCATCAACATAATTATACAACCGTCTCTTCCCTCAGCAGGCAAGTGTGTGTCTGTCATACTTGCCAACTTGGCTGCACGGTAGTTGCTAAATCCTAGTAGGCTAAAGGACCTTCCATGCCCAGGGGGAGGAGCAAAGCCAAGGGCCTTGCAGTTCCACTATCCACGCCACCACTGGTTGTTGTTCGTAACCAGGTGGAGAACAAAGCGGATAAAGCGACTCAACGTGCCCGAAGCATGGCGAATCATTTAAAACCCTTCTTCCATCCTTGCTCCTCCCGCTGTCCTGCCCTATCATGGAACAGGTCCTTTAGCCCACTTGGAAATAGACCTAACACTCCCTCTTTTGGGAAGGAGCAGCCTAGTTGGTGCATAGGTGATTATAGGGGGCATGACCAGCACATAGGTGGTAAGTTTGGTGGTGTGGTCACTCAACTGCATCATCATGGCTCCGCCCCATCACACAATACCAAGAAAACTGGCACTGTATAGCCAGTGGGTATCACTGCAAATTACATCACGTGGTTCCCTCTGTGCTTTATTTTGGAGTGCGGCCAAGGCTGGGTGCAGGGAGCTGGAGGAAGCTGCCAGTAGGAAAGGAGGTCCACTTAGTGTTTATTTTAGCACCCGCCATCTTTGAAAACCCATGCAGTTCCTCTTCCCTCTTCCTAGCACTTAAGATTTACGGGTGTACATGCCAGGGACGACATCCGCCAAAGGGACAATTGGTATGGATGGTTCACCTGGGGGCACATCCGCAAATCTACTGAGTCCCAGAGTCTAAGCTAAAAAATCAGTGCATTGAATCGATTATCTAGGTTTCACAAAAATATGCTCCTCTGAGTTTTTTCATTTAATCCTATGGTATATACAGCATCCAGACGGTAAATCCAGTACGCTTCTCTCTTGAGTAGCATCAGACCATGATCTCCACCCCTCACTGGTGGGGGGATCCAATCTATAGCCATATATCGCAGAGTTGATAATTGGTGTTTCTCTTTGAAAAAGTGCGCTGCTACTGGTTTGTCCCTCTCACCCGTTGAATACACCAATCTGATAGATGACCTGTGCTGGGTGATTCTTTCTCTCAGCGTTCTCACAGTTTTTCCTACGTACATTAGGCCACATGGGCAAATCATATAGTATACCACGTGGTCCAACGGACAGTAAAGGCGGTGCTTTAGATATATTGGTACTCTTTACCTAGCACGGCGCCCACAATTTTGATCGTGGGCATCGCAGGTAAAAAAATCGCGGGCATTGAATGCACTAAAAATCGGGTGCGACGCGATGCCCGCGATTTCCCATAGGGAACAATGTTAAATTTCTCAATTGACCCGATTTTACTGTTCAATGCCTCAATTGACACGATTTTTCCATAGGAAACAATGTTAAATGGCCCACAGAGGGCAAATAGCCACCCTGAAGTGTGAAATGGCCCCCAAAATTGTTAACGCCACCCCACGATCAACGTCAACCCGAAGCGTGGCGAGCGGCTGCGGTACGCGTCCTACGACCTTTTCATACCCCCACTATCCACGTCGGCGTGGAGTTGAGAATAGAATAGTGTGGCGAGCGCAGCGAGCCACCGAGCCCGAAGCGTGGCGAGTGGACGCGGATACCTTCACAGGTAAACGCGTCCCTTCGCGGGCTTCACAGATATCCGCGTCCCCTCGCGGGGCTCGCCACGCTTCGGGCTCGGGGGCTCGCTGCGCTCGCCACACTATTCTATTCTCAACTCCACGCCAACGTGGATAGTGGGGGTATGAAAAGGTCGTAGGACACGTACCGCCGCCCCTCGCGGGCTCGCTGCGCTCGCCACGCTTCGGGTTCACGTTGATCGTGGGGTGGCGTTAACAATTGTGGGGGCCATTTCACACTTCAGGGTGGCTATTTGGCCTCTGTGGGCCATTTAACATGGTTTCCTATGGAAAAATCGTGTCAATTGAGGCATTGTACAGTAAAATCGGGTAAATTGAGAAATTTAACATTGTTCCCTATGGGAAATCGCGGGCATCGCGTCGGTCGCGTCGCACCCGATTTTTTAGTGCATTCAATGCCCGCGATGGGCGCCATGCTAGGTAAAGAGTACCGATATATTTTCGGCCCATTATGGGGATGACAAAAGAATGTACCAGTGATGAGTGCCCTACAAGGCGTACAGCCCAGGCACTTATAGCACTGATTTTTCATTGTTAACCACATCTCACTGTTTTCTTTATGGGGCCTTAGATCAGCCCTCAGCAGGAAATCCTTCAAATTCTGTCCTCTGGTAACACTTAGTAGTGGTGGTTCAGCTCCCACTTTCCTAAATGACGGATCAGGCCACTGTTTTTTTATATTATTCTGTGAGTGTTCTTCAAATTAGTCACAATGCATATTCAAAATCAATTGTGAAAAGTTAGCCATACCTTCTTATCTCTGCATCATAGTCACTAAAATTTTGTAGTACAATGGAGCCACCCTTGTCTGCATTTCTAATTACCACCGAGGCGTTTGATTGTAGTGACTTGAGTGCTCTCCTTTCATCTGCTGTTAAATTGTCAAAACTTTTTTCTGCTTTGGCTGGTTCCTTACATTCATGGTCTACCACTCTTAAGAACGTTTTGAGACCTGTGCTGGTACTACTAAGATCAAAGTTACTTGTTTTTTTTTTAAAGGTCTTTGTATTGTATTGGAAGGGGCCCCACTATCCACAGTAGAGCGTGTACTCAATCGATTATCAAAATGCTCCCTAAGTCTCAGCTTTCTCCCCATTTTATAATGGTCAATTGACCATTGAAATGAATGATACTTATTTGTGGGAATAAAGTTTAAACCTTTAGATAGTAGGGATTGACCATTTTATTGACCATTATAAAATGGGGAGAAAGCTGAGACTTAGGGAGTATTTTGATAATTGATTGAGTACACACACTACTGTGGATAGTGGGGTCACTTCCAATACAAAACGACCTTTTAAAAAACAAACAAGTAACTTTGATCTTAGTAGTACCAGCACAGGTCTCAAAACGTTCTTAAGAGTGGTAGACCATGAATGTAAGGAACTAGACAAAGTAGAAAAAAGTTTTGACAATTTAACAGCAGATGAAAGGAGAGCACTCAAGTCACTACAATCAAACACCTCGGTGGTAATTAGAAATGCAGACAAGGGTGGCTCCATTATACTACAAAATTTTAGTGACTATGATGCAGAGATAAGAAGGCAGTTTTCAGATACATCCACCTATCTAAAGATGAGTAGTAACCCCATGTATACCATCAAATGGAAGGTAGATAATGTGTTAGTTATGGGCGTGACTCAGGGGTGGATTGATGAGTGTACTATGGAATATTTGACAGTAGAAAATCTAATATGTCCGGTGATATCTATACAGGCACCGTTATGAAAAACAGTACATCTTGGAACGGTTCTCAGGGAACCTACTATATTTCAAAAGATATATAGATGACGTGTTTCTAATTTGGCGGGGGGATACTGTCTCATTTCAGAGCATGGTCATCTGGCTTAATGACTTACCTACTCCTGTAAGATTTACCTCAGCATGTGACCCTTGCAGCATGAACTTTTCGGATGTTACAATTTTGAAGAAGGGTATATTTCTAGGATATACACTATACAAAAAACCTACTGATAGGAACACCCTATTCTGGGCGTCCATGCGCGGTTCATGCTGGGCAGTTCATGCGCGTCTTGAGAAACAATTCTGATCCTGTGATGGCAGAGAAACAACTACAAGAATGTGCGAGCGATTCCATGAGAGGGGCTACAGACCAAACATTATAAAGAGATGCCTCACTAGAGCTAAAAACAGTTTTTATCAACAAAAGCCAAGACCAAAGTGTATGGCTAACTCTTCACGATTGATTTTGAATATGCATTGTGACTCTAATTTGAAGAACACTCACAGAATAATAAAAAAAAATAGTGGCCTTTGATAGCAACTGATCCGTCATTTAGGAAAGTGGGAGCTGAACCACCACTACTAAGTGTTACCAGAGGACGGAATTTGAAGGATTTCCTGCTGAGGGCTGATCTAAGGCCCCCTAAAGAAAACAGTGAGATGTGGTTAACAAAGAAAAATGGGTGCTATAAGTGCCTGGGCTGTACGCCTTGTAGGGCACTCATCACTGGTACATTCTTTTGTTATCCCCATAATGGGACGGAAATATATCTAAAGCACCGCCTTTACTGTCAGTTGGACCACGTGGTATACTATATGATTTGCCCATGTGGCCTAATGTACGTAGGAAAAACTGTGAGAACACTGAGAGAAAGAATCACCCAGCACAGGTCATCTATCAGATTGGTGTACTCAACAGGTGAGAGGGACAAACCAGTAGCAGCGCACTTTTTCAAAGAGAAACACCAATTATTAAATCTGAGATATATGGCTATAGATTGGATCCTCCCCACCAGTGAGGGGTGGAGATCGTGGTCTGATGCTACTCAAGAGTGAAGCGTACTGGATTCACCGTCTGGATGCTGTATATACCATAGGATTAAATGAAAAAACCCAGATGAGCAAATTTTTGTGAAACATAGATAAACGATTTAGGTCAATGCACTGATTTTTTAGCTCAGACTCCGGGACTCGGTAGATTTGCGGATGTGCCCCCAGGTGAACCATCCATACCAATGGTGGATGTGGTTCCTGAAATGTACACCCGTAAATCTTAAGTGCTAGCAAATCTGTTTTTTTTTCCATTGTTTTTCTCATTTTTTTAATGTATATGTGTTGTATGATGTGTAAGATGTGTAACCTTATGCACCTATACCTAACAACCGAATTAAATCATATAGTTATGATTTAATACATTTTTCAAAAATATTCAACATATGCTGAGGAGATTACAGTATGATACCCATGTACCTAGAGTTATATACCTAAATTACCCTCCCCGGGACGTACTAATGAATGACAGTCTGGTCTGCTGAAATGGAATGCCAATTGACTATAATGAGAGAAGATTTCATTAATATGTATATTTCAGAAATTATTAGATCTATGAACTATATTTTTTGTACACAAGGTTTATTTCAAGGTGATAGATGGACATGGCTAGGTATCCCCTTTTATAGGCCATGTGAAGTAATAGCAGGAAGTGGGTGTGGTATTCTATCACCTTGACAAAGACACTTTTGTGTTGAAACACGTTGATGTGATTTTATTGGCTCTTATTGGATCCACTACTACTACTACATGGGACCTATTGGTGAGCACATAACCCGGGTTTTTATTTTGTGAAATACACCTCTCCTAATAAGGTCTCCTGTTGTAGAGATTCCATCTGTGGTCCATAGCCATTTGTAATTTTTTTGTATATTTTATACTTTTATCATTAAATTCATAATTTTTATTACTTGAGCCTCTTCATTATTACGGTTCACAGAAAACCAAAGAAACCCTGATGTGAGGATTCCCCGTATGCAAATTAAGCTTTCATGTGAGCATCATAAACACTCCTGTCTTCTTTAAAAGATACCTTTACATGTGTTACCAGCACCCCCTTTAAGTAAGCTTGATGTACCCTCTATATGGATAAAGGGTACTTATGTATTATCTGGGCTCCCATGTTAAATGCACCCCATTTTTTCATACCCCTACTATCCAACTACGCATGGAGTTGATTTTATATAGTGTGGCGAGCGTAGCGAGCCACCGTGCCCGAAGCGTGGCGAGCGCAGCGAGCCCCGCAAGGGGACGCGGTCTCAGATATTACATAAGTACCGGATAAAGCACTGAAGATGAAACCGTAGAAGTGAGAAAACCTACCTATTACTATAGGGGACCCTTCCCTACCTTTATGGACAATAATTGAACTGTTTATTATTGACCTACTACACTTTTTTTGTCATTTCATGTACGAGGGGAAAAAAGCTTACTCCTATGTAAAAATATCAATAATAAGCCAATATCAAATACGGATAACTGTACGTATGTATGAATTTTTCATTTTATTAACCTAGTCGGCGCAGTTACAGGTGGTTTTACTCTGTTGTTTTCTATGTCACCTAATGCGGAATGACGGCTGCTTACTATGGAATGACAGCCCTTTAATTCGCCATCCTTAAGCCAAAATAGCATTAAAACAGCTCCATTGTGCGATATTAAGACCCCGATGTTACTGTGATCCATTTAGCGCACGCACTCATCCCTTTCCATATACGCTTGCCTACACCCCTACTCTTATAACCATGTCACGCAATGCGAAATGACGGCTGCTTACTATGGAATGACAGCCCTTTAATTCACCGTCCTTAAGCAAAAATAGCATTGAAACAGCTCCATTCTGCGATATTAAGACCCCAATGTTACTATGATCCATTTAGCGCACGCACTCATTCCTTTCCATATACGCACGCCTACACCCCTACTCTTAGAACTATGTCACGTAATGGTGAATGACTGCTGCTTGCTATGGAATGACAGCCCTTTAATTCAATATCTTTAAGCCAAAATAGCATTAAAACAGCTCCATTATGCAATATTAAGACCCCGATGTTATGATGATCCGTTTAGCACTCGCATTCATCCTTTTCCAAATATTGAACAGATATAGAAATGGGTGAGCAAACGACTGCGCTTGTGAGCAGCTTAAGTTTTAGGTGATAAGGAAAGGGAGAGTTACACCAGCCCCCTGGAGGTAAGGTTCAGAGAAAAAAGAATCCCTACACCTATGTGAAAAGCGCTTTAAAAGAATAGGTATTACTCTCCTGTTTTTGGTTATTCCTCTCCGCAGTCTCTTCTCTTTAGGAGACTAATACATGAGGAAGAAGAACAACAGAGGTGCAACACACCTTGTGTAATACTGTTTATGATGTATTGATGTTATTTTGATGGACTACAGGAGAACCATCAAGTGTAAAATTAATGTATAAATTCGGGGATCCCCCCTTACAGGTTACTCACAATGATGAGGTGAGTATAGGCGTATCACAAGAGGTAAAACTATCTAATGTGTCACCTGATGATTTGGACCGAAAGCCATCGATAGTTTTACACGAGGTGTGTTGCACCTCTGTTGTTCTTCTTCCCCATGTATTAGTCTCCTAAAGAGAAGAGACTGCGGAGAGGAATAACCAAAAACAGGAGAGAATACCTATTCTTTTAAAGCACTTTTCACATAGGTGTAGGGATTCTTTTTTCTCTGAACCTTTTCCAAATATGCCCGCCTACACCCCTACTCTCATAAACATGTCACCTAATGCAGAATGAAGGCCATTTATTTCACCATCCCTAAGCAAAAATAGCATTGAAACAGATCCATTATGCGATATTAAGACCCCGATGTTACGATGATCCGTTTAGCGTACGCACTCATCCCTTTCCATATATAGCCGCCTACACCCCTACGGTGTGTCTTCAATTTCTGTGACGAGATGCCTGCCCTTACGCTCTGGCTATGCCCTTTGGGTCCACAGATGGCGGATCCTGGTCGCACGGGACCTGGCCAATAGGGGATTCCCTGTTACCATCAGTAACTGCCTGTTACTGTCTCCACCCACTATGCAGTGGGCGGGGACATCGCTGCCACCACCAGACTCCTACTCTGTGGCGCCTTGAACCATGGTTACTTTCTCAGGTCCAAACTCTGGTACCTGAGTACTACCTGCTGGGGTGTATGCGTCGATAAGCTGCTGACACCCCCCCAACTGGCATTGGTTAGTTCCCCACTGGTCACGGACCAGACCTCTGCTTTGGTAGCTGGCAGAGCGGAACTTGAAGGATGCTGGATCCCAGAACAGCCAGAGAATGGAATTAGTGCAGTCATTCTGTTGGTTGCAAGATGAAAATCTTGAGGCAAAAAGATGTTTATTTGCTCATAGATCTGAAAAGATCTCTGCTCCTTTCGCTAGGAGGTACAGCATACATGTGATGTTACAGCATTCCAGTCAGACAGATGTACCATTTACACAGAGCAGCAGCCCTCCTTTTATGTTACTCCAATACACATTACCAAAGGGGGTAAGCCAACCAATCATCTTAAGTGCCAGAGACGTGCATGCATTGGGCACATGCACACTCTGGACAGAGGGGAGTGGTTACTCCTCTGAGCCACAGCCCACCTGGGGGCCAGGTACCACCCAGGTGCTGGTCTGTCTGGCTAGGGGGAAGGTTTCCTTCCAAAACATACTTCCAGGAGCCTGCCAGGGGACCAGCTGAACACCTCTAGCCCAGACGTGAGCTACAGAGATGGGCAGCCCTGATCCCCTGCCCGCTGACGGAGAGCCCCATGGAGCTCCAGGGAACCACTCAACTTGTTAGAAAGCTGATGTTCCCTGCTACCATCCCTACAGCTCCCAGCTTGGAGGCTGTCTGGGAAAGGTTTTTGTGTTAGAGACTGGGAGGAACCCAGCAGCCCACACAGGACTCTGGATTCCCTGGGGCACTACCAAGTACTGTAAGTGCATTTATTATTTATTTATTTATTTATTTACAGGTTCTTATGTAGCGCAGCAGATTCCGTTGCGCTTTACAATTGTAGACAGTGATAAAACAAACGGTAACAACAGACAGACTTGGAGGTAGGAGGGCACTGCTGCAAGCTTACAATCTATAGGGACATTCCGGAAGAGGCTGGTGATGGTCGCATGCATGTTACTTCCGGAAGAGGCCGGGGATGGTCGCATGCATGTGGAGCTCCGTCCCCATCCACGGAGCTTCCACCATCCCCGGCCTCAGGAGCAGCGTGCGGCGCAGGGGACAGAGGCAGAGGAGGTGGGCAGGCAGTGGCGGACGGTGGAAGAGGAGGAAGCGTGCACCGCAATCCGAGGACGATGCGGCCGGAGCTGGGAGAAGGCTGACCCACGCGCTCGCCGCAGTTCACCTGCACTGGGCGGGTGTGTAATCAGCCCAGGCGCCACTCAACCCCTTCGCCTCCCCCCCGGGACCCGCCAAGCATTCCGACGCGGCCGCCTGAGCTGACTGTGGCCTCCGGAAAATTGAGGCCTGGACCAAGTGGCGCAGCCGCGGCCTCTCCTGCCGGCTCTGACACGGCCCCTGCATCACGGGTGACGCGGCCGGCGCACCGTGGCTGAGAACTGAGCGGATGCCCCCGGCAACACCACTGGCCGGGGGGGACACCCTAGGACCACCTCCACTGCCCTATGGACGCAGTGCCGGGCTAAAGAAGACCAGCAGACCCGGTGAGAAGGGACCCATCCCCCCCCGCCAGCTAGGACAGGAGGCAGATCAGCCAGGGGGACCCCTGGCAATTCATCCAGAGGCCGGTAGTATTCCCCCCCCCCCCAACAGGCCGCACCAGCCCCGGGTAACTCTGTGGCAGCTCCCCCCCCCACCTCCACTTCCACTGACTCTCCCCCGGCCCCACTGACTTTACCCCCCCCCCCCATCACCACCACCCACGGCTCTCCCACAGGAAGATTCAAGATGGCGCCGAAAATGGCTGCCTAGGAACTGTGCATATGTATCATGTGTTAACTGTACTGTCCCTGCTTAACTGTACTGTCCCTGCTTAACTGTACTGTCCCTGCTTAACTGTACTGTCCCTGTTAACTGTACTGTCCGGGACAGTCTGTCCCTGCTTATATTGCTACCTACCTGGCTGCTGCACTGACCAGTAGCGCCGCCGATGGCTGCCTAGGCGCTGTGCAACTCGGCGGGTACATGTTCCCTGTGTGATAAATGTACTGTCCCTGCTTATATTGCTACCTACCTGGCTGCTGCAACGACCAGTGGCGCAGCTGATGGCTGCCTAGGCGCTGTGCAGCTCGGCAGATATGTGTTCCCTGTGTGATAACTGTACTGTCCCTGCTTATATTGCTACCTACCTGGCTGCTACAATGACCAGTGGCGCCGCTGATGGCTGCCTAGGCGCTGTGCAGCTCGGCGGGCATGTAATCCCCGCAAGTGATGTCTAAATGCTCTCAATGTAATGCGTATAATGTCTCAATGGAATGTGTATAATGTCTCAATGGAATGCATGTAATGTGTCCCCCCCCATTTCATCCCTGCTTGATGCTGCACTGTAATCCACAAAAAAATCCTAGTGTGCGCAAGCACACATGGCCAATAAAGTTGATTCTGATTCTGACATAGGAGGGAAACACAAGGACAGGCACCAGTAATAGTATAGCAGTCCCACTAAGTTGCAAGTCCAGAAGAAAAGCTATATAACACATAAGTGCCTCAGAGGGTTATGCGTGTAGAACTTAACTATGGTAGGCTTGCCTGAAGTGGTGAGTTTTCAGGGAACACGTGAAAGTTTGGAGGCTAGTGGAGAGTTTTATTGTGCATGGAAGGGTATTCCATAGGGTGGAAGCAGCCCTATGAAAGTCCTGTAATAGTGAATGGGAGCTAGTGATCCGTGCAGAAGAGAGACACAGATCTTGTGCAGAGCGGAGTGGTCAAGATGGGAAATATTTTCTGATGAGTAAAGAGATATATACTGGTGCAGTATGGTTAAAAGCTTTATATGCGAGTAGAAGTGTTTTATAGTGAATACGGTAAGATACAGGCAACCTATGGAGGGACTGGCAGAGCGGATCAGCAGGCAATGAGCATCTTGCAACTTGTTTTGTAACTAAAGGTTACATACACTTTGCCAGTAGTCAATATGTTGACAAGCTATGTGGACAGGAGAAATAATGCTGATGCCATCATGCCAACATAGTTGTTATGAGATAAATATTGTAACTGCGTCGGTCGTATAACATTAATAATATAAATCATCATGTTTATATGAACAATATGATGATTTGTACTGTAAATCATCTTGTTTAAAGTTCATAAATAATCTGGCACAGTTACAATGCTTCCGCTAACATTACACCCATTCCAGCATTATGTCCTCAGCATTCTCCTGTCATCAAACCAAATACTTCCCTTAACTATGCAAATGGCAAGGAATAAGCTGAACACAATGGGCCTTATTCTGGTTGAGTCGGTCAGGTCCGCATTCTTTCGGATGGCGAATTTCTGCTTACTGCGCATGCGTAGGCAACGCATTGCGCATGTGCAACTTTGTGTCTCCGCAATCATTCTCATCAGTACAGTGTAAAAATGTCCACCGAACACTCTCGGTAAATATGGGCGTAATGTGGGCGTATCTATGGGCGCGGTTTCAAAGTGGGAAAAACTGGGCGTAAATCTGGGTGTCTACATGGTAGTGCACGAGAAGTGGTAGGCGTGTATTTGGTCCGCTCACCGAGCGCCCGCGAACACCAACACACTATAAATCTTTGGTGCAAAAAAGCAGCTTTCACATCTCGGAGGGCAATGGTTCATGCGCTACGCATTCGGATTGCCCAATTAGTACGCCCTGCAGCTAAAATACTCCCAGCTGAACACAATACAATCCAGTCCTCTTGTCATTTTTGATTAATTAAGACATTCCTCAGGTACAATGGGTTGCATTAATCTATTACGTCATTGCAGGGTAAAGAATTATTATTATTATTTTTTAAATGGACAAATAACAAAATAATATATTTGATTGGTGCTATACAGTATGTGCTATATTTACACATTACTACATGGACATAAGTGTGTACCACAAATCTACCCCCAAAATATGCATAAAAATAACATCTGAAACAGCACACACTTTGTTTGCAAATACATTTTAGTTTTTATTACTTGTTCCATGTTACATTTCACATGAAAACTAGAAATAGCTTAAAAAAAAAGGCAGAACAAAATATAGCATCGGCAGAATCATTATGCACACAACAGGTGTCTTCTCAAGTGATTTACCACACCAACACTGCCTGGCCATCAGCCACTAATCCTAGCAGGCAGGGTCAACATCCAAAAGCACAAATAAAGTTTTCTAAGAGAAGTTACCTGCAATGTGGGTACCCTTTGCACGGATTTGGATCTACATTGCAAACAAGAAGCTGACACACACCACAAAGGGAAAAATTAGGAACAAAATAATGGCAGAGATTAATAGGGAAGCCACAACTGCATTATTTTCGGCCACGTTTGGCCTTGGTAGTCAGAGGCGTAGCGAGGGCGCTGGAAGCTATCATGGCGCCGGAGCCGTGCCGGCACGCCAGCTTGCCCGCTCCCCTGCACTCTCATCTGCCGCAGCACCGCCCACTCCATCTCCCCCGCTAGTTCTTGGCTCCCCGCTGTGTACGGGAGACGTGGTGCTATTTAAAATTCACGTCTCCCGCTGGACCGCTAGCCAATAGGCGCTTGCGGTCCAGCAGCCAATCAACTGGTGGCTGCTGGACCACAAGCACCTATTGGCTAGCGTGGTCCAGCGAGAGATGTGAATTTTAAATAGCAGCACACCGTGCACGTCTCCCAGGTGCAGCAGGGAGCCGGAAGCGGGCGGGGGTGCCGACCGCACACTTTCACTGACAGCTGGGGGGGGGGGGGGGGCTCCACACTGCTCCCTCCCTGTTCCACACTGCTCCCTCCCACCCTCACTCCACACTACTACTCCCACCCTCCCCCCCCTGTTCCACACTTCTCCCTCCCACCCTCTGTCCCTGCTCTGCACTATTACTCCCACCCTCCCTGATCTGCACTATTACTCCCACCTTCCCTCCCTGCTAGCAATTTCAGTCCCCTTCGGCAACAAGTCCCCCATGGCAACAATATTAGTCCCCCTTAGCAACAAGCAACAAGTCCACCTTGGCAACGATATTAGTCCCCCTTTGGCAACGAGCAATAGTAATCCCCTAGATAAGAGGCAATTTTAGTCCCCCTTGGCAACTAGCAACTTTAGCCCCCCTTGGCAACGAGCAATTTTAGTCCCCCTTGGCAACGAGCAACTTTAGCCCCCCTTGGCAATGAGCAATTTTAGTCCCCCTTGGCAGCGAGCATGAAGGTCATTGGCATCGAGCATGAAGCCCCTAGCATCGAGCATGACGTACCTAGCAATGAGCAGGTAGGTAAGTGGCACTTATGTGTCATGTGTAATAGGCATTACGGTTTGCTATATAGTATGTAATGGGCATCATGTGTGACCTTATGTGTAATTGACATTACAGCATGTGGCTTTATGTGCAATGGGCATTACGGTGTGTGGTGTAATGTTAGGCCGCGTCCCCTTTTTGCCACGCAAGAGCCCCGCCTACTACAAATCGGGGGGGGGGGGGGCGCGAAACATGCCCTTGCTCTGGGTACCGTGGCAGCTAGCTACACCGCTGTTGGTAGTGGCCTTTCCACCTGCAGCAGCTCTTCGCCCACGTTGTGCTGGTGGGTTAGGGGGATCAGCTGCTGGGGAAGGGGTGTTGTTCTTCCCCTTCGGGCAGCAGGGAGTGGTGATGGTGCTTTTGCACCAGAAGCGGCAGACAGTAGGGCCCTATTGCTGGAAATTAGCTCCGCCACAAGATCATTATGGCGGAGGAGGACGTCATTCTGCCAGGTCAGTAGGTCATTTTTCCGAATGGCTTGATAAGCTATGACCTGCTGACTGGCAGCAATAGCCTTAATGACCTCCTCAGTCCTAGTCTGCCGCTCTGATGCTGCCTCTCCCTGCTGCAGGATGGCATTTAGCAGCTGCCCCCCTACAGCATCATCAATCCGGGCTGGAGCATGCTGAACAGGTGGCCTTGATGATGCATCCTCAGTATATGGACATGTTTGGCACGGTGGACATGCATCTTCTTCTAAAAATGAAGGAAAAAAAAAATAATTAAAAACATACATGACAATGTTATACAACATTGCTATGTCACGCTTAAGATTTACCTTCTAGTTCAGCCGCAAACACCTCCACTGGGGCCTCACTGTCCATATTGTTCACTCCCGGATCTCCTCGATTGCAACACAATCTTCTGCAAGGAGTTCCAGGGAGGACAGTGCTAGATTTTTAGGCATCCTGCCAGCCCCAGTGGTCTGGCTGTGCGTCCACCGTGCCATCATCTTCTTTTTGAGGTTGCATTTGAAATCATGCCACCTGAAATAAAACAACCAGCACTTATTACATAGTACACCACATGATCATATTTATATGACAACATTTTCACATCAACTTATTATCTTAGGTTAATAAGGAATCATAGTTTCCATGGCCATTTAAGATCACAATGTTGACATGTATTCTACCGGTCATGTTGCTATTGTAAAACAATCAGAGTCTGACTCCTATATTGTGGAGGGTGCTACATAAATCTGTCAGACATTCATGTTGGTTACTCATAGCAACATGACATGTGTATTTTATTTATTTATTAACAGTTTCTTATATAGCGCAGCATATTCCGCTGCTCTTTACAAAGGAGACAGTGATACAACAAACAGGGTATTTACAGACAGTCAAAATGTAGGAGGGTCCTGCTCGCAAGCTTACAATCTATAGTATTTTATATTTTTTTTATATTGCATCTACCTTTATAGCAACACATTACCATGATTCCGCAAGTGATGTGGGTCTGTTTTGACAATACAAGGGTGGAATGTATTATAGCAGGGCTGGGCAATTGCGGCCCTCCAGATGTTGAGGAACTACACATCCCAGGATGCTTTGCATTAGTTTTGCTATGTGGCCATGCTGAAACTGATGCAAGGCATGCTGGGATGTGTAGTTCCTCAACATCTGGAGGGCCGCAATTGCCCAGCCCTGCATTATAGAGTATAATTTACAACAATACCCATTTGCAACAAGTTTAATGGCGGTATGTCAAAACCAGCCACAAAATACACTGAACGGTGGTCATAACATCAAAATGTGCACTCCTGAGCTTCTTGGATTTGTTTATGGTATTTTTATTTCCCCGGTTTGTACCCCATACCCAAGTGTGACTGTACACTAGAATGATCACTATCAGCTTGCATGTGGGCCATCACAAAACACTTTTCTGCTTCTATAAACTAATCAACACTTAACTAATGTATTCTACCTTGCTGCCCTGCGCAGAATTTGCCCGCATGCATGTGCGGAGGACCATCGCCCAACTTGAGTGGCGATTGTCCGACTTGCGGAGGCGACAGCCGGACCTCCTCCAGCGTCTGAGGCGCGGATTAGAAAGATGTGAGTATTTTAGCATTAAACACATAATCGCCTGCGTCTGCTCTTATTTGTCCATGATAGACAGAATGATACAGTGAGAGTATGAGTGGGTGTCAATGAGTATGAGTGGGTGTGATTGAGTATGAGTGGGTGTCAATGAGTATGAGTGTGTGTGATTGAGTATGAGTGGGTGTCAATGAGTATGAGTGGGTGCGATTTAGTATGAGTGGGTGTAATTGAGTATGAGTGGGTGTCAATGAGTATGAGTGAGTGTCAATTTGTATGAGTGGGTGTGATTGAGTATGAGTGGGTGTCAATTTGTATGAGTGGGTGTGATTGTGTCATGACCTGGACTAGCTGTGTTCCCGGCACTGACCTGGGTGCGCCCGTGGAGGGCGCAGGGAACCGGAAGCGGGGAGGCTTGAGGTAGCTGGAGCTCATGCACGGAGGATAGATGAGGATAAACTGCCTGGGACACAGAGGATTGGCTGAGACCTAAAGCAGAGGTGCGGGGTCTAAGCCGACAGTGGTATTCACCGGGGACCCCCGCAAGGGGATATGGACTTAGCTGCAACTGCCGACCAGGTTGCGGCCCTCTGCCCAGGTTCCTCTGTGGATTTAGATCACTGGGGAACACTGGAGATCACTGGGGATCGCTGGAGCGGTCTGGGAGCCGAGAGGAGACGGGCATGGGAACCCACTGGTATCCGGACGCTGTGGAGACAACCTGGGCTGCACAGTGAAGGCTGGATCACACGGCAGATGGAACTCGTGGAAGCTTCTGGCAGGAGTGGAATGACCAGGTACGCTGAGAATGACACAGGTATCAGCGGACTCAGGAAACCGGACCTCTGGAGCAAGTGGGGAGTCTTGACAGGAGCTGACGCTGGAGAACTCTCAGGGGAAACTGACGAGTTGTTCAAGATGGGGAGGAGACTGTGAGACAGGCAATTATCCCTCTAGGTCAGTGTTTTTCAACCACTGTGCCGTGCCCACACCAGTTTATAGGCACCACCAGTTCAACTGTTATTTACCAGCCTCTTCTTTTCATGTAAAGGGCCAAGGTATTCTATTTTTGTTACCTGTGGGGACCAGTGTGATTGTTTTTATATGGGGGCCATTAGGTTGTTTTTTTCCGGTGGGGGCCAATGTGTTTTGCCCTGTGGGGATCTCATGGTGTGCCTTGGCAATTTTTAAATCTTGTTTAGTGTGCCGCAAGATAAAAAGGTTGAAAATCACTGCTCTGGGTAATGAGGGAATCAGACACAGGTGAGGGAATCAGCCGCAGCAGCAGCACACAGACCAGGAAGTCAGTTGGAGCTTACCTGGATCATGTGACCCGCAATCTGATCAGGGAATACACCTGGAGCTCTAAGTGACGCAGGGGATGACTTGGAAGCAGGAGACATCACGCCAGGGATTACAGACTGTACCGGCAGCTGATCTGCAGAGTATATTACCCCAGCGTGCCGGTAAAGGGCGCACGCGAGCGGTTTGGGAACCAGGGTTCCTGACATATTGAGTATGAGTGGGTGTCAATTTGTATGAGTGGGTGTGATTGAGTATGAGTGGGTGTGATTGAGTATGAGTGGGTGTGATTTAGTATGAGTCGGTTTGTATTATTGTAAAAATGTCACAAATAACCTATGCCTGCTAGTTGAAATACAGCAATGTGTATTGATTAAGAAGTGCAGTACTGATACTACTTTTAGATTTTTTCCTTTTCCAAAAATGCAATGCAATGGACAATAAACCCCCCTTGGCAACGAGCAAGAACCCCTGGAAACGGACATTAACCCCCCTTGGCAATGAGCATTAACCCCTGGGAACAAATATAAACCCATTGGCAACAAGCAATGACCCCTGGCAATGCATATTAATCCCTTGGCAATGAGCAAGAACCCCTGACAACGCACATTAACCCCCCCCCCTTGGCAACGAGCAAGAACCCCTGGCAATGCACATCAACCCCCCCTTGGCAACGAGCAAGAACCCCTGGCAACGGACATTAACCCCCCTTGGCAACGGACATTAACCACCTTGGCAACGGACATTAACCCCCTTGGCAACAAGCAGGTAATTTATAATTTATTAGAAGCCTTACTGTTTGGGGCAATGTGGTGTGGCATAGTCAGTGTGTATCGACTTTTGTATGACATCCGATTTTTTTGGGACGGTCCTGCGGGAATTAGACACTGCATGCGTCTAATTAGGCAGGCAGGCAGGGAGGCTGAGGGCATGGTCAGCAGTTCACACAGCACTGGCCATGCCCTCACCGCGACAAAACTGCGCCCAAAAATTTCTGGCGCATGCCTCTGGCACGCAAATATATTCCTTTCTCCACTGCCAAAGTTGGGAGGTATGCATTAGGTGTGAGGGGCATTGCAATGTGTGGCATAATGTGTCAGGGGCATTACAGTGTGCAGCATAGTATCATAGGCATTGTGGTGAGCTGCATCATGTTTCAGAGAAATGGCGGTGTGTGGCATAATGTATCGCTCGCTCAGACACTGCCCGGCTGTTCCCGACCCAGCGTGCGGCCTGCGCTGCGTGTCTCGATCATAGGTCACGCTGCGCAGGCCGCAGTGCTGACCACCAGCGCCGGAACCTGCTTGCCGCCTGGCCTCCCACATCCTCCCACATCATACCCGACGCCGGAACCTGCTCGCCGCCGGGCCTCCCTCATCCTCCCACATCATACCCTACGCCGGAACCTGCTCGCCGCCGGGCCTTCCACGTCACACATGTCTACCCGACGCCTGCCTCTGCACTGCGGCCGCCTGCCCCCCTCCGTAGCTCAGAAAAAGTAAGTCAGTGTGGGGGCACAGGGGGCAATTTTCTTTTAGGGATGCCAATCCCGGGATTGAGCATTTTTGCATTTTTCAATCCCATTGATATTGGTGTACCGGCCCTAAGATTTCTGTTGCCATCCCTTACATAGAAATGACCTTCTAGACCTAATTTGTCTCTGTCCCTGCATCCCCACCCTCTGGCCCTTCGTCACCACCATCTCTGTCCCTGCATCCCGCCATCCCGCTCTATGCACCTTTGTCCCCGCCATCTCTCTCCCTGCATCCCCACCATTCCTCTCACTGTCCCTGAATTTTGCCTCAATCTGTGTGGCATAATGAGAATTTTGGCACAATCCATGTGGAATCATTTGAATTTTGTGTCATTTCATGTGGCATAATGTGAATTTTACGACATTCCATGTGAATTTTGGCTTATTCTGTGTAGCATAATGTGTAAGGGGCAAGTATAAGGAGTCTACTATCGTGTTGCATAAAGGGGATATGGGGGGAGATTCTCTAAGATTCTCCGCCCCCCTTCGCCGCCCATCGCATATTTAATTATCGCATATGCTGTAACATATGTGATAATTAAGGCAAAGGACAGCTCTTGCGTTAAGAGCTGTCCTTTGCGGTGAGAGTCGCCGGGTCCCAGCAGGTCCCGGCGGCTCTCCCCTCCCTCCCACACCCGGCGCTGCTGCTGCTGCGCCGGGCTCTCCTCCTCCCTGCACCCGGAAGAGGATCAGTGCAGTGAGGAGGTCACAGGTCCGGGCAGCACTGCGCTGTGCTGCCCGGACACAGGTGAGGGGGCGATGCAGGGCGGCGCGGGGCGGCGGAGGGTTGCGATAGAAGCCCATTGGCTTCTATGGGGCATCGTCAGATTTTTCTGGCGATGCCCCCCGCCGGGGTAACCCGGCGGGGGATGCTTACAGCATCCCAAAATGCGGTAAAAACCCGATAACGGGGGTTTTACCGCATTTTTAGCTTAGAGAATCTCCCCCATGGTGTGGTACACACCCCTATATCCTTTTAATGGCCACACCTCTTTTCTGTAGCTCGCCACTCCAGGGGGGCCCCGTGACACTGTTGTACCGGGGCCCAGGATTTCTCTTGGCAGCCCTGACCATAGCTATGGAATGCACGGCAAAGACAGCCACACCTTAACCCCATTACATTGACATAGTGTCTAGTTGATGCATGGGAAGGAGTTGCTATTTTAGGAGCTTATCAGTACATTTCTGACTGCTAAGGGTTGTACAGTTTGACAGAGGCACAAGGCTAGACCGCCTTTGGCTACATACATTGCTAATTTATTAGCTATGCTGTATACTTATTATAGTCAACTACTGTGTGTCTCACCATCATTGTAGTTATTTAAATGTTGCCAGCAGTACCCTATGTAATTCTATGTATATATGAGTTTTGGTATGGTAGGTCACTTACAAAATAAAAAAATGTGTAAATCAATACCAAGAGTAATGTGAGACCCCATTTCCCATGGCCACAGATTACCAGAGACAAGTCCACGAGGCCGTCCGAGGGCCGCTGGGCCACATGAGGCAGCACCTCCTGCTGTTGGCCCAGGAGTTGGAGGACCTCAGCAACCTCCTCCAATAAATATATGTTTATTTTGCTTGTAAATAAATATTTGTTACAAGTTAGAAGTTGTCTGTGTTTTCTTCTAATATATTTGTGTATTTTAGTATATTGTGTAATATATTTATGTAAAGTGAAATCGGCAGATACTGTATAGAGATGTGTGATTGCATAAAGTGGTACAAAGTAAAGGGTAATGAAAACATGTTGCTGAAGGTGTGGTGGTGGTGTGCGTGTGTGTTTTGTTTTGTGTGAAAGGGGTTACCTTAACGTGTGAAGGCCATAAATGTAAGCGTCACAATTAATGCATGAATGTATACAATGGGAACAGCACACAGTAGTTGAGCAAGCACGTGTACACATACACACATTTAAGTCACAATCTAACATTGTGTTTTGCAATGCTATCATGGATTAAAGGTACAGGTCAATCACGCAGAGGCTCACATATGTAATGAGATTGTGACATCATAACTGCATGACACAATACTAGATTACTTTGAAAAAACATTAATTAATGTAGTATGCATAATGTTTTTAACACATAATATGTATACAACTGTGGCAAATTTGCATTTAATATGGGTGGTTTTAAAATTTGATTATGTAGTGCCTGCATTTGGATTGCAATAAATATATATACAGTAGTACTCACACATAAACACAGGTAAAGGTATAACAATGGCCAGGGGTGGATTGGTAGCTGAATCCTGGCTGGGAGAAATCACAGAGCTGCTGACCGGTTGCGAGGGGGGGACGTATGGAGTGCTAACGGGTTGCCGGGGGACGGGGGTGCTGCCGGGTTGCCGGTGGGGTGCTGACGGTTTGAGAGGGGGGATGGGCGGAGTGGTGGTGGTGGTGCCGGGGGGGGGGGGGTGGTGGTGGTGGCTGACAGGTTGGCCGGGGGAGGGGATGTGGACTGCCTGGGGGGGATACCCAATGGTGCGGGTTGCCGGGGGAGACCTTACTTTGTTCAGGAGTGAAGACTGGCTGCCGGCTGACTTCAGTCCCACTCCATGTGTGTGTTCTCTTTCCGTACCGATGTGCTGTGCATTCGGTCATATCTTAAAGAGCGCACATCCGAAAGAGTGAACTAGAATAAGGGCCAATATGTGGAGCAGAAAATTGTATTCAATCCATAGTAATGTCATAAAAGGTCCACAAATGTGACTGCAGACAAGGTGTGACCGATAGACACCTCCGATGGTTGCTCATAACCAGGTCAGAGGGAGAACAACATTTTGTGTAGCCTACAGTATATTCCCATTTCAGCACATCATTTTTGGGGGTTGTAGATCATAGGATCCACTGTAAGTAGGCCATCAGTGTCTAGGTCGACCCAAATGGGTCATTATGCACAAGGTAGACATGGGAAAAGGGGTCAACATAAGCAGAAGTGTGACACGGAATGGGTTGACACGTGAAAAAAAGTTTGGGAAGAGGTTTTCACATTCTATCGGGGGCGATGTCAGCTTGTCCCCTCACAGGGCTCGCTTCGCCTGCCATGCTTCGGACCAGCTTTCACACTCTACTACCGCTTCACCATATAGATGATAAAGTATGAAAAGTCCAAACAAATGACAAAAATTGTGAAAACTCATTTCAAACTTTTCATGCTGACTTTTTGCTTCGGTTAAACCTCTTGTATATGTCGACTTTGTGCATGTTGACTGTATGGTCTTGACCTATTGACTGTCAACCTAGACACTGTTGACCTATCCTCTGGCTCCTGGGCTTAAAGTGGTCCTGGAGAGGTGGTGGAACTCATTTCCCTCTGCCACCTAATTATACCCCTCCCTTTCCCCCATTAGGCAGAGCCAGGGCCAGTAGTAAGGTGTTTGGTGCTCCCCCTGCAAATTATAATTATTTTCTGTTAGAATTACTGTGCAGACCCAAAGTGGAGGTTGAAGTAGTCGCTCCTCACAATTGTGGGTGGTGGAACGCAGCTCCACCCTGTTCCCCTACCCCTTTTAACCCATCTGGATACAATTTATTTTAGGTTTGTGTTATTTCTATAGGGTGAGCCAAGGCAGCCGTCTGCTACTGTGTAGACACTGGGATTACCAGCATTTTGCAAATTGATGCCATGTGAAATAACAGTCCTGCAATGTACTAACATGGAGTGACGGCCATTTATCCGCTCGATTCCGGCAGCGTTTGTCCCTTTATTGCGAGACTCAGGAGGGAAAGTATTAAAAAATGGGTGCAGTATGTGGTGTGGGCACCCCTGGGACTCAGGGAACCGTGTGCACATTGCACCCATTACAAATACGCCACTGGCCCCAGACACGCTCTGCAGATCCCCAAGTATGATAATGCTTTACACATAAGCAAATATTTAATGGAGCTATTTGAAAACTGATTGCTACAAATGTTCCCCTCTGTACCAGCTTATAGATGTCTCTTGCTTCGTTTTAGTGTACTAGCCCATCTGAAAATACTAGGGAAATTAGTCATTCTTCCTTATAGTTTCCAACAACGCTAATGGTGCGCTCCTCCTAATCTCAGAGGGTAAACGCAACACTGACAGGATATTCTGAGCAACTGTCTGAGGTTTGTCACCCTATAAATGGATTACAGACTCACTAACCTCATATGATATTTAATCACGCTGAGAACATGTGACAGACTGACATCCGAGAACATTCGTTTTAATGAAGAAAGTTATATTCTTCATTTAGTTTTTAGAAAAAAATAACCTCAAAGCTTTTCCTTTCTCCTCTCGCTTACATTCGTATCATTTGACCCTATGAATATAGTAGAATCTCCGACGACACTGCTTTACATATGCTTTGGAAATGTCAGATAATGACTAGACCACGTCATAGCAAATTTGAATACATATTTATCATTCTGTTAGACACATTTGCAGAATACACATCCTACTTTTATGTACTTTTACTTGTATGATTTGATTATCTGTATTTGTGTGATGTACAGTATATGCGGACTGGAACTTGTCCCGCTTTGCCAATAGGCAATGTTGATGATGTTGACCTCCGTGCCGTGGGAGGAGGGAGATGGCACATTCCCAGCAGGTGGCACATGTAAGGAGCCTCGACCCCTCCGATGAAGTGTCCCAAGGGGCTTGGAGTAGGAGTAAGCACTTGTTTGGAAGGTGAATAGTTTAATGGTGTCATGCGGTACTCCAATGTTTGTCCACAAGGTTGACACATGAAAAAGTTGACATGCAATATGTAAACATAAGCAAAAGGTCGACATGAAAAGGTTGACATGAGTTTTTTCGGGATTTTGTGTTAATGTCAACAACTGTTGACATGGACCACCAATTAGTGTAATGCGCATCAGGGCGTGGTGCCTCTCATTACTGTATTCGAACAGCAGCCAGACAGTCAACCCAGCAGGCTACGATTCTGACTCCTCACCTCAATCAGAAGGATCAGGAGCTCTGCTACCGCCTACTGGCCCACCTTCACAGGGCTGTTGCTCTGCTTCCACTCGCTTGCTGGCTGCCCAGGCTGTGTTGGAGTCCTGGCAAGGTGGCGATAAAGCGGTACCTGGGTGACGACGCACACTGTGACATAATGTGGTGCGGAGGTTGCACCGAGTCACAGTGTGTGTGGTGCAGGGAGGGCTGGGAAAGCCTTTCACTATGCTGTCATCATATCATATCATTGCTGACGTCTGATTTACTCCCTCACCCCTCTGGCCACTTCCCTCACCCCTTCAGTGGCTCTCGGCCATTTCGTGTTCCAATCGGAGTACCCTGGCTGCTTTTATGAGAGCTCTCATTGGCTCAGGAGCCGCGCCGTGTTTGAAATGGCCAAGAGCCGCCAGAGGGGTGAGGGAAGCCGGCTGCACTGTGCTCCATTCCACTCTCTAGTCTCTCTGTGGCAGTGGTGGAGGCCCTGGTGGGGTGGGGAAAGCCTGTGGTGCGGCTCTGCGGCTCTGGGAGGATGAAGAGCAGCAGGAGATACGGGGTGGTACCGGCAACATATTTCTTAAAAGTACGCCATACCACTCCATACCCCCTTACTTACACCTATGGCCCTGGTAGATCACTTCTGTCTGTGCTTTATTAGAGAAACACCTCACATCTAACTTGGCATGCTGCTGCATAAAAGGGAGAGTGAACAAGGTCGCATTTAGATCAGTTTGAAACCTCCAGATATTTTAGGCATTTTTAACAGCACACTCCTATGAATCCTGTGATGGATCTTTAATGTGAAACCAGTGGTGTAAGTTAGTCCCAGTTGCCCGGAGGCAAGATAAATATTGGTGCCCCCCCCAACACATACACCATCTTATATAAATATATGTATGCATGTATGTATGTATGTATATTATGTTAAAGAGTGTGGCATCTATGGTCTGCTAGGAGGGGGGGACAGCCACAGAAGCCATATCAACGGCTTTCAATTAGCTAATTCAAACTCATTGGGGAAGAGAGGTGCCCCCTTGGGAGCAGGAGCCCGGAGGCAGATGACTCCATTGCCTCCCAGAGTTCTGCCTCTTTGCTTGCTGCTAATTATCTCAAATAACAACTTTGTGACTTAGAAATTCACCTCTGGTTATGCTGTTAATGGTCATTCTAGTGCTTGGGGATATCATTTTTTTTGTTATACTAATGTCCTGTGGTATATATTCTGCTGAATTGGCTTCATGTAAAAAGGCCCTGCAGTCTGAGTAAGCACAAAGCTTGTTGGATTGAATAATGCATAAAGTGCACATTACGCAGAAATTCCTGTGAAATGCAATCAGAACAGAGATGTGACATTGACTATAAAGAACATGCCCATGCAAGGATAGGCAGAACAAAGGTGCCTGTTGCCGGCTTGAGGTACATTTGAAGAACAAAGGAATAAGGATTTCTGCAGAAGATTATTACTGTATTGTAAAACGATTTGCAGACCATACTTTATCTGATTGCTACCTCTCACATTTCATATATTTACAGTACAAAGTTGCTAAAAGACAATTATTCCCAGTCCCTTTACTAAATATTAGGTTTATGCCACATTTGGCCGCATTTTGGACCTTATTCTGGTCCCCTCGCAACACTGCGAAATTCGCAGAGTTGCATGCGGACCAAACGCCGCCCGCCCCCCCTTGCACCCGCGATCCCCCTGCATGGCTGTGAATAGATGATTTGCATAATTCTCGGGATTGCCACTGTTTTAAGCTGGGCAGCGCTGCTGAGTTCAATCGCTGAACTCAGGCAGCTTCAGCCCGGCTCCCTCCCCTCAGCAGCGCCTCCTCCTCCCCCCTCCTCTCTGGCTTTTCTGTTGAACTCTCCAGTGCTGGCTTATGACAAGCCGTCTTCCGGGGGCAGAGACGGAGCGCCAGGGCGCAGGGACGGACAGCGGCTGATTGACAGTGCAGCGGCGCTGCCCGGACCCGGAGAGGGAGTTGTGTTTGTTTTTTTTAGGGAGCGCTCCCCATTGGGCGAGTTTTTTATGGGGAGTGCTCCCTAAAAAAAAAAAAAAAACACTGAAGGGGTTAATACTAGCTATGATATTTCCACTATTCAATGCAGTCGCGTTTTTACCTATGGGCTATAAAACCGATAGATAATTGAATTGAAGGCAATACAACTATAACAATCTTTACATTTTAATTTTTAGTTCTATTTTAACCTTAGTTAAGACAGTACACCATCCTGGAGATGACTCATTGCATCTGTACTTTGTTTCATATCAGAACATGCATTCATTATGAAAAGCGAATAATCTTTACAAGTATAAAGGGGTGTTGCTGAGTTCCCGGAGGGCCAGGGCTCAACGCTGAGTGTAAAATTGTGCAACCTCAGTACATGCATAGGGCAATATTTCAAACAACGTTAATAAAATAGCAAAACGGGCTTTGGTTCCACGCAACAATAATTACAAAACCAGGTACTTGTGAGTTATCTGGACGCCCGATTTTTTGATTGTATGCCTTAAGTTAAGGCATACAATCAGATGCGATGCGATGCGATATCGCATCGCATCGCATCGCATGCGACCATCGGATGCGATGACCCGATTTTTCCATAGGAATCAATGTTAAAATGATTCCTATGGAAAAAGGGGTCCTTTTCATACCCCTACTATCCAAGTGGGCATGGAGTTGGATATAAACCTGTGGCGAGCGTAGCGAGCCACCGAGCCCGAAGCGTGGCGAGCGAAGCGAGCCCCGCGAGGGGACGGTATTCCGTGTCCCCTCGCGGGGCTCGCTACGCTCGCCACGCTTCGGGCTCGGTGGCTCGCTACGCTCGCCACAGGTTTATATCCAACTCCATGCCCACTTGGATAGTAGGGGTATGAAAAGGACCCCTTTTTCCCATTGAATTCCATGTTAAAATGG
Source organism: Crinia signifera (assembly GCF_055691185.1). NCBI lineage: Eukaryota > Metazoa > Chordata > Amphibia > Anura > Myobatrachidae > Crinia > Crinia signifera. Next base: position 52,075,989 of record NC_139219.1, on the reverse strand, counting down.
ACTCAGTCCATTTTAACATTGATTCCTATGGAAAAATCGGGTCATCGCATCGCATCGCATCGCATCGCATCGCATCCGATGGTCGCATGCGATGCGATGCGATGTGCCCGATCCGACCCGATTTAGAAATCGGGCGTCCGGATAACTCACAAGTACCCAAAACCAGGCATAACATCATATTAATAAATTATGTAAATGTATCTCAGCTAATTCTCAAGATAGGTCACATTGTTGTATACCAGATATCAATGTCCTCCACCCTTAATAACATGTTTACCAGTGGTGGCTGCGGCGCCAACCATTGAGTGCAGGGGAGGAATCTGTATGCACAATGCTGAGGGCATTGGGCGTCTTGCGATACCCAGGAATCAGCTTAAAAACCCTTTCACATTGTCAAGCCCATCCCCGGACTCAAATATTCAAAATTCACAGTGGGCGGGGGCAGTCTTAACAGTGTGAAATGGTTTGTGTTGACTCACGCAGGGGCTCGTTCCCGCACATGTTTACCATGGAAATTTTTTTTTTTTCAAAAATCACCCACAAATTTTATGGTGATCTCAGTGGTGGAATTTGGGAGTGGTGGGCCCAGGTGCAAAAATATAATGTGGGCCCTCTCCTCTACCCCAAACCAAGAAGTCATTGCTGGTCTGGGTAGCAGTGGGCCCCTTAGTCCTCAGGGGCCCCAGTGCAATGCAACTGCGGCACCAATGGTACTTTCCACTGTGATTTTGTATATCTTGATTTAATTGGAATTTGTTTAGTGTTTATTAGTCATATGCAAATTGTGAGAAGCATTAAAATGATGTTCGATATTTTTATATTAAACATGTAGTTGCTGTATGAACAGATTTACTCCAGCACATGTTGTTTTCATTTGCGAAGATCTTTACATTCGTGATAAGCAAGCTCCAGTATTTATTACACAAATTCATGTCTTGCTCTGGAACATTGTTAGCTGAAGCTGCACAAAAAGTCACACACACACACATAAAAAATATGTATTGTTCTGCTTGGTTTCATTTCCGGCAACACACCTTCACAGCTGCATGCCAACATTTGCATACATTTCCAGGGGACAGTGTGCCACTTGGCAGGCATATCATGTCAGCAAGCCAGCTAGACAATTAATGCACATGTTCCCAGGTTGATCTTAGATTATAATGCATACAAGGGGTTACACTGCGCTACAATGACTATGAGCAGCTCAAATTTAGAATAGGCAAAATAAATAGTGGTCGAAATGAGCGCTAATGTTAATGTAAAAAACTTGAGAAAAAGCAAAGAGAAGAAAAGAATAGGAAGAAAGCACCTGATAAATAAAAGATTATTAACAAAATGGCTCCTTGTTTAGTTTCACGGCGGCATTCTAGCTATGAATCTTGGCAGCTTGCCAGACTGCCTTAAGCTATGTTATCAGCGTAGCGCCTGTTTGCATCCTGGCAGCTCGCCAGCTGCCTTACTTCTGTAATCTACGTTATCAGCGTCCTACGCTGACTCCGCGGCAGCCCAGCACTGCTACACCTAAGCTCCTGTCAAGCCCAGTGAGCACCTCTCACACAGCATTGGTGCCCACATGATATCCTCTCTTCTGTGGAGAGGGGATCATGCGGACGCCGTCGGAGAGGCGCTCCATCTGTGTGATACGTAGGAGCGTCTCAGACGCTCCAGCAATGAGACGCTCCTGTCTCTGACCTCTGAGTAGCTATTGCTCAGGTGTATAATATGACACCCCCACTAACCACGGCAACCATTAGCGTGGCGAGTGCGCACGTTACGCGTCTTCCCAAGGTTTTCATACCCCCACCATCCCCACCATGCTTCGGGCTCGGTGGCTCGTCACACTATATAAAATCAACTCCACAGCGACGTGGGTGGTGGGGGTATGAAAAGGTCGGGAGGACGCGTAATGCGTCAACTCGCCACACTTTGGGCTGCCGCGGATAGTGGGGTATCAAATGGAGGCATTTACCAGTATGTAACATGGAGCACTGGCAAATGCCTCCTTTATTTGGTGGGGGTATCAAATGGAGGCATTTGCCAGTATGTAACATGGAACACTGGCAAATGCCTCCTTGGATTGTGCATGATACGCAATTGCGTCCACACCCCCTCTGGACAGGAGAGGTATGCGCTACTCAGATGCAGGAGCCTCTCATTGCTGGAGCGTCTGAGACGCTCCTACATACCACACAGATGGAACACCTCTCTGCCGGCACCCGCATGATCCCCTCTCCACAGAAGAGAGAATATGATGCGGGCGCCAGCTCTGTGTAAGAGGCACTCACTAGGCTTGACAGGAGCTTAGGAGTAGCAGCGCTGGGCTGCCGCGGAGTCAGCATAGGACGCTGATAACATAGATTACAGAAGTAAGGCAGCTGGCAAGCTGCCAGGATTCAAACAGGCGCTACGCTGATAACGTAGCTTAGAGAAGTAAGGCAGTTTGGCAAGCTGCCAAGATTCATAGCTAGAGCGGCACGTGCTGCCGTTGTGAAACTAAACAAGTACCACCAAATGTTTACAGCTCTTCTTGAGCTACTGTATATAAAAGTCTGTGGTTCTGCACTTTCCCTACCTCTAGAGCAAGTTCCGTTTATGCAGGAGGAGAAAGATGATGCTGGTGTGTGGCGGAGAAGCAGAGCAGCATGTCTCCTTACACTGCCCAGTCTTTTGCTGATGGTGAAGTCACGAGCTCCGGTGTCTGCGGCTTTGGCTGCAGGGATGTGCAGAGAGGGAATCCACAGACACAGCAGTATCTACACGAAAATGCGTAGATACTGCTGTGTCTGTGGATTCCCTCCCTGCACATCCCTGCACCCAACACCGAAGCCGCAGGAGTGCCCTCTGATGAAGTGTTCCACGAAACGTGTTAGGGCGTGGCTTCGGTGACGCTCACTGCTTATTTCCAAGCCATCTCTGCCTCATCTGTTGATCACTGATGATTTCTTTGGTACGAGCAACTCCTGGCTTGTTTTAATGTACTGCGATTTTATCCATTTAAAAGGTATTTTATGCACTATGGAGCGCCCCTCTCTTCTCTTATTTCCAAGAACACATATTTCAGAACACAGGGTAAATACACCTGAAAATATGCACTTATACCACGAGTTGTTGATCCTTAAAAGATGTGAGCTAGACTTTCATTATCATAGCGCCATGCTCTTGGACTTTAGAAGAGAAATGAAGATACCGCACAGTTTACAGAAAACGAATGTCCCTACTATGGGAAGGTACAATGTAGTATTTTGCAAAACCTGGAATTCTATCCTTAATCAATGCTAGTGGTAATTGCAGAGGTTATCCATGAATTTATGGTGACACACACTAAAATTACAGCTATTGAATCCATTAACAAAACCATTCTGCTGGCAGACACTGCAACCAATTGGCTAGAAAGACCCAGCTTAATAAATGCACCAAGGAGCTTGTCCTTGGTCAGGCCCCTTTAGAGGTTCAGACCAGGACACAGCTTGCCCATGAAAGCCGCCATGGTGGCCAACACAAGAGGTCTAATGGGTAAACGCCCTACGTATTGGAGACGTCGCTAGTACCACCGATCTTCAATTTAACACCCAGGGTGTTAAGCAACACTGATATTTGTGTATAATCCAGAGGGCTTAACTTTGTGCCAGTATCAAAACATGAACCATTTCAAATTAAAATTCAAAGTAAATTGCCAGCTGAGGCTATGAGAATACTTTCAGTAGTGCAGCAAACATCAGCCACATGGCAGCTTTCCAGATCCCTATGGAAATGTTCCCGATTTGATCCTTCCTCACTTAAGGCCTTCATTAAGACTGTTATTCGGTTGGTAGAACAGGACACAGCCAAGATTTGTCTACTACCGGTCACTGGACATTCCAATTTTACTGGATGTGAGTGACGACAAATATTTTGATATCAGACCCCCGATAAAGGTAAAGGTCTAGTAATCCAGGATGAAAAGGACTATATTGGTGAGATTGATGATCAGTTAGCAGCCAGTGACACCGATTGTAAACTTGATCAATATCCAACTTACCAGTCAAGTATAAGGCAAAACTTGATTCCATTCTGGTGAAAGCTATTAAGGATCACATCATTGATGTGGATACACAAGGAGTAATAACAATGGCATCTCCCATCACACCATTACTTTAAACCATGCCGAAGATCCACAAAGACAGTGAATGTCCATTTGGCAGGACTATTGTTTCAGGTTGAGGGTCAATCTTTCAGGCAGTTTCCATTTACCTGGAATATCTACTGCAGCTGTGCATGCAAGCGGAGGAGACATACCTCAAGGACACCAAGTAATCATTGTTGAGGTCTTCAGCTAGCCTTTCCTGGATAGCCATGGTGAGCCAAGGTATATTGTTCTCAGCTGCAATACAATACATAGAACAATACAGTAGGGGATTATCATAGGAATAAGTCTGACAGCTCTGGCTCACTTAATCCTATTAAAGGGCTAGATGGGGATGGCTCTATCTGCACCTTTCAATTGTACTTTGTGAACAGTTGCTGTAAAAAACTTGGATACCTGTATACCACATGACCAAGGTCCTATAGTGGTACGCAAACTTATTACTAATAATAATAACCCCAAAGTATCCTGGCCACCATCCCCGGCCACTCATTAATGGCCTTCCATACTCCCAAATACTGCAAGTTCCGTGCATCAATTTGCAGCTGGGGAATACTCCCAGACAAAATTAAATTAAACCAAAATCAGGGTCACGGAAATTTCCAGAGAGAGAGTCTCCTCAGAAAGTAACAAAAACAGGTCTGAGAAATCTGATTGTTTATTTTTGTGCAGTCGTGATTCACTGTGGTGCTCCAATAAAACAGTGACAGACTTTTGTATGTACTGATTTTTTTGTAGCTGCAAGTAAACAAGTCTAGACAATCTGACCTTTAAGTTTGGTGAATATTTACTTAGACATATTTTGTATGTGATGTTATTTTGACAGATTAGTCATGCACAACAACACAGAGTTAAGAGAAGTGATTCCCCTAATAGGTCCAGTTGCACATATCTTATTAATCTCAACAATTATTTTTCCATGTATAGTGTACCTATATTTTAAATCAGGTCTTTGGCGCCCTCCTGCAAACTATTTATTTGCACCCTTCCATACTATGCTCATTGCCAAAGGATTCTTGCTCCATGCCAGGGTTTCTTGCTCCATGCTAGATGGTTACATGCTCATTGCCACAGGGGGTTACATGCTTGTTGCCAGGGGGGATTACATGTTCATTGCCATAGTGGTTTACATGCTTGTTGCCATGGAGGATTACATACTAATTGCCCAGGGGGATTACATGCTCATTGACTGGATCTTCAGACACACATCGTGCCAACACTCCCAGAATCTGCACTTCTGGGTAGCAATGTGTGCCCTGACAGATGCTAGACATACAGGAAGACCTCTAGTGTCTGGGTCTCCTCTAAGGCTGTGGCCATTTTGGGGGGGATGCAGGGTCTCTGTCTGTACCTGCACAAAGACACTGAATCCCTGAGGCGCTACTGAACCCCCAACACACACAGTTTACCAGGTTCCATGGCCTCTCCCACTGTAATAATGTGCCCTTCCCTAAACCCACACACACACACTCACACACACACACACACTTTTACCCTAATATTCTGCCAGGCAGCTCTTCCTGTGTTGACTTCAGCCTTGCTCCTTCAGTGTAGCTCTGCCTCCAGGAGTTCTATCTAGCCCCACCCCCTTTCAGGACCTCTTCGGCTCGTTCTTTAAAAGGAAGCGAGAGGCGCTTCATGTTGCTGCTGCCTGTCAGATAGTGTGACAGGCGCAGCAGCTGGCAGCAACAGCAGCCATCAGCGGGGACACAAAGCACGGAGAGCGCCTCTTTTGCCCGGCGCCTCCCTGCTGTGTATCCTTTGCTGAGTTGTTTTGCTTTAAATCTTACCTCTCTTGAATTATATTTTTCAATTTTGAGTTAAAGGATTTTGGATAGTAAATTGGACTGTCTTAACATATCCAGAGCCAAAATTATTCTTAATAATGAATTACCTGCAATTACCTAATAACTTTGAAGATTAATACTGAAGACAGGCATTTAGACTCTCTCTGCGAAGATTCTTAATTATATCACTGACACATTGATTGAATCACTATTGTTCGTGCTGACTTCATACATAGAAAAACAGTACATAGATTGGACACTGACCGCAAATCAACAAGTCTTTATTGACATCAGTACGTTGTAAGTCCACCACGTACAGTGATTACTGCAGACACCTTTCTTGGCAGGCTTCCACAAGTTCCTAGACAATAGCAGGCGGTATGTTTTGCCAGTTCTGTGACCAACTGCATACTCCCAACTTTATTGTGGCCCGGATGGGGTCTCCTGCTCATGGCCCCACGGGTGCTAGTGAAAAAGGGGTGTGGCTTTGAGGATAGGGGTGTGGCTTCACATAATGTGTGCCTTTGAGGCACAGTTTTCACCCTGGGGTCAAGTCCAGCGCTGTGTAAGCTGCTGTCCATGCCCTTGTCCCTCTGCCTCCCTGAATAGATGCTGGATGCATTAGCACATTGTCTATTCCGCGCTGCACTGTGATTGACAGGGCGACTCCCAACTGCCCTTTCCCACTGCAGGACACTGCCAGCCCCAGGTGGGACATGGGACAGTCCCCAAAAAAACGGCACTGTCCCATGATAATCGAGGCAGTTGGGAGGTATGCAAATGAATAAGGTAGAGTCGGCCTAGAACGCAATCGTCACTGCAGTTCGTTCCCTCACTTTAGATCTCCTAATGCTTGAGCCCTCACTTCTGGCCTCCTAAGGCCTATGCCTTCACTTCAGGCCTCTTAAGACCCGTATAATGAAGGAGTCGGTAAAGCAGTGAGTGGAATGCACGTGCGTTCCAAAGACAGGAAGCGTACATAATGTAATTCGGCTCATGGAGCATTTGACTTCCAGAATGCATGTGCATTCCAGATACAAGAAGTGGACCGAGTGATGGACAGACTGACTGCCACTGTTGTCGCTGCGGCTAGTCATGCCTGTGATCGAAGGTGTGGGACTGAGTATCCCCACTTTCGAAGTCACTGCTTCTTCTGCATATTTGAATATCCAGATGTGGTCCACCTGCGATTCCAATGAGCAGAAGGGATGCAATACCGGATTTTCAGAATTGCATCTCTATCCACATTGGGATTCCCTCTTTTAAACAAGGCATTTATTGTACTCATTTTATTCATCAAGTGTAATATCTTTATTTGTGTTCTGTCTCCTCTTCACATACTACTGTATATTTTATTTATGTATTTTGACTCTGCATTAAGGTAATTATTATGAGAATAGGTGTGCAGGGTCTCCAAATTATGGCAGGGTATTTAAACCCTGACAGCAGACCAGTATGCATCACCTTGACAAAGCTGAAGGATCAGCGAAATGCATCGGTATTTGGCTGTTGTATGGTGTTGCTACAGTGAAAAGAATATATAACCAAGGGCAGGAAGCCAAGTAGTGGTCCTCGTTGCCGTCAATGCACATTTATACACTTTTGTGGCAATATATCACCAAATCAGCCCAAAGTATATATCATAATTATAACTAATCCTGTAGGCAAGGTCTATTATATACCACCATTCTGAATAACAATGGGTTAATTGACGAATTTAGCAGCAAACAATTAATTATTCAGTCCAAATGGAAGCAGATTCGAATTTATAGAGATGTGCTTGGTTAAACATCCATTCTGGCACGCAATGGGTTAGTTGTTAGATTCAATTTGGCATCAGTGGGTTAATAGATTAATTCAATTAGGCAGCAGTTTTATGCTCATCCGAGCAAAGAAAGCAGTTCCAGTATGTATTTAGTAGCTGCAAGATCACAATTCAAACACACATACTGCGCTCATTCCAAGCCATATATTATTAGAAAGCTGTTAGTCATTAGCCATCCATGCATGCAACTTCAAATAATGACAAAGCTGTATTGGTTTGTATATATTGAAAAAGTTAATACTTATGCTCCGTGGCCCTTGAGTCTTTTATGCGTTGTAATCCTCTTGTGGGGTCTATTACCCACGCCTGGAGCGGGTTCCCAGCTGTTGGTAGCTCCAATCTAATCAGCCTTCTTCAGAACGCTCAGCTACGGCTTCCGGGTCTCCCGATCAGCGGTGGTTTTCACAAAGGCAAACAGGGATTCCTTGATAACGCGTTTCCCCGACTCGCTCCGACTTCATCACTGTTAGTCAGAATGGAGGTTTAATATAATAGAGCTTGTCTACAGAATTAGTTATAATAGCCCATTTTGTAGCTGTGGGATGGGGCTTTCCAACGAGCCCAGCCCCGTATCTCTAGCCCCCTGGGAACCGGAGATACTGCCAGGCAAAGCTGGAACGTTTTCCCTATAGGATAACATGGGACCCGCTAATTCCGACCCCCACCCAGTTTAACGGCTGCCAGTTCCCCCTTCGGCATCACTGAAGCTCGAGGTTGATCTCAGTCGAACCCAAATCGCTGGGCCTTCAATCTGATACCAGGCTGGATCCATATGGGTTAATTGGTTCCAGGGATATTGAGGTTAAACTGTTTTTTTCATTTCTTAAATGTAATTTCATGACTGTTTATGTTCTTTGAGGGTAGATTTCTCTGGAACCAAACAGCCCAGTTTCACGGGACCAAAATCATTCGAAGCCAACTCAAAAGTTCTTCAATATGATACTGGTCTCATGTAAATGGGTCAGTCGGTTCCAAAGATATAGCTGGTTGATTAAAGGGGGGTAGGGAGAGGGGAGTGGTTGTCTCTCCCCCTCACACCAGAATATGCAGGGACTAGGCCGGTGTATAAGGGGTCAGCCTGGGAATGTCCCTGCATGATCCTGGGACCATATTCCCGGGTAAATCCCTGCATTTTCTGTAGTGAAAGGGGTATTATTTCATACAGCTGTGACCTGCAGTGCTCTGAATACAGCCAGTCAGCCCCGTGCTCTCTGCCCAGCTGTCAATGACTGTCACCCCTGCAGCTTCCACTCCAATTCTTCTCCCCGCTTTCACCTCAGCCCGCCCCCCCTTTAATCATGTGGTGCCAGCGCCCGGCGTACTCCCCCGACGTCACGCACAACAACAGCGTGCACAATATTTCAAATGTCCACTCGGCTAGAGGGGACACCAGGAGGGGAGTGGGAGCGTGCTCTGCTCTGCGCTCTGCTCCTCTCCCCATAGAAGCAGCTGCACCGCTCTCCATCTCTCCCTGCAGCAGCAGCGAAGGCTCATATAAATATTTACAGTAAGTGGCACTTTTGGGGGCATTGCTTAAGGGACGCTACAAGTGGTGGTATGTGGGGGCATTACGCATAATGTGTTGCTTAATGTGTAAGAGGCATTACGGTGTGCAGCATCATGTGTAAGGGACATTACGGTGTGCAGCATCATGTGTAAGGGGCATTATGTGTGCAGCATCATGTGTAAGGGGCATTATGTGTGCAGCATCATGTGTAATGGGTACTATGGTGCGCGGCATCATGTGTAATGGGTACTATGGTGTGCGGCATCATGTGTAATGGGTACAATGGTGTGCGGCATCATGTGTAATGGGTACTATGGTGTGCGGCATCATGTGTAATGGGTACTATGGTGCCATCAAGCAAGAACCCCCTAGCAATGAGCACGTAGGTAAGCAGCACTTATGTGGCAAATATGTAATGGTCATTACGGTTTGTTATATAGTATGTAATGGGCATCATGATGTGTGGCACAATGTGTAATGGGCATTATGGTGTGTGGCCTTATGTGTAATTGGCATTACGGCGTGTGGCTTTATATGTAATGGGTATTACGGAGTTTGCTAAAATGTGTAATGGGCATTACTGTGTATTGTCTAAAGTGTAATACCACACCCTTTTTTGTGATGCCACGCCTCCTTCCCATGAGGCCACGCCCCCTTTGCCGCGCGGCTACGCTGTGCAAAGGTCCCCCTACTTTTATGTATAGATCTGGGACCACCTATTACCATAATTCTAGATTCACCTATGGTTATAATTATGATATATACTTTGGGCTGATTTGATGATATATTTCCACAAAAGTGTATAACTGTGCATTCAGTCAGAGTGCTATGTATATGTAATTTTGTTTTATTATTTGGTCTCACCGGCCGTGTTCTATTTTAGAGTGTATAAATTGTTTTTAAATAAACACCTATTTATTTTTAATTAAATTGAAATTGAAAGTGTGTCCATCAGCGCAGTCTACTCTGTGTTTTTTCTTGTTGCTACAGTGCCCCAGGTCACCCACTAAGGACCGAACCAGTCCCTCTTTTTCCAAATTGAATCCAAGCAGGACTTCTTCTTTGTCCCAATTGACCCCAAAAGACCTTCTACCTTGACTGGCAAGACTTCATCCTGGGAGGAACGCCACCTCTCTAAAGCCGTACATTTTCAAGATACCCCAATTTCTCAAGGGCAGTCATTGACATTCTATCCACAAGAGGGACATTCTTTGAAACGAACACTTGTCCTTATCACAGTTGATCAAGGGTGACCACATCATTGTTTTTTAATCATTAAATATTACTGTATTGTTTTTAGACAACTATTTTATATTGTGTTTATTAAACTATTTCTTGGAATATACTGCACATTGGCCCTTATTCTGGTCGGTGCGGATATATCCGCGTGCGTTCGGCCCGCCGATGTTTTGTGTCTGCGCATGTGCAGAGGCGTCTCTGCGCATGTGCGAGCGGGGCGTACGGCAAAATCCTGCATGATATGTGAACACTCCGAACAGGGGGTGGAGAGGGGCGTGAAGGGCTATTTGGGCTCATTACCATATGCATACGCCCCGCGTTTCATGGGCGTTCCCATGCAAACACTGGGCGTACGTATGGTAATGCGGCCGTGACGCACGTGTAGGGGGCGGACATATGACATCGCCGGATGTCAGCTGCCCGCCCAGATCCCTGCTTTTGCACGGAAAAATGTCCGTGTGGTCTGAGGTTGCGGGAGCTGGTGGAGCACTCGGTCCTGCATTCGATGGTCTGCGACCATCGAATGATGGGGGAGGTTCCCTGAGATGGAGGAGGCGTATTCCGTGAAAAATACACGTGCGGTCCGTTCGGCCAGCTTCTTATCGCGTACGGACGGAGTTGGCGATCCGTATGGAAGGCGGGGTTTCGCACGCACGGTCCTGGCCGCATAATCGCATCCGGCCGCACCGATCAGAATAAGGCCCATTGTTATTTTAAGCACAGCAACCCCCCCCCTCTTTATAACACCGAAATAAACTGATTTACTCACGCTGGTATTGTTTATCTTGGACAAGTCATACTCTAGTATTGTTGTATATTCACTAGAGAATTGGTCCTCTGCCAGTTTAGGAAAATCGGTAGCCTAGTTAAGGACAGATAGTTATAATAGTTCTGTAGAGAGGCTGTTGTATGTTCTACCTAGGGGCAGAAATTTTCACCCATCAGAGTGACAAGTTTTCCTGAAGTGAGTATATTTCCGTGTCGGTTTTGTTTTTGAGCACTGGTCCAGTGGTTCTCACATGGACGTCTGAGAACACCATCAAATACACCTCCAAGGAAGAGTGCAATTGGGAACAATTGGGTGGCTGAGGCTTTGTCTGTGATGATTTTCACCTAACCGGTGAAGACCACAGCCACCTACAAGTGCCCACGGCACTCAACTATAGGTTGCAAGAACAGCTTGTGGTTCATGGTTCCCTTTTCCTTTCTGCAGTCACAAGTATTTCATCCGCCTTCCTTCTCCAGGAAGTGAATCAGCCCTCATCGTCTCGGCTCACGTGGACTGATGACTGGTGAATACCACCCAAGAGCGTAATATTACTTACGCACCTTTACATGACCATGCGTTACATCCAGTGGACCCATACCAAACTAACTAAAACAGGCCCACGGCATAACACCACCAACACCACCACCTCTATGTAGGTACTGTACACTCTAGCATCAGGCTGGGGCATTTTAGGAGTGGAGGAGGCCCATGTGCAGCCTTCTCCAGCCAGGGCCCCTCCTCTCTGCCGGGAGTTAGTGCAGCGCAGAAGGGTCTGAGCACTGGAGCGCTGATTCCACTGTACATGCGCAGACTTCTGCTACACTGCTGCCACCTTTGCAGAAGAAGAAAAGAAAACTCTTGTGTGGCGCACACTTACCTGTAGAACATGGCTTCAAGATGGCAATATAAAAGTATATAATGTTTATTAGGTATGCATTAAAATGATTTTGGCAAAAAAAAAGAGTTTTTGAGATATTTCTAAAAAAGTAGCTTCTGCAAAATATATCAGCCAAACATAAAACATAAATTTATGTAGTGGAGTTGCCGCACATAGGGATAAAAGGGAAGACCGTCATACAGTCTGCTTTATTCTCATGTTTGGGTGTGAAAATATAACAGAGAATAGAATCATTTGTCCCTCATGGAAATAATGCCATGTATGTTTTTGTTATGTTCTTCTCTAAGGGCTTCTCCAATTATGGATGTACAGACAGCTATGTGGGTTCTAGTAAGAATACGGTACCAGAGTCTTCCCTGGTGGTCTTCCAAAAAGTTTCTGGCCTGGCCAGCACTGCTTAGCTTCCAAGATCAGAAGGGTTTGAGCATGCCGAGTGTGGTGGTATTACTTGTATTACCCAGTGCTAGATTAAGACTTTGGGGGGCCCGGGGCACTTTAGACAGGGGGGCCCCCTTGCACTTGTCATTACTGGCCGCAAACTGCATGGGGGAATATTACACTGTCAAAACACAGAGTAAAGGCAGTATAAACTTGGTCAATGGGTAACTTCAGGGGATATATATATATATATATATATATATATATATAGTAGGTTGGTGCGCTCGGCACTCCGGACGATGAGGTAATTTACCTTGGTGCCTTCCCAATAATTATAAATAAGTCCTGCAGATTCCTTTGGCTCATAGAATTGAGCTTAGAGGAAATAAGGCGGCACTCCAAGGGTTTAGGTAAATAGTAAAAAAGTTTATAAATGCATGGTGATAATAAAGGACATCTACGACGTTTCAAGGCCCACTGGCCTTTTCATCAGGTTGCTGTCCAAAGTGCAATGTGTGCTGTGCAAAAACGAGTAACTGAGCTGCAGCTCTCTTACCTGCCTATATGGCTTCAGCGTGTCCGTGCCTGTCTGATTCCCCGGCGTCTGACGGAGCCGTGCTTCCGGGTGCATCAGCTACTCCCCCTGCTTGCGGTTGTTGCTTAGCAACCCAGGACGCTGCTGGGTCCGTCTGCGCTTAAGGAGAGAGACAGCGTACGTTAGTGTGTATGTGAAGTACTAAATCTGACCAACCTGTACTTGGTTGGAAGAGTGAAAACGCAACACAAAACAAATAAAAACGTGCAAGAAATCGTGTGTTTGGTTGAGCCATATGTGGGATAAAGATTGTGTAGGTGGAACGACAACTACTTGTGTTATTGTTAAATGGAATAATTTGGGATAAATAGTAACTTGTTTTTGCAACAGCGTCTGTCACACTTTTTCCTGCAGTACATATGTATCTCATATTTAACATGACATGTATTTGGCTAGAAGATTAATTGTTACACAATATCTTAGCTGCAGAGTGAAGAAGAAGTTAATGAGTTTAAAGGAAGAAGACAAAATCAATGAGGTTTATGGAAACATTGGGAGATTGTATGTGACCATATACAACGGAACTTCAGATGAATGTGTTCCAGGTTATCATTTCATTTAGTCCTGCTGGTGCCATCGTTTTAAGCCTGTATATCCACTGAGCTTCTTTTCTTGTGAGGATTTTCTGTCTATTTCCCCCTCTGCTAAGTGCGGGGACATGGTCAATCATCTTGCATTTTAAATCTGCCAGTGTGTGTCCCATTTCTTTGAAATGTCTTGCGACAGGTTGATTGCTGGTTTTGCCATTCAGACTTGCTGATATGGCTGATCTGTGCAGGGCCATTCTGGATCTTAAATGGACTATGGTTTGTCCAACGTAGTATTTGTTACACGGGCAGATTATAATGTAGATAATGAACGGAGTTTTACAAGTTAAGATATGTCGGATCTTATAGATCTTCTCCTCATGTGGGTGCTTGAATGTGGTACCCGTTTCAAGGTAGCTACATGCCGTACAGGAAGGGCATCTGTAACAGCCTGGCTTTTTTTCTTGGATGTTGAACAAAGTAGGTTTGGGTTTGCACTCTATATTGGTTTTGACGAGCATATCTCGCAGATTTTTTCCCCGGCGGTAGCTGGGCATGATGTTTTTCTGGCTAAACGCTGGCAATTGTTTGTCACATTTTACAATTGGCCATAAGCCTTTGAGAGCTCTAGGTAATACTCTAGTGGCAGGGTTATACGTGGTCACGAACGGGATTTTGTTGAATTCTTTCTTTTCTTTAGGGCTGTTTATCAATTGTTGTCTCGGGGTATTCACTATTTGTTCCTTTTGTTTATTTATTTCAGTCGGATTGTATCCCCTCTCCACGAATTTGTTGGTCATAATGTCCAAATCTCTTTTACACTGTGTAGCATCGCTGTCAATTCTGGCTACTCGCAGCAATTGCGATTTGGGCAGGCTGCGTTTGAGTGCTTTAGGATGGTTGCTACTATATTGGAGGAGTGTGTTCCGATCTGTGTCCTTGTAGAATACTGCTGTTGATATGTTCTTGTTGGAGATGCTGATGGTAACATCCAAGTAGTTAACCTTATTATTGTCCATGTTAAATGTGAATTTAATGGGGTTATCGAAACTGTTGATGTTATTGATCAGGTTGATGAATTCTGCTTCTTGTCCTGCCCAGATTAGGAACAGGTCATCTATGTAGCGCGTATACATGACGATATTTTGACTGATGTTAGTGTCTGAGAAGAAGAACTCATTCTCTTGTTCGAACATGTATACGTTGGCCAAAGATGGTGATACGTTCGACCCCATTGAACAGCCTGTGAGCTGTAGGAAATACTTTCCGTTGTGGATAAAATAATTTTTGGTAAGGGTTAACTCTAGCAGTGTCAAGAACAAAGAAATGTCCAGGGCAGTGAAACTCACACGGTGTAGGAACCTCTGCATAGCCGATAATGCTCCGGAATGTGGTATAACCGTGTACAGGTTTTTTACATCGAGTGTGCACAAAGTGCAATTTTCAGGGAGATTCTGTATTTGTTGTAATTTCAGGAGTAGTTGGGAAGTGTCCTTAAGGAAGGATCTTAAGGAAGGATTCTATGAGCCAAAGGAATCTGCAGGACTTATTTATAATTATTGGGAAGGCACCAAGGTAAATTACCTCATCGTCCGGAGTGCCGAGCGCACCAACCTACTACAATTTGGGACACTTGCCAGTTTCCCTACGTGTTAAGGCACCGGAACCATTGCCATTTCTATACCCTTTGGATACAAATTAACCTTCTTTCATAAGGTTTACTTCAGTGCAAGACAAGTATCGGATCTGCACTCGCACAGCACCAGCACTTGCACCACCAGCACGAACGCAACTCTTTTAAAGTAACATTATGGAAAACCAACTTAAAGATGGACTTACGTTTGTTGAAATACAGCAGCATCTGTCTGACACTTTCTCCTACACACAGGAGTATGTACAATCTGTCCTCTTCAAAGAAGACCACAACCCTTTACAAGCATCCCAATCGCCAGAAGATGTATACAATGCACTTTACAAATTGCAAAAGAAAGAAATAGACTTCCAGTTGCATGGATCCACACTCTCGGATTATTACCGAGCACAAAGGATACCGCGGGGTTTCCGTATTAACAACACACCTACAATAGGCAGGAACAACCCCCAATTCTGCCTACGTTGGATCTCGATCCTCAATAAATGCAGCCAGGATCTTATGATCCTGGTAATTGAGGAGTCCAGCAGTACCCTACAGAACACCAAAGCCAAACTAGCCCAAGTAAGAGAGGACAACAAAACAACAATCCTGGACAAGAAAAACAACCCCCTTTGGGAAAAATTGGAAGTGCAACTAACCCAATATAAAAAAGATCTTGAAAAATTCAAAAAAAGAAAATGGGATGTGGTCCAAGTCGACTATGAAGATGGCAGGGTCTACAGGTGGCTCAATGGCTCAGAACCAGCCAGACAAAAAGGACGCCCCAATAACAGAACATCTTGGAGGGATCGTAAATACAAAGACAATCCCAGATATACCAGTGATAGTGATTTTGCACTAGAGGATTCTGACGAACACACTCCTCACTCTGGGCTCCCTTTAGGCAGGCTAACCCGGGCCAAAACCGGAGGCAAACTACCCGACACACCAGAAGAGGTGGGCAGACGAACCGCATCCGGAAGACCACCTTCAAACAAAAAGAAACCGTAGTGTTTAATTTATCATCACATGTTTTATCCACCGCAGAAGAAAAAGTACTTAACCGGGGGCTCACGTTTGTTCCCTCAAATACGCACCAAGAATTTGATTGGCAGGTGGACTTACACCGTTTCGGGAGATCCTTAAGGATAAAAGAATTTTTCCAACACGCTCCAAAACCACAAGAAGACAGGCACAACAAGTTTCTCATGAAGCATGCACATTCCTCGTTTGATCCTCCTTCACAAAATTCGTCAATAAAAACTTTTCTCAAAATAATAGATGAATCAGTCCAAAAATTCAACAGCAATACCCCTAAGAAATGGACAAATATGGATCAACAAGAAGTCATAGCACTGAGAAACTTGTCACAAAACACCAACATCACTATACGCCCCGCTGACAAAGGTGGGGGTATAGTGGTGCAGGATACAACTAAATACATTCAAGATCTCGATGGTATACTAGCAGATACGACAACGTATAGAAAATTACCGGGAGACCCCACAAGGATGTTCAAGAAAGAACTGGACTTGGTCCTCGTAGAAGCGCACCAAGCAGGACACATCAGCAAAAAGGTGTATAAAACACTAACCCAAGATTTCCCTATCAGCCCGGTAATGTACAGTATACCAAAAATACACAAGGACCCTGTCAACCCCCCGGGCAGACCAATCATCTCAGCCCGGGGATCATTGTTTCAACCTGTCTCTCAGTTTTTGGATTCACTGATTCAGCCTTATCTGGTTACCCAAAGATCCTTCCTTAAGGACACTTCCCAACTACTCCTGAAATTACAACAAATACAGAATCTCCCTGAAAATTGCACTTTGTGCACACTCGATGTAAAAAACCTGTACACGGTTATACCACATTCCGGAGCATTATCGGCTATGCAGAGGTTCCTACACCGTGTGAGTTTCACTGCCCTGGACATTTCTTTGTTCTTGACACTGCTAGAGTTAACCCTTACCAAAAATTATTTTATCCACAACGGAAAGTATTTCCTACAGCTCACAGGCTGTTCAATGGGGTCGAACGTATCACCATCTTTGGCCAACGTATACATGTTCGAACAAGAGAATGAGTTCTTCTTCTCAGACACTAACATCAGTCAAAATATCGTCATGTATACGCGCTACATAGATGACCTGTTCCTAATCTGGGCAGGACAAGAAGCAGAATTCATCAACCTGATCAATAACATCAACAGTTTCGATAACCCCATTAAATTCACATTTAACATGGACAATAATAAGGTTAACTACTTGGATGTTACCATCAGCATCTCCAACAAGAACATATCAACAGCAGTATTCTACAAGGACACAGATCGGAACACACTCCTCCAATATAGTAGCAACCATCCTAAAGCACTCAAACGCAGCCTGCCCAAATCGCAATTGCTGCGAGTAGCCAGAATTGACAGCGATGCTACACAGTGTAAAAGAGATTTGGACATTATGACCAACAAATTCGTGGAGAGGGGATACAATCCGACTGAAATAAATAAACAAAAGGAACAAATAGTGAATACCCCGAGACAACAATTGATAAACAGCCCTAAAGAAAAGAAAGAATTCAACAAAATCCCGTTCGTGACCACGTATAACCCTGCCACTAGAGTATTACCTAGAGCTCTCAAAGGCTTATGGCCAATTGTAAAATGTGACAAACAATTGCCAGCGTTTAGCCAGAAAAACATCATGCCCAGCTACCGCCGGGGAAAAAATCTGCGAGATATGCTCGTCAAAACCAATATAGAGTGCAAACCCAAACCTACTTTGTTCAACATCCAAGAAAAAAAGCCAGGCTGTTACAGATGCCCTTCCTGTACGGCATGTAGCTACCTTGAAACGGGTACCACATTCAAGCACCCACATGAGGAGAAGATCTATAAGATCCGACATATCTTAACTTGTAAAACTCCGTTCATTATCTACATTATAATCTGCCCGTGTAACAAATACTACGTTGGACAAACCATAGTCCATTTAAGATCCAGAATGGCCCTGCACAGATCAGCCATATCAGCAAGTCTGAATGGCAAAACCAGCAATCAACCTGTCGCAAGACATTTCAAAGAAATGGGACACACACTGGCAGATTTAAAATGCAAGATGATTGACCATGTCCCCGCACTTAGCAGAGGGGGAAATAGACAGAAAATCCTCACAAGAAAAGAAGCTCAGTGGATATACAGGCTTAAAACGATGGCACCAGCAGGACTAAATGAAATGATAACCTGGAACACATTCATCTGAAGTTCCGTTGTATATGGTCACATACAATCTCCCAATGTTTCCATAAACCTCATTGATTTTGTCTTCTTCCTTTAAACTCATTAACTTCTTCTTCACTCTGCAGCTAAGATATTGTGTAACAATTAATCTTCTAGCCAAATACATGTCATGTTAAATATGAGATACATATGTACTGCAGGAAAAAGTGTGACAGACGCTGTTGCAAAAACAAGTTACTATTTATCCCAAATTATTCCATTTAACAATAACACAAGTAGTTGTCGTTCCACCTACACAATCTTTATCCCACATATGGCTCAACCAAACACACGATTTCTTGCACGTTTTTATTTGTTTTGTGTTGCGTTTTCACTCTTCCAACCAAGTACAGGTTGGTCAGATTTAGTACTTCACATACACACTAACGTACGCTGTCTCTCTCCTTAAGCGCAGACGGACCCAGCAGCGTCCTGGGTTGCTAAGCAACAACCGCAAGCAGGGGGAGTAGCTGATGCACCCGGAAGCACGGCTCCGTCAGACGCCGGGGAATCAGACAGGCACGGACACGCTGAAGCCATATAGGCAGGTAAGAGAGCTGCAGCTCAGTTACTCGTTTTTGCACAGCACACATTGCACTTTGGACAGCAACCTGATGAAAAGGCCAGTGGGCCTTGAAACGTCGTAGATGTCCTTTATTATCACCATGCATTTATAAACTTTTTTACTATTTACCTAAACCCTTGGAGTGCCGCCTTATTTCCTCTAAGCTCAATTCTATGAGCCAAAGGAATCTGCAGGACTTATATATATATATATATATATATATATATATATATATATATATACTGTATATATATATATATATATATATATATATAGATATTTATATATAAATATCTATATATAGATATATAGATATACATACATACATACATACATACATACATACATACATACATACATACCACATGAAAAGCCTGTGTTTGTTCCTCTGCACCTTACTCTGTAGGAGACCTCACAGTCCCAGTGCTGCCTCTGATTAAAAACCCTCTCATGACTAGGCTGCTGCTGCTGTTATCCATGGGTCTGAGAAGCATGTAATGAGCTCCACCAATCAGAGCTCAGCACAAACGTCTCAGCCTCTGCCCTCTGGTGCAAAGTGTCATGGGACTTAGTCAACTCCCAATAATGCACTGCACACTTGGCTCCCAATGCTCAGCACCATTAATCATTGTCACATTGGCAGATAGGTGAAGCTGCAGCACTACCCCACTGCCATGCACAAAACCTTTAGCTAAAAAAAAAATACATGCCAACCACAGGGTGCCCCTAGCTAGAGGGGGGCCCAGGGGCACTGACCCCTTTGTGCCCCCATTATAATCCGGCCCTGGTATTACCCCAGCTCAGGCTGTTTCAGACATCATATCAGCACTTATCACGAATGGCAAGAATAATAAAAATTGTAATTCATGTATGTCTTAGATATATACACACCGCTACTCTAATAATCCTTTTTGTTTGAAACAATCGTTGTAACGTAAGTAAAAGCACCCTCGCCGGTTTGCTGCAAGCACCCACTTCTGCTGTTTTCTGTCGCGCCCTGGGTATTGGACTTCAAAATGAGAGGGTGGGGATGCCGACTTAGGTAGAGAAGAAGAAAGAGGGGTGGTCAGGATATGTCCTTTCAGCGGAGAAAGGGTCCTGATACTAATGCTAGACTCCTGAGGGTAAGTATAAAAAAAATTGGGGGAAGCTTATGCGGCGTGGGCCCCCCTGGGGCTCAGGGCTCCGGGTGCACAGTGCACACTGCACCCATTATATTTACGCCCCTGCATCAGACGGTTTGCTGACAATCGGAAAACACGTTAATCTGGTCTGAAAAATGTAAATTGTGATTGATCCCTGCATAATTGTCATATATTATTTTCTTGACTGTCTGTTTTTATGACCTATTGATGCAGCACCTCAGGTCGTTTGCAATAGGCACCAGCAGAATGTGAAATGGAATTTAGGTCATACACTGATCATTAACCAGGCTTTCAGATTTCTTTGAACAGAGGTAACAGCAGTCAGTATATGCATAGTAGTACAATGGACACACAGGGGGAAATTGACTAATATATAAATGGCTACGAATAGATATATGGCGTGGGCACTTGTAGGTGGCTGCGGTATTCACCGGTTAGGTAAAAATCATCACAGGTACTGTATTCATAGCCATTTGTATGCGTTTACACTGGTAAATTCATTTTTTTGAATTTACAAATAGGCATTCATATTTTTTTGACAGGCGTATTCGTATTCCAGAATACGAATGCATATGCCATCAAAGAATACGAATACGAATCACCATTCATTTCAACGGTGATTCCAAATTTACTAACCGGCTGTATGTAAAATACGGCTGGTATTTGACCCGAAAATACTCCTAATTTTACAGCCAAATCAGATCCATGCAGGCTTCTAAGTGTAAAAATAGAATAAATAAATAATTGAAAATAAACTGCGTGTGGTCACCCATGGCTATTATCAGCCCCGGGCTCAAAGAGCTGGTCTTGGTTTTAAAAATTCAGGGGCCAAACAACCAGGATCAAGGGCCGGTCTTGGTTCCTAATATAAGAGGGACAAAATGAGTATGGGTCCCCCGTATTTTGGTAACCAGCTACGGGTCCAAACAGCCATTAGGGTAGGGTAATGCCACGGCTGGGAGAAAACTATTTACACTAGTTCCCCCAGCTAAAGCATTATACCCTCTGACTGTTCAGCCCAAACAGGGACCCAAGGGGAGTAGGAACCCCCCTCCCCAATAAAGGGGCCCCTCTCCAGAATACCCCTTCCCCGGGCTGAAGCCGGGGGCTGTCCCCGGTGCCCCAGGGCAGTGGGCACTGGGCTGATGGTATAGTGTAAAATATATATATAATACTATTGTGTTTTGTTTTAGAACTACAATTCCCAGCAAGCTTGCACTGCGTGCAGGGACTTGGATACCACAAGTCCCAGCATTCAGGGCATTATTTAACTATTTGTTCTGTTGTAGAACTACAAGTACCAGCTGGCCACTGGTACTTGTAGTTCTACAACAGAACAACTAGTTAAATAAAACACGGACACATAGATAAATAAAACTTGAATATACTCTACATTCATTCACACTATACTCACCTATGGCTCCCAATGAAGACCTGTCCCCTTCTCCAGGCGGAAAATTTGCAGGCACCTGTGAAAGAAAATTATACTTACCGAGGCCTCCAGCGAACATTGCTTCCTCTTCGTTCGGTTGTACTGTAGGTATCCCTGGACTTAAAATAACAAACTGGATGGACAAGCCGAGAATTTTTGTTTACATTCTTGGCTCCTCCCCTGAACTGGGGGATTGGCCAACCCGCAGCCAATCAGGAGTAGAGTTTTGGACCACTCCAGAAACCCCAGGTTGAAGTCCGGGTCTATCCCATGCACCCCTGGGCAGTGGGTGCGGGGTTGATAGCTTTTTCAAAAAGTAATATTGGCCTTTACAGTTTGACTACAGGTCCCCGCAAGCCTGCCCCACATGATGGTATTTAGTGAACCACAACTTCAAGCATGTGGAGCATTAAGGACTTGCTGGTACCTAAAGTCCACCTGCAAAGGCAATATTAAAATAACCACAAAACACTGATTGTTTAATATTTTATTTTTCTGGACCTTCACCTGGAGGCGGCAGCCTTTGAGTTCTTGTACATGGCCGCCATCTCCCCAGAGCTTCCTTCACGAACTTCTGCTGTGTTCTTCACCCAAGGGGTGGCGACTGTTAAGCCCTTTTGCATTGGCCACTGCCCACCTAGGACTTTGGAGTCTTCAGGAGCTCTTCCCAGCTTCACTCAGCCATCGCACTGCCAGCCCCCTGTCGCATGCTGATATATATAGCCAGTTTAAGGGGTGGGGCGATGACACTGCTCACCGTAATTGGCTACCCATGGCCATTTTGAAAATATAATAAAAATTGGATCCGGACCACAGGAGATGGGGTCCCGCACCCAGCAGACCCCCGACCACCGCTGCCACCGGGGACCCTAGACCACCGCTGAAGCCGGGAACCCAGGAACACTGATGCCACCAGGGAGGTGTTTGTCACTGAGCGTTATAGATATATATGGTCCTATCTCTGATTGTCCCAGTCTCCATCGATTATAGTTTGGGCATCGGTGTAACATATATTGTTCTGCTTTGCATGACTTTGTATGTGTTTTCGCCGTGCTGTTTTTGTAGCTGGGACGGCCGATCAGCATGAACAGCGTCATCTCTGTTTATTTTTTTTTTCTGTTTACCATTGTGTCATTGGGGACTGACTACCCTCTATTTAAAAGTGGCTGCTCACTTTGGAGAAACGATTCTCAATTGCGCTCATCACTAACTATATTTTTACATACAGTATTGCCCCTACTTGGGGATGGATCATCGGTGTCGTTATATCGGAGAAACGTGGACCCTAATGTATGGAGGACTTCATTTGCACAGATTTTCAAAATGGCATAAAAAAAACCATAGTAATAGATAATTGAAAAATACATAATACCAAGCTATTGTAACTGATGCCATTTTGACAATATCAGTAATATAATGGCAAAGTAATTCATGGCTGCATTGGCTTACAGTTGTAGTATATAATTTGCTGGCTTATGTTGTACTGGAAACAGTGGCTTGGGGGCTTATCATACAACCTGCGCAGGTATATGTAACCAATATCTCTGAATTCTATTATCATGTAGTGTTCTAGATTGGTTACTAGCATTGCTCAGTGTGTTGAGGAAAAAATGTCTTGTTTTACTTAACCAGTATTTAACCCCTCCCTCATGCACCTGGGAAATGCTACTGAACTAATTGAGCATCTACCACTATCTGTAAGTATGTTGTTAGAGGCAGAAGGGAGCCCATATTAGGAGGAGATGTGGGTCCTGATATGCCACATGGAGTAGTTTGGGGTTGCTCCAAGGTAGGTAGCTCTTAGTTTGGATATATCAAGTAAGGAGCCATTATCATGTGGCTCCTTGCTGGTTAATCGTAGACCCAATTTAGGGTAACGGTGGTGTGGGGTGCGGTGCTCCTGGACTGGATGGGCTGGGTGACTTTAGTGCGGCATGCCCTTACATTCTATTAACACTTTTCCCTCACTAACACTATCTCTATCCTATTTTAATTGCATTCATTTATCTCTCTTCTTTTATATAGCTTCGGCTTCCTATCACTAATTATTAACACTTAGTATATCACTGGCATGCCGCGCTGGGCTTCCCAGCTTATGATAGTTTTTTGGGGTACCGCACCCTGCACCTAGATATAGCGCTAGGGACCCCCAATATACAGAGAAGCCTTGACGCGGCTTGGGGGCTTATCATACAACCTGCGCAGGTATATGTAACCAATATCTCTGAATTCTATTATCATGTAGTGTTCTAGATTGGTTACTAGCATTGCTCAGTGTGTTGAGGAAAAAATGTCTTGTTTTACTTAACCAGTATTTAACCCCTCCCTCATGCACCTGGGAAATGCTACTGAACTAATTGAGCATCTACCACTATCTGTAAGTATGTTGTTAGAGGCAGAAGGGAGCCCATATTAGGAGGAGATGTGGGTCCTGATATGCCACATGGAGTAGTTTGGGGTTGCTCCAAGGTAGGTAGCTCTTAGTTTGGATATATCAAGTAAGGAGCCATTATCATGTGGCTCCTTGCTGGTTAATCGTAGACCCAATTTAGGGTAACGGTGGTGTGGGGTGCGGTGCTCCTGGACTGGATGGGCTGGGTGACTTTAGTGCGGCATGCCCTTACATTCTATTAACACTTTTCCCTCACTAACACTATCTCTATCCTATTTTAATTGCATTCATTTATCTCTCTTCTTTTATATAGCTTCGGCTTCCTATCACTAATTATTAACACTTAGTATATCACTGGCATGCCGCGCTGGGCTTCCCAGCTTATGATAGTTTTTTGGGGTACCGCACCCTGCACCTAGATATAGCGCTAGGGACCCCCAATATACAGAGAAGCCTTGACGCGGCTTGGGGGCTTATCATACAACCTGCGCAGGTATATGTAACCAATATCTCTGAATTCTATTATCATGTAGTGTTCTAGATTGGTTACTAGCATTGCTCAGTGTGTTGAGGAAAAAATGTCTTGTTTTACTTAACCAGTATTTAACCCCTCCCTCATGCACCTGGGAAATGCTACTGAACTAATTGAGCATCTACCACTATCTGTAAGTATGTTGTTAGAGGCAGAAGGGAGCCCATATTAGGAGGAGATGTGGGTCCTGATATGCCACATGGAGTAGTTTGGGGTTGCTCCAAGGTAGGTAGCTCTTAGTTTGGATATATCAAGTAAGGAGCCATTATCATGTGGCTCCTTGCTGGTTAATCGTAGACCCAATTTAGGGTAACGGTGGTGTGGGGTGCGGTGCTCCTGGACTGGATGGGCTGGGTGACTTTAGTGCGGCATGCCCTTACATTCTATTAACACTTTTCCCTCACTAACACTATCTCTATCCTATTTTAATTGCATTCATTTATCTCTCTTCTTTTATATAGCTTCGGCTTCCTATCACTAATTATTAACACTTAGTATATCACTGGCATGCCGCGCTGGGCTTCCCAGCTTATGATAGTTTTTTGGGGTACCGCACCCTGCACCTAGATATAGCGCTAGGGACCCCCAATATACAGAGAAGCCTTGACGCGGCTTGGGGGCTTATCATACAACCTGCGCAGGTATATGTAACCAATATCTCTGAATTCTATTATCATGTAGTGTTCTAGATTGGTTACTAGCATTGCTCAGTGTGTTGAGGAAAAAATGTCTTGTTTTACTTAACCAGTATTTAACCCCTCCCTCATGCACCTGGGAAATGCTACTGAACTAATTGAGCATCTACCACTATCTGTAAGTATATTGTAACTGATGCCATTTTGACAATATCAGTAATATAATGGCAAAGTAATTCATGGCTGCATTGGCTTACAGTTGTAGTATATAATTTGCTGGCTTATGTTGTACTGGAAACAGTGGTCACAGACAATAAACAGTGAACAAAGAAACTGTTTGTATTTTGTAACCAGAAGAGATTAGTGGTTACTGAAATATCTGTTTTGCTGATTAATATAATGACATTAATAATGGATGTTGTAGTGATATGTTTGTAGAAAACAAGCTTGCCAAGCCAAGCTACGACAATGACATGCTTTAAAGTCATTGACGATACTGGGTTAATGTGTAATAAAGGATTACTTATCAGTAGACAGTGTTTACAAGGTAATGTTATCTGTTAGTTGGCATCACATAATACTGGACATACACGAGATGTGCCGGCAACTTTCTGTGATGAAACCATACTGACCCACTCACACGGCCCTGACATTAAAATAGGCACATATTGGCCCAAACAAATGCAGCGGCACCTGATTTGTACTTTAATCACACAGTGCCTGATTTAGGTTGTTGCCTAGCAAGCCCATAAGCGCAACAGGCCACCCTGAAGAACGCCCGCCCCCCCCCCCTGCCGCTGCTGGATCCCATCGGTACAATGCATGCTGCCAAAGGGGAGAGACCGTTGAATGATTTCCCTCCCCTTCAGTAATACAAGTCAGTCTATATTGAATTTTATTACCATCGTTGTTCGCTGAAGGTGGGCGGGCGCTGACATCATGTGACATCAACCGCCTGCCCCAAGCAGGCATAGCCACGCCTGCTTCTACAGGGGAGCGCCCAGAAATTTTACGGGGATGCCCATAAAACGCTGGTCGTTCCCCTGCTACCATCCCATGCGTGCCCTTGGCCCCTTCCCACATAGAACACCCCAGAGACTGTGCAACTCACCGAAGCTGTTCACTTAAAAAATGGCATTGCATGTGGGGGGGGCATGGCTAAAACGTTTTCACTCTGGCCATGCCCCCAAACAGGTAGCCACTCATGTGACTTAACCCCCTGTCCCACCCCTTTTCCCTCCCAGCAGCCCCACCCCCCATGAGCTGGTTGCCCTCTCCCAGAAAGTAGGTAAGTATGATCTGCACGTGTTTTTGGATGGTTCATCCAAAAACACCCCAGTCAGTATTTCAGTGTAAATGGATGCTGACAGTAGGCATCGCAGTCATTTCGGTTGGTGCAAATAAGACCGGCAACAGAAACATGACCCACATCAGGCCCATAATGTCGCCAGTGGAAGAAAAATTGCTTTTATTATACATCAGTAAAAATACATTTTCTTTCAACATTCAATTTGTAAGTAAATTTTGGGGATACAAAAAAGAAAATGGTTAAGAAGAGGAAGGAAACAAAACACAAGGAAAATAGGCAGACAGGTCATCTACACATCACATAAACAATAATCCAATAAACACAGAATATGTAAATCAAGTATCCAACTCCCCTGCGGTTCCTAAAAATATATTTATATGACATCATTGCATCCAGTGGCGTCACAAGGCGGGTGCGGGGGGTGCGGGCAGCACCGGGTGTCACCACTCTCTGGGGTGACACCTTCTGCAGGCAGCCAGTGGCAGTGCAGACAGAGCTGAGGACGGTGCCGCAGGCTGGGCTCCCTTGCTGTCAATGATAATGGGGGTGATTCTCTAAAGCAGAAATGTGTTAAAAACCCTGTTATCGGTGTTTTTACCGCATTTCTGTATACTCTATGGCCTCTCCTCCCGGCACTTTGAGAAAAAAAAAAGCAAAACATTGTTTTGCTGTTCCATCGATGGAGAGAAACCATCTGGTTCTCCCCCATCGATGGCGAAAGTATTAAACATCGGCCATGAACCATCGATCTTTTTGAATCATTGATGGTCCATGGCCATCACTAACTCTGTGTCCAAACCCCTCTTTCTGTTTTTATGGTTGTCAGAGGAGCTGCTTCTCTTACGTCTATTATTAAACTAGTTCCAACATTGAAGAGCACATTCCTAAAATGTATATATTTACATAAAACAAGTGCCAGCCCATATGAACAGGATAGCACACAAGCCGCAGTATAACTGTTATATATTTATTGCCTGTGGTTCAGTCACTACAATATTACGAATAATAAATATTTAGCAGCCATCAGACCCAGTGTACATGGGCAGTAATGACAAATATAGTCCACAATAAATACCTGGTCTGTAACTGTAATTGGCATCTGCTGTCGAATCTATAACAATATGACAAAGGATATTCAATTCTCAAAAAGGACAAGATAAAGACATCCGGTTCCCTTACTGAAGGCCATTATGCAGTTTCCATAAATCCACTTTTCAAATCAGTATAATTGTGTTACAGAAATTTATGGCCATACTGTAATGCAGCTGATGTACGACTGAGGTCATCTCCAGGCACTGGGATCTTCTGTGCCGGTGACATTTCCAAAAGCTAACTTTCTGCACTGACAGATATAAATGTTACACCTGCTTCAGTGTTTTTGAAATAAGCGCATACGTGTGCGTGTACTTGCTGCAAGCTGGCAGTGCGGCTTTAACAAATGACCAGGTCCTGTTTGGCCCCCTCTTCTGGAAAAATGGCTCCGATGCATGCTGAGGACAGCAATGGAACTGCAAAACAGTCTGTGCAATGTTCTGCTCGCGCTTCTTGGGCCAGATTCTCTAAGCTTCAAAAGTGATAAAATAGAGAGTGATAAACAGCCAGCCAATCAGCTCCTGCCTGACATTTTTCAAACACAGTCTGCGACATGTTAGGTAGGAGTTGATTGGCTGGCTGTTTATCACTCTCCATTTTATCACTTTTAAAGCTTAGAGAATCTGGCCCAAGGTATGTTCAGATATTTCTTCATAAATGTTTAGCTGTTGCTAACGTTTAAAAGAAAGCCCTAGAAACATTACTGTGGCTTCAGAGCCATCAGTCCTTGCTCTGGGTCATACCTCCCAACTGTCACGATTCCGTCGGGACAGTCCCGATTTTCGGGTCCTGTCCCACTGTCCCACCCGCGGCAGGCATTGTCCCGCTGCGGGGGGTGGCAGTTGGGAGACCCCCCAATCTAGTAGAATAGACACTGTGCGCTTGCGCACAGCGTCTATTCTCGTATGAAAATGAGGTCGCGGCTAATTAGCATAAGCTGCGCCCTCATTTGCATACGCCCCGCCCCCTTTTCGGGCGCTCGCGCGGCGAGTGTCCCTATTTCCTCCGGACGGAAGTTGGGAGGTATGCTGGGTTGTAGATACAGATGTAGCGCCTCTCAGCCATCTCAGGGAATCGCCAGGTTCCCTGAGCTTGTGAACGCTGGCGGAGAGGCGCTGCATCAGACGGGGACGCGCAAGCGCCTCACACACACGCGCATTGCTTTCACACGGTGGTGGGGAGCGTAATCCCTGTCTGTCTACGCTTCAGGGAGGGGGGGCGGGCAGCTATGGGGGAGCGGTGTGGAGGCGGCAGTGGGCTCTGTTAGAATGGGAGCCGCGAGCGTCTCGTGTGTGCGCCCCCTTCTGGTGGATGGCGATAGAATCGCCAGTAGCAGCTGTAATGAGAACTGCTCCATCTGTATGTAGCCTGCTGTGTCCCTTCTGACCCAGAGGTCTGCATACGTCACACACACACTATAGCCAATCATCTTTCAGTATCATACAAAGTCTGGAATCCTCTGATGGAGACCACGGCCTATTCCATCACCTGCAATGGTGTAAACTCATTGGGAGAAACAGAGGCCTTCACTGCCACCACCGTGACCCAAACTGTATCACACTGTCAATCACTGACACTCTGAGGGAAATTTACTATGGTGGGAGTTCTATTTTCACATTGCTATGTTGCTATGGGCAACCAATCAGAATCTACTTATTTATTTAGCACCTTCTAAAAGATAATAGCTCGTATCTTATTGGTTGGCCCATAGCAACATCCCTTGTGAAACAGAACTCTCATCTTAGTAAATTCCCCCCTGTGATGGTGATCTGTGTCCCCCTTCGCGGGACCCGTTCAGCATGAACACAATGAGTCCTGCACTTGCGCTAGTGTTCATTCTAGCACCCGCTATCGTTTGAAAACCCATGCAGTTCCTCTTCCCTGCCTGGGGTGTCGCTGTCTGCTGTGGTGTTTCTAGCACATGGTCTGGTTTGCATATCAGTGCTGATATACAGACCACACTCTGTTAGAAGCACTCCAGCAGACAGCGACACCCCAGGCAGGGAAGAGGAACTGCATGGGTTTTCAAAGATAGCGAATGCTAGAATGAACACTATGCACAAAGTACTTTGCTGTAGGAAACACAACTCCAGCCACATCTGATTGACCTTCATTGTACACATATTTCTACTGTGCATGTGACAAAACTCGGTTTATACCACGTTTGCCTAATAAACCCACTTATTTGTGAACACTGTAGACCATTATCATGAGCATAGTACTTTAATCAAGATTACATTATTACAATGACCTAAATCATTCTTTACTATACAAAGTGAACTATGAAATCAATTCTAAATCATTTTTATATAGTGACCATCGCCTGTGTACTGAACAGTCAGCAGAAATAGATATCACATTGGTGTTCATTACAGCACATATTTAAGAATCTATCATTTCCATGCAAGAAGAGGCAGGCAGGTGGAATGGGTGGTGGTTGTGTGTGTATCTGTACCACCACAATTGGTTCATTGCAGTCCTGCGCTGTTACTGGTGGGTTAAGTTTGAGGAGATGCAGATGGGTGGATTCCCAGAAAAGCACTTCAACAAAAAACTTGAATATAAAAGATTATTTGATTGGCTTACTTAGCGAAGGTTATTGGTTCATTCAGCAGATCCAATATAGCATACACATCAGCAAACTAAAGAGCCCCGCCCTCTCCGTCGAGAGACCGAGTTATTTTCAGATCTTCCTGGCACTTCTGCAGCCAGTGCTTCTTCCAAGAATGAGACTTTCTAACACTGACAGAGCTCAGCTTATATAGGTTGCAGAACTCCTTACTACGCTATTTCATCATTTTAAAGTACAGATATGTAATATTAAAATAACAGTGGATGGTACTGTTGACTCAATTATGAGTATAAGAAATAGCAAGGATGAAAAAAAACGACTTAATTCCACTGAACGCAATTGTGTGAGAAAAGAGAGAGGTTGGAGATTTTTGGGGTGCACTGTAAAAATATGTTTGGAAGACGCCCAACTGATAATTTCACATTGTCTAAAATTTGACTTTTATTATTATAGTGAAAAAGAGGTGTATTAATTACATATTCTTCAATAAGACGATAGTAAGAATGTGCAGAAAAAAAAGAAGAAACTGTGGTTAAAACCAAGATGTGGATACTGAGGGCCTTATTCTAGTTCACTCTTTCTGACAAAATCCTTCTTAGATGGACAAACCCATGTGCACTGCCTGGGGGGCAGATGTAAAATGTGCAGAGAGAATTATATTTGGGTGAGTTATTTAGTTTCTGCGCAGGGTAAATACTGGCTGCTTTATTTTTACACTGCAATATAGATCTCACTTTGAAGTAAAACCCCACCCAAATCTAATTCTCTCTGCACAAGTAACATCTGCCCCACCTGCAGTGCACATGTTTTTGTCCATCTAAGAAGGATTTTGTCAGAAAGAGTGAACTAGAATATGGCCCTGAGTTTGGACAATTTCATTCACTATGTCTGTTAGACCCCTGTTATATTCCGTAGGATAAAATTCCTATATTTCCAGGGCTTGCTGTGATTTCTTCTATAGATGGTTTTTAAATGTGGTTACAATGAATGATATGATTTCATGTATATTTTGTTAGGACACATTGTATCATCCTCCTTGTACAGGATGTTTGTATTTATACAATGTATCAATGGTCTAGCTTTTATTAGAACTCTGCAGAGTAATTGTAACTATGCTGACCTCCTATATTGGTTTAGGGCAGCATTGTACACTTAACGTTTGGATAGAAGAATGCAAGTAGACCTTGCTATTTTATCACTGCAATTGTTATGCCCTTATAGACAGTGGGTGATTCAGTTGTATGTTTTTACAGTTGACCTTCACAGTGGGCCATATTCAATGAGAAAAATTTGCCGTGTTTTATGGCGAGTTTGTGCTATTTTCGCGTTGGAAGGAGCATTTTGCTCTCCAAAAGTGAGCCACCCTATTCAATGTGATATTTTCGCCGTCTTTCTAAGTGATTTTCGCCGTGTCTCTCCGTGTAGCAATTCTCCATCTTTTCATGGAGAACTGGAATGTGAACTTTTAAACTAAAAGGTTTTTTTTTTCAATTTTTTTTTCTGTGAAGGGGCATGTTATTTTTATTCATGTGCTTATAGCACATGAATATATATTTAATTTAAAAAAATATATATTTTTTAAATTTTTTTTTACACAGAGCAGCCAGCAGGGGGCCGGAGCTCTCGAGCTGCTCATTAGATATTCATATATTCACTGCACCCGATCATTACATATGCACGATCGGGTGCAGTGAATACTGGGTCCCCCGCTGGCTATAGGGGGGGCAGCTTGTGCTGCCTGGGTCCCGGGGAGCCCTCCTCCCCTCCACATATGTTCTGGGGCAGCCAGGGAGACTTTAATCTCCCTGGCTGCCACCGTCCCCCGGCTCCCTGCCAGCTCCCTGCCGCAGACGCTCGTCCGCTGCAGGGGTTAAGACTCGCCGCGGGTGGCGGCGAGTCTTAACCACATTGAATAGTGGGAGCAGGAGTGGCAGCGAGCCCTCCGGAACAGGGCAAATTTTTCTCATTGAATATGGCCCAGTGTGTAGATCCTTTAATATTCTCTTATTTGTGCTCAATTCAGTGTTTGTCAATGGCACTGATGTCAACAGTGAGAACACTGCGGCACCCACAGCGTCGAGTACAAATACAAAATAAATTACAGTGAATACCACACAAATTGGATAACTGTGGGCTTACACCTATATGATGGGGTACCGTGTTATCTGACACAGGAGCAAACCATAATAGGAGGATTATAGAGCCCTATACGCTGGACATCAGTGCCATATACAACATATGCGATAATTATAATTGCGATGGGCGGCGAAGGGGGGGCGGAGATTCTTAGAGAATCTCCCCCATAGTGAATTAAATTGTCTAAACTCAGTATCCACATCTTGGTTTTAACCACAGGTTATTTTTCTTTTTTTCTGCACATTCTTACTATCGTCTTATTGAAGAGGATGTAAATAATACACCTCTTTTTAACTATAATAATAAAAGTTAAATTTTAGAAATTGGTAAATTATCAGTTGGACGTCTTCAAAACATATTTTCAGTGCACCCCAAAAATCTCCAACCTTTCTCTTTTCTCACACAACAAATTACTGTACAGGAGAGGGGTAGCACCACATTCTTACGAGTTTATAAAAAATTATATATTTTTTAGAAAATTAAAAAATAATAAAGAAAATGAAAATATGAATTATAGGAAGACAAACAAAAAAGAGCACTCAGTGTGGAATTAAAAACCCTTCCTCCAATTCACTGAACCCAATTATCTGGTTTTTGGTCATAGATAGCTAGTCCATGATGCAGATCTGTCTGGTTGGAACAAAAACATGGTTATGGATGAGAGCAAATGACAGTTGACCATTTGCTTGAAAATGCTGGAAAATTGACAAACTGTCACTCATCCATAACCATGTTTTTGTTCCAACCAGCCAGATCTGCAGATAAATCTTACTAGTGTATGGGCACCTTAAAACAATGGGCAAAACTAAATACAACATTGTCAGGTTGACTGGATAAAAAATAAAAGATTATCAGATTTTGGCAAGAAATATGATAAGCAAACATTGTTACAATAACAGCATATTACCACATCACAAAACAAGATCGCGGTCAGGGAGAGGTGAATGTGACGTAAACATTTAGTTCAGATTGCAATCAGGAGTGGTCAGGAACTGCTGATCACCAGTATAATACTAGTGATATGCTTCGACCCCTGTTTTTTATATTTTGGATTTCATTCGTTGTTGGGGTTTTCTGTTGCCAAAACTGCCCTCACGTGTTGCGGTTTCAGGTCTGTATTGTTTTGCTCAAACCTGTTGAAATCATGGACTTTGGATTCCTAATATTTTTAACCTCAATGAAATTAATTTCAAATCAGTTTGGACCACCCCACAGCTCATAACATTCTTCATCTAGTTTATCCAAAGGCTGGCTAGCTGAACTAAGCAGCAGCACAAACACACGCCGGTGCCCAAGAACACCGTATCTCACCCTAGAACACAGTAGCCAACAACTTTTTGCAATAAATATATCCATATAGATTATGAAAACTGAGCCGTATACTAGAAGTGTCACGCCTACAAGCTGTATAAATGATAATTCTATTATAAACTTGATTGTCACCATGTAAAAAAAAAGGGTACTCTTTACCTAGAACGGCGCCCACGATTGAAATCGCGGGCATCGCGGGTAAAATCGCGGTAATCGCGGGCATCGCGGGTAAATCGCGGGTAAATCGCGGGTACATCAAAATCGGGTACCCGCGATTACCGCGATTTTCCCATAGAGAACAATGTTAAAAAGCCTGATTGACCGCGATTTTAGCGTTAAATGCCTCAATGCCCGCGATTTTCCCATAGGAATCAATGTTAAATGGGCTACAGAGCCCAAATAGCCCCAATTAACCCTTAAATGTCCCCCCAATTTTTGTACGCCACCCCACGATCCACGCCAACCCGAAGCGTGGCGAGCGCAGCGAGCCCGCGAGGGGCGGCGGTACGCGTCCTACGACCTTTTCATGCCCTACTATCCACGTCGGCGTGGAGTTGAGAATAGAATAGTGTGGCGAGCGCAGCGAGCCACCGAGCCCGAAGCGTGGCGAGCGCAGCGAGCCCCGCGAGGGGACGCGGATACCTTCACAGTTATACGCGTCCCCTCGCGGGCTTCACAGGTGTCCGCGTGGCCACGGACACCTGTGAAGCCCGCGAGGGGACGCGCTTACCTGTGAAGGTATCCGCGTCCCCTCGCGGGGCTCGCTGCGCTCGCCACGCTTCGGGCTCGGTGGCTCGCTGCGCTCGCCACACTATTCTATTCTCAACTCCACGCCGACGTGGATAGTAGGGCATGAAAAGGTCGTAGGACGCGTACCGCCGCCCCTCGCGGGCTCGCTGCGCTCGCCACGCTTCGGGTTGGCGTTGATCGTGGGGTGGCGTACAAAAATTGGGGGGACATTTAAGGGTTAATGGGCTCTGTGGCCCATTTAACATTGATTTCTATGGCCAAATCGGGTGGATTGAGGCATTTAACACTAAAATCGGGTCCATCGCGGCTTTTAACATTGCTTCCTATGGGAAATCGGGAGCATCGCGTCGCGGGCATCGCGGGTACATTTATGGCCGGCCGCGACGCGACCGACGCGATTTTTCAGGTTTAACATGGTTTTCAATGGGAAAATCGCGGGCATCGCGTCGGTCGCGTCGCGGGCAGGCATAAATGTACCCGCGATGCCCGCGACGGGCGCCGTTCTAGGTAAAGAGTACCAAAAAAAGTTACCCTGTTGGCCA
Organism: Crinia signifera; assembly: GCF_055691185.1. Lineage (NCBI taxonomy): Eukaryota > Metazoa > Chordata > Amphibia > Anura > Myobatrachidae > Crinia > Crinia signifera. The sequence continues at coordinate 52,041,015 of NC_139219.1, read as the reverse complement.
GCATTACTTCACCTGAGAGCTTTATTTTACTTGTCATCAGAATCAGCTCCTAGGGGAATGGGATCATTCGTCAGACTGCCTTTAGGTCTACAAGCATTAGGTCTACACCATTAGGTCGACTTGCATTTAGGTCGACCTGACTGAAGGTCGACATGGGTTAGGTCGACAGGGTCATTAGGTCGACAGGGTCATTGGGTCGACATGTGTTAGGTTGACAGGTATTAGGTCGACAGGGTCATTAGGTCGACAGGTATAAGGTCGACAGGGTCATTAGGTCGACAGTAAAAAATCGACATGAATTTTTTTTACTTTACAAAAAAAAAATTGGTACTCTTTACCTAGAACGGCGCCCGCGATTAGAATCGCGGGCGTCGGGGGTAAAAAATCGCGGTCATCGCGGGTAAATCGCGGGTACATAAAAATCGTGTACCCGCGATCACCGCGATTTTCCCATAGGGAACAATGTTAAAAAGCCTGATTGACCGCGATTTTACTTTAAAATGCCTCAATGCCCGCGATTTTCACATAGGAATCAATGTTAAATGGGCTACAGAGCCCAAATAGGCAGAATTAACCCTTAAATGTCACCCCAATTTTTGTACGCCACCCCACGATCCACGCCAACCCGAAGCGTGGCGAGCGCAGCGAGCCCGCGAGGGGCGGCGGTACGCGTCCTCCGACCTTTTCATGCCCTACTATCCACGTCGGCGTGGAGTTGAGAATAGAATAGTGTGGCGAGCGCAGCGAGCCACCGAGCCCGAAGCGTGGCGAGCGCAGCGAGCCCCACGAGGGGACGCGGATACCTTCACAGTTATACGCGTCCCCTCGCGGGCTTCACAGGTATCCGTGGCGAAAAGCGGACACCTGTGAAGCCCGCGAGGGGACGCGTTTACCTGTGAAGGTATCCGCGTCCCCTCGCCACGCTTCGGGCTCGGTGGCTCGCTACGCTCGCCACACTATTCTATTCTCAACTCCACGCCGACGTGGATAGTAGGGCATGAAAAGGTCGGAGGACGCGTACCGCCGCCCCTCGCGGGCTCGCTGCGCTCGCCACGCTTCGGGTTGGCGTGGATCGTGGGGTGGCGTACAAAAATTGGGGGGACATTTAAGGGTTAATTCTGCCTATTTGGGCTCTGTAGCCCATTTAACATTGATTCCTATGTGAAAATCGCGGGCATTGAGGCATTGAATGCAAAATCGCGGTCAATCAGGCTTTTTAACATTGTTCCCTATGGGAAAATCGCGGTGATCGCGGGCATCGCGTCGCGGCCGTTTATGTACTGCCCGCGATGTCGCGATCACCGCGATGGGCGCCGTTCTAGGTAAAGAGTACCAAAAAATTCATTTTTTCAAGCGCCGTCACAGTCAACATATCACCGCGTCCCCTCGCATGGCTCGCTGCACTCGCCATGCTTCGGGCACTATTTTATTCTCCCACCACGCCCTAGTGGATGGTAGGGCATGAAATACCGCCTGTCGGCACATGTCGACTCATAAAACAGTCAAATGACCCCATGTCGACCTTTTGCCTGTCGACCTTCCCCATGTCGACCTAATGAACGTGTCGACCTTATAAAAGTCGACCTAATGACCCTGTCGACCTAATGACCCTGTTGACCTAAGTCATGTCGACCTTCAGTCATGTCGACCTAAATGCATGTCTACCTAAATGCAGGTCGACCTTAATGCAGGTCGACTTAGTGGTGTAGACCTAATGCTTGTAGACCTAAATGCTGTAGACAATATGACCATATCCCCTCCTGGGGATAAAATGAGTAACATTTGTGTTTGCCCAAGATTGCAATCTCTGGAATGTTTAGGATTTTTCTCAAACACGGTGGTACTGTCAAATTCCAATTTGAACTACCCACTTCTGACACTCTCTGCACATGTTACAATTGTACTGCCTGCAGTGCAACATGGTTTTGTCCATTTGAGGTAAAATGTGCTTTGTGATCAAGTCTGAATTAGGCCTGCAGTGTACATACTTAACTTGTCACTGGCACCGGTTGGTTCCCTTCTTCAGTAGAGGTCCAGGACGCTGGTCGTCCTCTTGGCCATTAGCATCCTGGTTGGTTTAAAAAAGGGCAAACCCAAACCGGCCAGCAAATCTTTTGCAGTCTCATCAGGATTGGGGATTAGGACAGCTCCATACTCCTGCGAGATCTTCAGGATCATGGACTGTTCAGAAAAGTGTTTCTCAAACTCGATCCTCAAGGTACACTATCAGTCCATGTAATAGTGATATCCACATCCGTGTTTAAGCACAGATGCACAGACTCTAAATAACTGAGGAAATAATTAAGTCCTGAGTTTAAAGATTGTATTCAATCCCGGGTCACGACTGACGGGACGTCCTGACAGTTGTGACTCTGGCCCGTTCTCGGCCCGCTCGACTGAGATTCGGCAGGTGGAATTCAATGTCCCGCCTGCTGAGCGTCGAAAAGGGGGCGTGTCCATTAGAAATGGCCGTGGATCGTTGACATACGGACATGAGTTGGACATTCCACGAGTTCTCGGTAGAACGAGCCAGCCGACTGCTTTTAAAGTCGGGTCCGTTCTGCCGAGATGCCTGTTCAATGCTGTCGGGAAATATGTCTGATGTTTGCGCTTTGCGCATTTCTGGGCTTGGGCATGCGCTATGCATGTGCAAACTGTTTGCAGGCAGAAGGCGGAGGGGGCGGGGCATAGGGGGCGGGCTGTCCATTAGCATATGGGAACACCCAGCGTTTCATGGGCGTTCTCATGCTAATGAGGCCGTGATGGACATGCGGAGGGGGGGGGCAGCTGATGTCACCGAATGTCAGTCACCCGCCCCCTTCCCCCCCCCCCCCCCCCAGCGTAGACCCATATGTAAGGTTGCTCAGAGCAACCTTACATATGCGTGCACTTTCCACATCTTTCGATGGTTAGTGACCATCGAAAGACGTGGGATGGTCCCAGTGGCATGCGAATGGATGTTTATGTAAAACAACTATTCGCACAGCCACTGCAAATGTACGCGACTTGTGAGTGGTGGGCCGGCGTACCACCATTCGCAAGGCGGGATCTGGTTCACTCGCAGGGATGCAAATTCGCATCCGAGCACATGAACCAGAATACCCCGCTTGGGACAGACTGACTGCAATGTGGCTTGTTCTTATGGAAATGTGTCCTGCAGTCTGGGTGGTGTATTCTGTCGCTTTCATACTTATACACAGACAAATACTCTGATTATGGATCAGAAAAGCTGCAATAAAGGAACAAAGTGCAGAAAATGTGATTTTCATAATGGCTTCTGAGTTCACTAAATGAATCAGGAAGGAAAGGAACATAAAATGAATTGGGGAGAGAGAGCTGCTGTTTAATCCCAATGAATATCAGGCAAGGAAATGCAATTATTGTTCAGAAAGCCAGCTGGAAGCAGAGGGCAGCGCTATTTGTTTCTGTATGCTGCTGCTGCCTTCATGCGATTAATCTTTCATTTGATGGATTTATATACAGTATGCAGAACTAACATGGCCCTTAAGTGTACATTTATTAATATTTTACCTGTCTGTGTGTTTCTCTTCTTTGTGGTGCTAGGTCAGGCGGGTAACAGGTAGACGGCTGTAACAGGACCCTAATCACACTTAACAATAGCCAATAAACATATATGTTTCAGACAGAATAGGTGAGAAAATATGATCTGCGTGCCTTTGACAGGTTTTCTCAGCACATCGCAAATTATTTACGCTCTGCATAGAAATGACTCTGGTGGATCACATTTAATCACTTTATTGACTAGGTTTGAAGAAAAAAAACATTATTAGAACCTGACAATTGCCAACGTTATAAAAAAAAAATTATTTCACACACTCCGGCTCCTGCGGGCGGCGAAACCCCGCACGGCCAAGAAGCCGTGACACGCTCAGAAGTTTTCAATGGTGGGGATGGCCACAGCCTGGCAGCCGTCCCTTCCAGGGGTGGGATCCGGCTGCAACCGGGCGACTGGGTCGTGGCCGTCCCGTGTAAATGGACACAATTGTGTCCATTATTAACTACAGTGTGCGGCTTTTCGCCGTGCAGGGTTTCGCCACCCGTCAGGAGCCGGAGCGTGTGAAATAGCCCTACCACTTTTTCAGCTTAATCAACCAGACCCTCAGGCTTCCTCCTGTCTGCTCACCAGTCACTTCTCTTTCCTCCTCCTCCTGTGCTCAATTGAAAGTCACTCCTCTTTCTGTTTCTGCAGCCTTCCTCCTCTACAATAATGAGTCACACCTAGCCAGCCCTCACCAATTTGGTGCACTAGACAGCTTTTTATATGATCCTTCACCTATGTGGGTTTTTGGAGCACTCCTACGATCCATTAGCACATAAAAATGGGAAGTGGGAGGGGATTGGTCTCATCGAAGGGTGTGGCCTTATAGTGCTGTACTCCCCTTCCCCATTAGGTTATGCTCCCCACACAGCTTTCTCTCTCCTTGGGGGTTATTCTAGTTCACTCTTTCTGACAAATTCCTTCTTAGATGGACAAAACCATGTGCACTGCAGATGGGGCAGATGTAACTTGTGCAGAGAGAATTCGATTTGGGTGGGGTTTTACTTCAAAGTGAGATCTATATTGCAGTGTAAAAATAAAGCAGCCAGTATTTACCCTGCACAAAATAACAAAATAACTCACCAAATCTAATTCTCTCTGCACAAGTTACATCTGCCCCCCTGCATTGCACATGGTTTTGTCCATCTAAGAAGGATTTTGTCAGAAAGAGTGAACTAGAATAAGGCCCCTTGTGTCTCTTCAGCCCTTACTAGTGTCTGTCAGCCCCAGCTTACACTAGTGTCTTTTCAGCATGGGCATAATTATTGTGGGTGCAAATGCAAAGGGTATTATTGGGGCCATAGGTTTAGGGGGCCTGAGGTAAGTTGCTGGTGTCCTGTAATCATTTTTATTGTCTGATGGGGTCCCAGAGCAAAATAGTTTGAGAACCCTTGATCTAGTGCAACCAGCAAACTTGGCTCTTCCAGGTAACTGGCATAAAGGATGACATTTTGGAAGGATTATTTTATTTGCAAAAATGAAATAAAATGTTACATCCTATGAGAGGAGATTTACTGGAGTGCTTAAATGACCCCATGGTCAAATAGAAAGTCAAACAATTACATACAGTGGGAAATTTTACTAAGAATACGATTTTTCATATTCGTATTCTTAATACGAATGAATACGAATGAATACGGCTGTTTAAGCCGTATGCAAATTCGTGTTCCGGAGGGGACTTTACAAAGCAGTCAAATACAACTGCTTTGTAATCCCCTAATGTAATATCGTATTCATTCGTATTAGCATCCGTATATACATTCTTTTGAATGGTGATTCCTATTCGTATTCTATCGATGGTGTATACATTCGTATTTGTAAATACAAATACGAATGTGCCATCAATACGAATACGAATTGCCGTATTTTCTGGATAGTAAATCCCGAAAATACGAATGTGTTTTAAAAATAGGTTGTATTTCTGGATATCGCAAGAAAAGGAATGAATCTTCACAGTGCTATTTCAGGGATAGGCCCAGTTTTTCCTTCTAAGGGGAGAATTTTCATCCAAGGTCTCCAACCACAGAGGGTTAAACGAGAATCCTTAGATTAAAATAAAGGGCATTACTTGTCCAATCACCAAGGTAGGACCATGTGTCTTACTAGAAGACGTTCACATAAAGGTTTGTTTAAATAAAATTCAGCTTTAAGCTCACATGAAAAGAAACTCACCAAGGGAAAGATCCCTATATTCATACAAAGGTTTCTTTATTGTGGGTTCCAGCAGAAAAGACGTATCCACTCCAAATAACACATAAAACCATAGTTGCCTACCCTCCTGCATTCTGCAGGAGACTCCCTCAAATAACAGCAATCTCCCTCTCTCCCTCATTAGTCTACCAATCTCCCGAATTTCACCCAGCCCACATTACAATGTTAAATTTTTGGGGAATGAGGAATGAGAGACAGATACATTTACATTGAATCATCAGCGCCATTACCCAGCACTTTAGCAAGTATAAGTAGCTCTTACTAACTGCTTTGGGGCTCATCTACATTTGGATATAAGTAATTCTAAAAGATTCCTCTTAGATGTAGCAGTACACAGCCACGCTTCTAGGTGCCACATTCACAATCTCTTTTCACAATCTCTCCATATAAGGAACTAGCCACGCCCTTTGGGTGGAGCAGGACATGCCCCCTCAATGGGGGAGCTGTGCAAAATTCTATTAACAACTATAATCTCCCTGAAACTCGTTTTCAAAAGTAGGCAAGTATGCATAAAACAAATGTATTACTTAAAATGGCGACAACACACCCTGCCTGCTGCGTCCTTACTTCCTCACCCAGAATGAAGAGGTGAGGACGCAGCAGGCAGGGTGTGTTGTCGCCATTTTAAGTAATACATTCCTTTTATGTGCTATGTGGAGTGAATAAGTCTTTTCTGCTGGAACCCACAATAAAGAAACCTTTGTATGAAAATAGGGATCTTTCCCTAGGTGAGCCTTACTATTCACTGACCTGTGGGCCAATCGGAGCATGACGGCAATGCTTTGCTGGGGCATCGGTAGGTGGAGATAGGCTCCATGTCCCAGCACCTTGTAAAGTTGCTCCTTTTTGCTTTGCATGGATATCTGGACCCTTATTCCGGTCCACATGCAAAGGCAAATTCCAAAACCATGTGCAATGCGGGGGGGGGGGGGGGGGGGGGAGAGTAGAGAGTTAGACCTGCTTTATTTTAACACTGTAATATAGATCTCACTTTGAAGTAAAACCCCACCCAAATCTAATTCTCGATCTTCTGATAGTCAACCATGTCCTTGTCGACCTTAAGCTTATGTCAACTTTCTGTCAATGTACCATACCATAGGTCAATGTTGACCTATGGTATGTCAACCATTTCGAGGTGTCACCCTAGACCCCCTGTAACATAACCCTCATCTCCGAATAAGCCCTCTTGCCCTTGCAGCAATGCCTCCATCTAACGACAGCCCCCTATGGTGGGCATCTGAGAACACAGCCGATGCGTTACACACCTGGTACATTTCCATAACTTAATGAATGAAAATTTTCTTGAAGTTCTACCCACCTCCCAGTCACTGCCCAGCCACTGCCCAGGAGCGCCTACTGGTTTTTCATAACATTTCTTATATCCATCTTGATTCCAGTGGTTTACCGTACGAATCTATATATTTTTTTTTGTTTGGCAAGAAACTGCACTGGTGAACATTGGCATAGCTCTAGCATAGCTCTAATTCTGCCACTCCCCTTCAACAAAATCTGCACTGGCTTCCATTCCCCTACAGAATCCTCTTCAAACACCTCACACTCACATATAGGGCCATCTCTAATTCCATTGCTCCATATATCTCTAACCTCATCTCCATTCATACACCCTCCCGCCCTCTACGGTCGGCTGACGACTGTCGTCTCTCCTCCACCCTGATCACTGCTTCCTATGCTAGAGTACAGGAGACTTTGCCCGTGCTGCACCCCTTCAGTGGAACGCACTCCCTCGCTCCATTAGACTCTCCCCGACCTTCCAATGCTTCAAACGGGCACTGAAAACTCACCTATTCATCAAAGCATACCCTTCCACTGCATAAACCAGCTGGTTCTCCGACCCCTTGCCTTTTTACATCCTGCTATCTAACCACCACCCACTCGCGTGCACCTCTTTTAATCTGTCTGTCTCCCCTTCCTACTAGATTGTAAGCTCCTCTGAGCAGGGCCCTCTTCCCTCCTGTTGTCAAAGCCAACTTCTCTTCACATTTCACTCACAGCTCTCCTATACTCCAACACTCAGTGACCATCTTCGTCTGCATACTCATCTCCATCATTGGCCTCAAGCCTCTAGTTGTATGTTGATTGAGTCCTCACTACTTACATTTAAGCTGTAATGTGTATTGATCTGTGGCGCTCTTTATTTGTACTGTATTTTTGTTATTTATTCAATGTTATGCCAAGCTTTGTTTTCCTTGTATTGTTCCTTTGTACGGCGCTGCAAAACACTTGTGGCACCTTATAAATAAAATAATAATAATAATAGCGTGTGTATTGCACGTTTCTCTGATTCTGGTCCTACTGTATATTATACATTTACATTTACCCTACAGACACCAAAGTTGCATAAACCACTGCACTGCAGCATACAGTAAAGAATAGGAATTGATATAACTATAAATATATTGTCCCTAACTATGTCACTTATTTTCTAGTAATCTCACTGCTTGGCAAATAACCAGGTCAAGCGTGTTGACCCAGTAATTTGCCTTTCAACACAGGTTTTTTTTTCAGTGTGAACAGGTCAACCCGGGTCCAAATTACCAGGTCTCCAACCCTGCTTTTTACCTGGTATGCTGACCCGGGTTGACCCGTTCACACTGAAAAAAACTGTGTTAAAAGGCAAATTACCGAGTAGAACTGCTTCACCTGGGAATTTGCCTAGCAGTGAGAACGGGGTCTGGCGCAGTGCAGTCTCCAGCATATAAATGCCGGTTGTTGTTGACACTGGCAGTGTGAACTCGGTATTACTAACATCTGCAAATTAGGAACAGCTTATTGTGTATGGTAACTAAATTTCACTTTTCAGCACATCGTTGAAAGTTTTCTAAGGAAATTCCTTTGCTTCATAAAAGCTGGAAAGTGGAGCCACCTAGTGTTGGGAGAATATAACTTATTGCCATCCTTAATGGATAGATCTCTTATAAAACTAGTGTTTGAATATTGAAGAGAATGGGGTAGATCCTATTACACCCGAAGGATACGGATGCGCCCGTTGTTTGCGAATTGTCACAACACCGGGCGGACTTTACAGTAGGCCAAATTCACTGAAAATTTCTCGCACCTCCATAGGGGTGTGAGCAATTTTCAGGTAATACGGCCCTGCGAAGGGTGCGAGTTAGGGTTAATTGGGGTCCCGTTTTCGTGTTAAAACGGCACCCGAATGGGAACTCGCACCCTTTGTGGTTAATAGGATCGACCCCAATGGCTGTGATTTTATGTGGAGAGAGAGAGAGATTTTTATATCGGTAATGATAATCCCCCGTAACAACTTTTTGTAGGAATTTCTCAGTCTATTTCTGGTGTTATATCATCTCGATATGAAATGAGGGGTAAAGAAGAGCAACTTTCAGTAATATTACAAGATTGGTTCTGATTATGGGCCTTATTCTAGTTCACTCTTTCTGACAAATTCCTTCTTAGATGGACAAAACCATGTGCACTGCAGGGGGGCAGATGTAATGTGCAGAGAGAATTAGATTTGGATGAGTTATTTTGTTTCTGTGCAGGGTAAATACTGACTGCTTTATTTTTACACTGCAATATAGATCTCACTTTGAAGTAAAACCCCACCCAAATCTAATTCTCTCTGCACAAGTAACATCTACCCCACCTGCAGTGCACATAGTTTTTTCCATCTAAGAAGGATTTTGTCAGAAAGAGTGAACTAGAATAAGGCCCTATGAGTCGGATGTAAGTTCTTCATCTCCAATGGCAAATGCAGAGTGTAGGCGCCATACCATCCATAGGCACCTTGACAGAGGATGGACAGTTCTCTCCCTGTGTGACACAGCTTTGGTGTGTGTAAGGGGGGGGGATCTGTCTCATGATTGTGTAGCCAGAGACATCCGTTGTACTTTGAGGTAGTGTATGTACCCATCTCTTTGTTGATCCCTGGTGTAGCTGCATTTACTATTGACAATGCTTCCAACTATAGGTGGAAAACAGTGGTGGTGGGGGTGTATGCATGAAGCCATATGGAGGACGTAGATAAAGGTAGCAATCTGTTCGCACTTGCACCTGAATGTGAGAATGCACCAAATAAGCTGAACCAGGGGCATTTGCTAGTAGACTCTAGTCTAGGCTGTGCTGGAGTCTGCTATTTATGTGCAGGGCTCCAGGAAGATTACGTGACAGACATATTCCTGACAAGTGGAAAATGGCCACTGAACTCCCACTGAGCCCACCTGGATACACTAAACCCATTATAGATACACCTGTGGGCCCAAGATCCAATCATCTGCATCTACTGTAGATGCCTATCTCGCAGAGAACACTGTATGTCTGCAGCGTAACTATGCAAGATGTATAAGATCACAAGGCTCCCAACATGATCCATTCAAAATGCTCTTTTCCTGGACTTCTCTCATAGGGCCAGATGTACGAAGCTTGAAAAGTGATAAAAAGAAGAGTGATAAACCAACAATCGGCTCTTACCTGCCATGTCACAGGCTGTGTTTGAAAAATGACACGTAGGAGCTGATTGGCTGGTGGTTTATCACTCTCCTTTTGTCACTTTTCAAGCTTAATATATGATTGCCATCACAAGTATTTAACTAGTTTATTGCTAAAAAAGGTCCAAAAAGAATGAGGTCTAGGAACATTTCGCTCCTGGAATGGGTCATGTTGGGAGGTATGAGATTGGTCTAAAAAAGACCACACAGAAGCTGGTAAAAACGCTGATGACAATCCCGAGGCTCTCCCACAAGGTGGCAGTGGTGAGCAGCATTAATCTCCCAATACAGTTACCACAGGTAACTACACCTCACATTGTAAACATACTGGTCTAGTATTGCAGCGTTGGATGCAGACTGAGCACATGTGCTGCTGCATTGTGGGAAAATGTCTATATTCCACAGTGTGCGAAGCTGAATGCATCTTGTGGTGCACTTGTCCATGCTCTTAGGGGCCAATTCAGACCCATCCATTCTGGTATGAATTCGGGCCCTTCCCCAATATTTAAGGTCTGCACATGGGCAAACCCCTGGAGTAAATGGCTTCGCCGAGTTCCTCACTCGCAGGGCCATTCGCTCCGGACAGGGAGGTCCTGGGGCAGGCAGGGGGTGGCAGCAGGGTGGTGCCGGACGGGGTCCCGAAAGTCGGGACCCCGACAGTCATTTACCCAACATCGGTAACCTGACTGTTAAAACACAGACAGACGGGTTTCCCGATGGCCACCGGCTATTCTCCCTCGTGGGGGTCCACGACCCCCATAGAGGGAGAATAGAATTAGTGGCGAGCTATACCGTGCCTGCAGCGTGGAGAGGGCAGCAAGCCCACAAGGGGCTTTGTTGCGCTCGCCATCCTGTCTGAGTCTGGCCAGTCGGGATCCCGGCGTCGGGCTAATGACTGTCAGAACCCTATACCACACCCCAGCAGGGGAACGGGAGAATCCCCATAAAAACACTGGGTATTGCCCTGGGAACACAGGTGTGTCGCATAGGGTGACCAACTCATCCCTTTAATCCGGGACACATATTAATTACACAGGTTCTGTGGCTGGTTTACACCTGGTTTTAAACTGCCACACCTCAAGACTCCATTTCACCTGGTTGTAAACTGCCACAGAACCTGTGTAATTAATATGTGTCCCGGATTAAAGGGATGAGTTGGTCACCCTAGACATGACGTTTGGTGCCATTTATCATCAGTGCGCTCTCGCATGAACCCAGCAGCCGGCACAAATTATATGCCCGGGATTTAATTTTGGATGTTTCATATTGTTTAGAAGACATTTATTAGCAGGAAATGGGACGTTCTTTACATGTTCAGTAAAACACACAATCACCATTATGCTGGCAGATACCAGTTCATGAAATAAAAGAATAAAATAATAATTCTATTCCTCGCAACTGCTGAGAAATAAGGGGGTTAACCGATTTCTAAGCATTTGGTGGACGAGGGGTTAAGGCAGTGGGACAGTAGCCAACTCCATTTCTCGAGAGCTACCAACAGTTCACATTTTCCAGACAACCTAGCTGCTGCACATGTGCATTCATTACTCACTAACACATTTAAAAGATCCACAGGTGGAGCTAATTACTTCACTTGTGATTCTGTGAGGAGATCTGGAAAACATTAACTGTTGGTAGCTCTCAAGGACTGGAGTTGGCTACTCCAGGGTTAAGGTACTGCCTTATGCTGGCCATTCAATTTTATTGAACTTTTATCGAACCATCCAACTAGTTTGCTGGATGGAATAAAAATCTGGCACCGGATTGGAGCAAATGTCAATTGTGATTTAGTAATTTGCTCCCAAATTCTGGAAACAGATACAACATGGTCACTCAGACCAGGAGCTGTAGTTGAATCTGTTTGATCTACAATTTGACTGAATGTTTTTATCCAATTTTATCCAATTTGTGAGCAAGTTGATGATTGCCATTTGCTCCAATACAGCACCAGATTTTCAGTCCAACCAAGCAAGTAGTCGGATGGTTGAATGAAAGTTGGTCTGATGTGTGGCCAGTATTAGCCTGCTCAGGTGTGCTAGAAGCAGCTGAGTCACCAGTGCCCAGCACAGCATTATACACATCAGCAACACAAAATGGGAAGCCTCCCAGTTAAGTAAGTATTATAATATACAGCTACTCTTGAGGCTGCGGTGTGATGTTATTTTTATATATATATATATATTTCTATAAGTTTATTGCCTTTAACAGTAAAATTCTATGTTAACCACCCAGACCTACAACTGAGACACCCTGAAACACCTTATCCCTTTTTTTATTTTTATATATATATATATATATATATATATATATATATATATATATAATATCTCCACAATATGCCTGCACTCTACAAAAATGGCATAAGGGTAGGTGCCAATCATTGAAAATAAATCCAAAGTCCAGATGCTGGGAGGCACTCAAAGCCAATAAGATTCAAACATGTGTATTCAGCGCATAGCTCTTTCGGGGTTCCCCCAGTCCTCAGGGCACAATATACACAGTATACATTTCTCCTGTGTATATTGTGCCCTGAGGAGGGGTGGAACCCCGAAAGCGCTATATACACGTTTGACTCCTATTGGCTTTAAGTAATTTTTTTGAATGCCTCCCAGTATCTGACATATATAATGTATATGTTATCATATTTTAACATGCTGTGATTTAAGGGGGTATTTATCAGAATAGGGAGAGAGAGTGAAAAGAAGGGAAGCACTAACCATTCTGCTCCTAACTGTCATTTTTTAACAGACTCTAAAATGAGAGAAGATTGGTTGATAAGTACTTTATCTCTCTACAAGCTTTGATAAATCACAAAACTTTGTTATTTTATTAATCCTCAAGTTTTGGTTTAAGTTGCAGTGATTTAAGTGGATAAACATTATAAGATTCTTACCAATCTGGGTGGTTGGAACAAAAATCTAGTAATGTTTGTAATGTATGGGAACAAAGTTTAGTCAAGCATTTGCTCCCAAAAACTGGGAAATTGACAAAAAATTATTTATTTGCATAAATTGATTTCACCAATTTGTCTGACCGTTTTTGTCTGTTTTCCTTGTTTGGGGGCAAACTGTCATTTGCTACCAGAAATTACCAGATTTCATTATAACCTGTCAGATTGGAAATATAATTTTATAGTGTGTATCTCAGGGTTGCCTACCTGACCCTCTCCTTCAGGGAGAACATGCTCTGTTCCTCGGCTTCCCTGGTACTGTATGATTGCCATCACCTGTGGGGAGCTAGGTAATTGATAAGAAAGGTGTTTTACCACAGGTGCCGGCAAGCATACATTACCAGGGAAGTCCAGAAACAGAGCATTTTCTACCTGAAGGACAGGGTCAGGTAGGCAACCACTGTATCTGTATCCAGTTTATGAGATTTCAACTATCTGTTGGCACCATCACATTTCTGTAAAGACACAGGTCAAGCATAAATGTAGAAATTTTGCAATCATTTATAAACTGCCCTTTTCCAATCGCCATACTGCAATTTAATATATTATTATTTAATATGACATCTCTTCATTTTCCAGACCATCAAGAATTTTGTTTTTTGTTTTTTTGTGAAACATAGTGAACAGATTTTCTTGCCAAAATATTGGTACATGCATAATTTTTGTTACTAGGTATTTCTGCAAGGAATTATTGCTAACCACTATTGTAAAGCGCAAAGGAACAGGCTGCGCTATAATAGAAACTATAAATAAATTACCATCATAGTTGTACAGCCACTACCTGCAAATTTCAACATTATCGAGCATATGATCTGTTCTCATTGGGTGTTGTCATAATTGTCTTTTTCATTTTGCAGTAAAAGTAACCAGCAGGGTCAGCGCTGGCAATAATGGTTTCCTCCCCAGCACATTATAGGAGTTTTAAAATTTTGGGTATAAAGCGGTTTACTCCATCTGAGGATGTCATAAACCAATGGGGCCAAACTTTAAAAATGTATGTGTTTCGGAGTGGGTACATAGCGTCAAACCTTAATCCATCATTGATGATAATGGTGACTGTGGTCTGCAGCAGTGCTGGATTAGGAGGGGGCAGGGGTTGAATACCTCTGAGCCCTCCTCTCTCCATGGCTGGAGCTGTTGTCCTAGGACTGGGCTAGCCAACTCTTAATGTTTTCTGGATCTCCTCACAGAATCACAAGTGAAGTAATTAGCTCCACCTGTGGTTCTTTGAAAATGTTTCAGCTAGTAATGAGCGCACCTGTGCAGCAGCTAGGGTGTCTGGAAAATGTGATCTGTTGGTAGCTCTCGAGGACCGTATTTGGCTACCACTGACCTAGGACAATTTCACTTCTCTTGAGGCTTCATCCTTATCAGCAACACTATCAGTAGAGGCACGGCAGCTGTGAGGATAGTTGCTGAGTCCTGCACCTGTCTGTATCTGTTGCTTGCACCGCTTCTCCAGCAGCACTGGTAAAAGTAGACAGCGGTTCTGCAGAGAAGGCGTAGGACATAAGTCTTCAAAACTGTGGCCCTCCAGATGTTGTGGAACTACATGTCCCAGCATGCCCTGACCGTTTTGGCATGCTCTTATAGGGAAAAACGTGGCACTGCATGTTGGAACATGTAGTTTCACAACATCTGGAGGGCCACAGGTTGAAGACCCATGGCATAGGATCATGAGTCTGGACCAATTATTTTGATGGGCTGGTAACTAGTTCAAAATATGGGGGGGGGGGATATACTATATAAGGGGTGGGGGTGAGTGAGGATCTTCAAATACATTATATAAGGACTGGAAGTGATGAGTTGCTGGGAGAGGGAAAGAGAGTGACGAGGGAACTCCACAAGTGTGATATATGTGGGCAAGCTGCAGTTAACAAAGCACTGGCAAATGCCAAGAAATGGAGAGGATGGGGTAACTCTCAGAAACCGTGGATTGTCAAGCAATGGAAGACTGTCATCTAGTTGGATGAATTGGCCTTCACCCCCTATTCCCAACCTCATGATAAGTTTACATGTGCAGAACACTGAGGGCAGTATTCAATGAGGATAATTTGCCCTGTTTCATGGTGAATTTGTGCTATTTTCACGTTGGAAGGTGATTTTTTGAGTCGGAAAGTGAATCACCCTATTCAACGTGCACTTCTCGCCGTCTTTCTAAGTGATTTTCGCCATGTGTCGCCGTGTAGCAAATCGCCATCTTTTCGTGGTGAAGTGGAAAGTGAACTTTTAAAATAAAGTTGTTGTTGTTTTACATTTGGTGTCAAAAAATCAGGACTTTTATTCTGTGAAGGGGCATGCTATTTTTATTCATGTGCTTACAGCACATGAATATATATTTAATTTAAAAAAAATATAAATTTTTTTTACACAGAGCAGCCAGCAGGGGGCCGGGAGCTGAGCCGCTCATTAGATATTCACTGTTCCCGATCATTACATATGCACGATCGGGTGCAGTGAATACCCGGTCCCTTGCTGGCTCTTCCGGGGGCAGCCTGTGCTGCCTGGCTCCCAGGGAGCCCACCTCCCCCCCACATACATTCTGGGGCAGGCAGGGAGACTTCCATCTCCCTGCCTGCCGCCGTCCTCAGGCTCCCTGCGGCATCCGCCGCCACAGGGGTTCACATTCGCAGTCAGGGGCAGCGAGACCCTGCCTCATTGAATACTGTGTCAGCGAGGGCTGGCAGCGAGGGCCCCAGCCCTCCGGAACATGGTGAATGTGCAGCGAATCCTAAACAGGATTCGCTGCACATCGCGATTAGGGACATTGAATACTGCCCTGAGTCAAGCATACGATCAAGACCTGTTTGATGTAAAGAGTGAAGCATGGTGGAGGGTTGGTGACTATTTGGGCAGCCCCATTTATCACACGGCGGCGGCAACAGCAAGCAGCGCCAGCGGGGTAAGGCAGGGCTAGGGATTTGCATCAATAGCCTCGCAGACCCCCGGTGCCCCCACATGCTCAGCGCCTTCCCGCGAGCACGGGTTCTTCGGGGCTATTGTTACGCCTTTAACTTGAAAGTTAGGAGCTGATTGGCTGCTGCATTATCATCTTCCCTTTTATCACTTTGTAACTAGGTTTAATACATCTGTCCCATTGTCTCCTAACGTTGAGTTCTTTTTATGTAATCTATTCTAGCTTTATATGACCAACTCTCCAAGGTTCTTCGCAATGAGACCATGTTTGGGGTTTTATCATCTCCTGATTTTCTATGTGCTGGCTAAACAAACAGATGAATATTATACTGGCAGAGCTGAAAACAATGAGGCGGTGAGTAAAATGGATAATTTCTCATCTTATACACCCAATGTACTGTAGATGTATAAGATCTAATTAGTACAGTACCCATATTTAACTACTTTGTAAGTCTCTAATACAGGAGAAGCCCTATCTATAATTAAGGCCCCCATCCAGTAGTGCAATATGGACACTTGAATGCAATATAGTACAAAAATTACTGGCTGCACATACTTTTTTGGCTTTCAGTGTGAACTACGCGGGAGTGCACATCGCAAGCCAAAAGAAACATTGGGCAATGTGTTTTGAAGGAAAAAGTTCAAAATGCATCCGATAATCACACCGTGTGTGTGTACCATAAGTCTAGAAATTAAATAGGGAAGCCACACATTGCAGTATGGGACTCTGGCAGTTGGTTTGGCTCCCCTGTTTTGTGCTGCAGCCCCACCTCTGTAGCCACCACTGGTTGCAAATATTCAACTGAATTATGTATTGATTACGGAACTTGCAGAATGATACACTCCACAAACTGACTTTACCTCTTGTGTTTAGTACGATGCTTGGGGGCATTATTTCATGCGTACTTTGATACAAATGAATTGTCTGAATATGAGGACAGGTAATGCAGGATTGACTTTGTAGACGCTTTAATTAAATGATTTAATTACTTTTATTTCTCTCTTCAAAGGAGAATCAAGCTGTGGATTATAAAGGCAATTTCCAAGTAGGTAAGGTTCTGTTCTTATTTTGTACACTCCTCAAATTCCATTATTAAATCAAAAGGCAAAAGCCATTCATCACAGCATAATAATGGATATTTAGAAGAAAATGGTATCTTGCATTCAGTGGTTACCCTGGACCAGTTTAGAAGGGTACAAAGGCATTTAATCTGTTAGAGTTTCTAGTATGGGAGTAGCACTAACCCTAAAATTGTATGAGAAAAACTTAAATATAAATCACAGATGTCAGTTGACTTGTTTGTCTGTCCTTAACCTGACCAAGACAGAACTTGGGTGGATCTGTCTTCTGTCATTCCATGGAAAAAGGACATTTAGGACGGAACTGAAAGGTGACAATGCAATAGAACAGAACCACCCTGACTTGTGTAGAGGCCAGTATGGATCATTAGGTCAACCCAAGAAAGGTTGACAGGCAGAAGGTCAACAGTGTCCTTAGGTTGACCGGCAGAATGTCGACTCTTTTTTTATTTTATTTTTATTTTATTTAGGCGTCTAGTTCTGGACACTGTCTAAGTGTACGGCAGCCCCTGGCATCGCTCGCTGTGCTCACCATGATTCGGGAACACTATTTTATTCTCCCTCCATGCCCTAGTGGATGGTAGGGCATGATATACCGCCTGTTCTGGAATTACAGTGGGGGGGGGGGAAAAAAAAAGTGTCGACCTTCTGCATTGTTGACCTTCCGCCGGTCGACCTAAGGACACTGTCGACGTTCAGTCTCTGTCAACCTTTCTTGGGCCGACCTGACGACCGTATCCCTGGATGTCATGGGAGTCTTGCTTAGCATGTACAATACGAGTGACAGTCAAACATATGAACGTTGTATTAGTGTATATCCTAATTAAGGCTTTAGTCCTAACCATAATCCTAAACAGATTCGAAATCTGTAACTTTAATTGTGTCATATAAAAAAAAAAATTATTGTTTAATACATTGTTTTGTGATACAATAGAAAATCCTACATTTTCATTTGTGGGTGGTGTCTCTGCTGACACATTAGGGTATCGCTAAAGCAGTTTTTATTTTTGTACCCTTTTGGAATTTTTTTCAAATTTATTATTATTATTATTATTATTATTATTATTATTATTATTAAACATTAAATTCTAAAGAAGGTTGGACTAGTGGTGTCCAACCTGATTGTTTTTTACTCTACCTACAGTACTTCGATAGGTCAATCCCCAGACAGCACTGTAACTTTTGCCTCCAATGATGCTTAATCATTTAATCTCGTGTTTCTGTGAGCAAGATTGAGCATATATTAGTAGTTTGTGGAACAAGCCAATGTACCCTTCTGGCCTTGCCCCCGATAACCATGGCTTGCTGCACCCAATAAAAATTAAATGTTGTTCTCTTTTTCGATCTACAGATGGAGCGGGTCCCAGCTTTGCAGGGGATGGCGGAAGATTCGCCAGCCGCCATCCCCCGCCAGCCACGAGATGCGCGCGCGTCCCCTTACAACGGGGCTCCCCCTGGTTCCCCGCCACCTTGCCACCCCCCCCCCCCCTAACCCTGTCCGTATCCCTGAAGCAGAGACGGACAGGGTTCCCGTCCCCCCGCCGACAGGAAACTGGGACGCACGCGCGTCCCAGTCTCTATCACCGGCACTCGCCAGTGCAAGGGATATGGCGACCGCCGGCCAAAGATGGGACCTGCTCCATCATTTAAGCTCTAATGCTATTAAGACCTTTTACTCTTCACCTTTTGGTGCCCTACCATGGTTGTATACATTAAAAACCACATCTCCAAGACTTCCATATCTGGAAAAATTCCTATAAAATGTATTATTATCCCTAGCATCTCCGACCCTCATTGTATACCCCTATGGTAAATAAGACTCTTGCACATCTGGTGGAGCTTCCTAAAATTAACTGCCCTAAATAGGAGTATATATAACCTCTCCGATGCATTCTAATGCCCCTTTCAGACCGCACTTTTTACCCGGTATTTTGCGTTTTTGTTTTTTTTAAACGGTAATATGAGCAGTCTGAAAGGTGCAGAGTGAATTTGCCAGTTCTATAAAACTGGTATTTCTAAACAGTAATAAAGCCGTTTCAGACCCGTTTTTTTTTCTTATCCACTGTTTTCTATGGTTTTTTTTTAGCAACGTTTAAAAATACCGGGTCCATTACATTTTTGCGGTGTGAAAGCAGTAAATCCGAGATCAAAATATGTCAGTGGGATCATTTCCCTTCATTGATTTTAATGTAATCTCTATACATGCATGTTCAAACAAGGTTTCACATGTGTGCATGTGTGTGTTTATACCCGATCTTCCCATTTTTCCTTTATGTACCTTTCTTTTGTTTTATATTGTTATAAAAACTATATATAAAAAAAAATAAGGATTTAAAATACAAATGGAGAAAACAAAAGATTGGGAAGAGGATTCAAATGCTCACTCTGCTGCAACTTGCTCTGTAGATCTTGTCACCCTTGGAAGTCATGATAAATGGATGAAAATTTAAATTTTTAAAAATGTTAATTGACCATGTTTAGACAGATGTTGCTGTGTTCATGTTTCTTAAACATATCTGTTTGTATGTTGGCTTTTAGCATTTAACCCCTCTTCCATGTTGGCTTTTGTGCCTGCAAGAAGCTGCCATGTCCAGTTTAAGAAAGATTTTGGGACATTTTCTCCCCCAGTATTTTATGGGAATATAGATGTCAATCTGTGGTGTAACTGGACTATATTGGCTGCTCCAGGGAAACACATTGTGATCTATATCACTGGATTCAGGACAAATAAAGACTGTAAAGAGAACCATGATGAAATCGTCTTTGAGGGAGTGTCGTCATCTGTAGAAAACTCCATTGTGTATGCTTGCTGGAATAAACATACTCATGTGTTTGCCACTCAGGCCTTAGCAGTCAATGTTGTATTACTCTGGAGAAGTTTTTCACATCACGGTTCAAAGAGATACTTTAAGGGAACATACTATGTCTTTGATGACCCAGTCTTTGAACACTTTTGGGATTCTTCATTGGTGACCAACAAGCAAAATAAATCCACCGTTGCTGCTATAACTACAGTCCCTGAATATCAACCAACATATAAGTCTCCTCTGTATTCTTCTGCACTTACAAAATCACCCACCAGCAAAATATTTCGGGCAATCACCAAAGTTGACAAAGAAGAACAATCGGCAGTCCAAGTTCATCAGCCAACCTTCAAAGTGAAGAAAATCATGGTCAGTCATGAAAGTGACTTGGATATGGATATTTCAAGCACTGTGGTACATCACTTTCTACCAGCCTATGACACATCTACAATACTGTGGCCAGTAGCATCAATTACTTATGAGGCTGCTGAGAAAAAGGAGCACCCATATAGCTGGACATCGGGAAGCTTAGAACCAAGTCATGTTTGGACATTAGAAGCCATGACCCAAACTATATGGGAATCCAAAGTGGCCCCCTCTCGATTTCTCCATGAGACACCATATGTAAATATTACACACACTACTAAACTTTCTGAGCAGCTTCATGTCAATATAACCCATGTTTTTGAGACACCGCACTTTAATGAACATACTATTATTAGTTCCACACATGTCAGTGTACCCCATGTTGCCGAGTATACTGTATCAAGTTTTAGTACATCTCCTCTTAATGTACAGCCCCAAGAGACTTCACATTTTGGTTCAGCCCACACTGTTGAGTTCCCTCGAATCACAGGTTTCAGTGTAGCACATACTGCGGGGGAACCTCCAATTTTCAGTAAACCTTATTCTGTTGAGGAAACACATTATAGCATAGCACACATAAGTGAGTACTCTGGGATCCCACAATTTAATGTTAGCCAGACTATTGTGGTCACGAAACTGCCACATTCTAGTTTAGCACCCCTCACTGAGTTTTCGGAGATGGAACATCCTCGTATAGTGCCCTCTGTTGAGTTCCTGGATGTTGCAAACCACAGTATAGCTGCTTCTAGTGAGTTCCTGGATATGCTACATCCAACTGATATTGTTGAGCTTCTACTGATGCCACACTCCATTGAAGCCACCACTGTTGAAATCCCTGCAAAGCCATATCCCAGTATAGAAGCCTCTGTTAAGCTGCCAGTGATGTTAAATCCAAGTATAGATTCCTCTGTTGAATTCATTGATAGGACAAATCCTTTTTTAGCCTCCACTATTAGGCTGCTAGAGATGCCACATCCATTTGTAGCCACAACTGCTAAGCTTTCAGAGAGTCTTCATCTCGGTGTGGTTGCCTCTAAAATCCCAGAAGCTTCACATCCCAGAGTAACCACATCTGTAAAGCTTATGAACATGCCATATCCCAGTTTAGACTGCTCTGTTGAGATGAAAGAAATTCAGCATACCAGCGTAGCCCATTTGGTAAAGCTTCCAGAAATAACACATCCCATTATAGCCCCCTCTGTTACACTTCTGGAGAGGCCACATCCCAGTGTATTCTTTTCTGTTGAGCTCCCAGATATGCCACATCCCAGCATGGTCTACTCTGTTATGATTCCATATCTGCAACATTACAGTTTAGATTTCTCTATAGGGCAACCAGACATGCAACCCCCCATCACTGCCCCTTCTGTTGAGCTAATGGAGATGTCACATCCCAGGGTGGCCACGTCTGTTGAACGAACAGAAATTCCCCATCTCATGATATCCCCCTCTGTTGAGCTGCCAGATATGCCACATCCCAGCATGGTCTACTCTGTTAAGATTCCATATCTGCAACATTACAGTTTAGCTTTCTCTAATGGGCTACCAGACATGCAACCCCCCATCACTGCCCCTTCTGTTGAGCTAATGGAGATGTCGCATCCCAGGGTGGCCACGTCTGTTGAACGAACAGAAATTCCCCATCTCATGATATCCCCCTCTGTTGAGCTCCCAGATATGCCACATCCCAGCATGGTCTACTCTGTTAAGATTCCATATCTGCAACATTACAGTTTAGCTTTCTCTAATGGGCTACCAGACATGCAACCCCCCATCACTGCCCCTTCTGTTGAGCTAATGGAGATGTCGCATCCCAGGGTGGCCACGTCTGTTGAACGAACAGAAATTCCCCATCTCATGATATCCCCCTCTGTTGTGCTCCCAGATATGCCACATCCCAGCATGGTCTACTCTGTTAAGATTCCATATCTGCAACATTACAGTTTAGCTTTCTCTAATGGGCTACCAGACATGCAACCCCCCATCACTGCCCCTTCTGTTGAGCTAATGGAGATGTCACATCCCAGGGTGGCCACGTCTGTTGAACGAACAGAAATTCCCCATCTCATGATATCTCCCTCTGTTGAGCTGCCAGATATGCTACATCCCAGTTTAGCCTTTTCTGTTGCGCTAAAGGAGAACCAGCATCCCAGTTTAGTTTCCTTTATTGAGCATCTAAAGAGGCCATATGTAAGTGAGACTCCTCATGTGGATTTCACAGAGATCTCACAAACTAATGCTGTTGGCTCTACCGGTCTTCCCAAAATGTCAAAATTTAGTGTACTTGACTTTCCTCTACATTATTCAACAGGAAGAACATATGTAACAAGCTATGTAAGTACCACATCATTGAGTAAAGGGATAGCTGGCCAAATTGCCAATGATCCTTATCATAAGGAAAAATATAAATCCTCTCAATTGGTTTCCTCTGGCACCACAGATCCCGCATTTCATACACCTTCTTCCAAAGTTAGGAGTTCTATCTTGGGTTCCCGTCTATCAGCTGTTAACCAACCACTTTTTTCTTTGTCTCCAATAAGTTTGGTGATCATACGAGATCAACAAATACTGCCTGGGGACGCTTCTCAAATTGGCCCAGAATTCTCAAAAGAAACCATTTTTTCAAACCATGCCCCCCGAATTACAGAAAATATAGATCACACAGCTATCCCAATTCAAAATGCTTCTCCTAAAGTCACAGAAACACAAACTATAAAAACACAATACTATATACATGCAGAATCGATTATAAAACCCACAGCAGTGTTGCCGCTTTGGGAAGTAAAACAAACTACAGATGCTACAGATCCTTATTATCTACCTCAGCCAAATAATAAATTGCAAACCTCAACACATGCCACCACTACAAGATCGGCAATTGCAGAAAATAGCACATCCACCGACCATACAAGTTCGGATCTTGATCATTACCAAAAAGAAGGGGATCAACCAAAGAGTGCCTCTCCAGGTAAGTACCATACAGTATTATTATATTGGTTGGTTGTCAAAGCTGTGCAAATGATCATGAGATGAATGAACCGGAGATAGACACAAAGGCTGGCGTCCAATTATCTCTGTTACCTTTGTTCCTGACTGTCATTGGGTTATCCAATTATGAACTTTTTTTTATTTATTATTTTTACTTTTTTTTTTCTCTTGGGGGGAAAGGGTTCTATTATCATGTGACAACCTGTGAGATCCTGGGAAGGTTTCCTATCCCATGTGCTATAGTGGCTCAGAGGACTGCTTATCAAGCATCATGCTTCGGGTGCATAATCCCCAGTAAGTGCTGGGTACCGGTGCGTGCTATGGCTACAGTGCCAGGTGCCGGTGCTGTTGATGATCAAGATGGAGGGAAGGAAATGCCGACACTCCCACACCCTTTCTCCCTCACACTCTCTCCCTGGCATAGTCTCTCTCTCGCTCTCGCTCTCTCTCGCTCTCTCCCCCTCCCTCGCTCTCTCTCTCTCCCTCGCGCTCTCTCTCCCTGACGATATCGCGCTCTCTCTCCCTGACGATATCGCTCTCTCTCTCCCTGACGATATCGCTCTCTCTCTCCCTGACGATATCGCTCTCTCTCTCCCTGACGATATCGCTCTCTCTCTCCCTGACGATATCGCTCTCTCTCTCCCTGACGATATCGCTCTCTCTCTCCCTGACGATATCGCTCTCTCTCCCTGACGATATCGCTCTCTCTCTCCCTGACGATATCGCTCTCTCTCTCCCTGACGATATCGCTCTCTCTCTCCCTGACGATATCGCTCTCTCTCCCTGACGATATCGCTCTCTCTCTCCCTGACGATATCGCTCTCTCTCTCCCTGACGATATCGCTCTCTCTCTCCCTGACGATATCGCTCTCTCTCTCCCTGACGATATCGCTCTCTCTCTCCCTGACGATATCGCTCTCTCTCTCCCTGACGATATCGCTCTCTCTCTCTCTCCCTGACGATATCGCTCTCTCTCTCTCTCCCTGACGATATCGCTCTCTCTCTCTCTCCCTGACGATATCGCTCTCTCTCTCTCTCTCCCTGACGATATCGCTCTCTCTCTCTCTCCCTGACGATATCGCTCTCTCTCTCTCTCCCTGACGATATCGCTCTCTCTCTCCCTGACGATATCGCTCTCTCTCTCCCTGACGATATCGCTCTCTCTCTCTCCCTGACGATATCGCTCTCTCTCTCCCTGACGATATCGCTCTCTCTCTCCCTGACGATATCGCTCTCTCTCTCCCTGACGATATCGCTCTCTCTCTCCCTGACGATATCGCTCTCTCTCTCCCTGACGATATCGCTCTCTCTCTCCCTGACGATATCGCTCTCTCTCTCTCCCTGACGATATCGCTCTCTCTCTCCCTGACGATATCGCTCTCTCTCTCTCCCTGACGATATCGCTCTCTCTCTCTCCCTGACGATATCGCTCTCTCTCTCCCTGACGATATCGCTCTCTCTCTCCCTGACGATATCGCTCTCTCTCTCCCTGACGATATCGCTCTCTCTCTCCCTGACGATATCGCTCTCTCTCTCCCTGACGATATCGCTCTCTCTCTCCCTGACGATATCGCTCTCTCTCTCTCTCTCCCTGACGATATCGCGCTCTCTCTCTCTCCCTGACGATATCGCGCTCTCTCTCCCTGACGATATCGCGCTCTCTCTCTCTCCCTGACGATATCGCTCTCTCTCTCACCCTGACGATATCGCGCTCTCTCTCTCTCCCTGACGATATCGCGCTCTCTCTCCCTGACGATATCGCGCTCTCTCTCCCTGACGATATCGCTCTCTCTCTCCCTGACGATATCGCTCTCTCTCTCCCTGACGATATCGCTCTCTCTCTCCCTGACGATATCGCTCTCTCTCTCCCTGACGATATCGCTCTCTCTCTCCCTGACGATATCGCTCTCTCTCTCTCTCCCTGACGATATCGCTCTCTCTCTCTCTCCCTGACGATATCGCTCTCTCTCTCTCTCTCTCTCCCTGACGATATCGCTCTCTCTCTCTCTCTCCCTGACGATATCGCTCTCTCTCTCTCTCTCTCTCTCTCTCCCTGACGATATCGCTCTCTCTCTCCCTGACGATATCGCTCTCTCTCTCCCTGACGATATCGCTCTCTCTCTCCCTGACGATATCGCTCTCTCTCTCTCCCTGACGATATCGCTCTCTCTCTCTCCCTGACGATATCGCTCTCTCTCTCCCTGACGATATCGCTCTCTCTCTCTCCCTGACGATATCGCTCTCTCTCTCTCCCTGACGATATCGCTCTCTCTCTCCCTGACGATATCGCTCTCTCTCTCTCTCTCTCTCTCTCTCTCCCTGACGATATCGCTCTCTCTCTCCCTGACGATATCGCTCTCTCTCTCCCTGACGATATCGCTCTCTCTCTCTCCCTGACGATATCGCTCTCTCTCTCCCTGACGATATCGCTCTCTCTCTCTCCCTGACGATATCGCTCTCTCTCTCTCCCTGACGATATCGCTCTCTCTCTCCCTGACGATATCGCTCTCTCTCTCCCTGACGATATCGCTCTCTCTCTCCCTGACGATATCGCTCTCTCTCTCCCTGACGATATCGCTCTCTCTCTCCCTGACGATATCGCTCTCTCTCTCTCTCTCCCTGACGATATCGCGCTCTCTCTCTCTCCCTGACGATATCGCGCTCTCTCTCCCTGACGATATCGCGCTCTCTCTCTCTCCCTGACGATATCGCTCTCTCTCTCTCTCACCCTGACGATATCGCGCTCTCTCTCTCTCCCTGACGATATCGCGCTCTCTCTCCCTGACGATATCGCTCTCTCTCTCCCTGACGATATCGCTCTCTCTCTCCCTGACGATATCGCTCTCTCTCTCCCTGACGATATCGCTCTCTCTCTCCCTGACGATATCGCTCTCTCTCTCCCTGACGATATCGCTCTCTCTCTCTCTCCCTGACGATATCGCTCTCTCTCTCTCTCCCTGACGATATCGCTCTCTCTCTCTCTCCCTGACGATATCGCTCTCTCTCTCTCTCCCTGACGATATCGCTCTCTCTCTCTCTCCCTGACGATATCGCTCTCTCTCTCTCTCCCTGACGATATCGCTCTCTCTCTCTCTCTCCCTGACGATATCGCTCTCTCTCTCTCTCTCTCTCTCTCTCTCCCTGACGATATCGCTCTCTCTCCCTGACGATATCGCTCTCTGACGATATCGCTCTCTCTCTCTCTCTCCCTGACGATATCGCTCTCTCTCTCTCTCTCTCTCTGACAATATCGCTCTCTCTCTCTCTCTCTCTCCCTGACGATATCGCTCTCTCTCTCTCTCCCTCCCTGACGATATCGCTCTCTCTCTCTTTCCCTCCCTGACGATATCGCTCTCTCTCCCTCCCTGACGATATCGCTCTCTCTCTCCCTCCCTGACGATATCGCTCTCTCTCTCCCTCCCTGACGATATCGCTCTCTCTCCCTCCCTGACGATATCGCTCTCTCTCTCCCTCCCTGACGATATTGCTCTCTCTCTCTCTCTCTCCCTGACGATATCGCTCTCTCTCTCTCCCTCCCTGACGATATCGCTCTCTCTCTCTCTCTCTCTCTCCCTGACGATATCGCTCTCTCTCTCCCTCCCTGACGATATCGCTCTCTCTCTCTCTCTCCCTCCCTGACGATATCGCTCTCTCTCTCCCTGACGATATCGCTCTCTCTCTCTCTCCCTGACGATATCGCTCTCTCTCTCTCCCTGACGATATCGCTCTCTCTCTCTCTCTCTCTCTCCCTGACGATATCGCTCTCTCTCTCTCTCCCTGACGATATCGCTCTCTCTCCCTGACGATATCGCTCTCTGACGATATCGCTCTCTCTCTCTCTCCCTGACGATATCGCTCTCTCTCTCTCTCCCTGACGATATCGCTCTCTCTCTCTCTCCCTCCCTGACGATATCGCTCTCTCTCTCTTTCCCTCCCTGACGATATCGCTCTCTCTCTCCCTCCCTGACGATATCGCTCTCTCTCTCCCTCCCTGACGATATCGCTCTCTCTCTCCCTCCCTGACGATATCGCTCTCTCTCTCCCTCCCTGACGATATCGCTCTCTCTCTCTCTCTCTCCCTGACGATATCGCTCTCTCTCTCTCTCTCCCTCCCTGACGATATCTCTCTCTCTCTCTCTCTCTCCCTGACGATATCGCTCTCTCTCTCCCTCCCTGACGATATCGATCTCTCTCTCTCTCTCTCCCTCCCTGACGATATCGCTCTCTCTCTCTCTCCCTCCCTGACGATATCGCTCTCTCTCTCTTTCCCTCCCTGACGATATCGCTCTCTCTCTCTCTCCCTCCCTGACGATATCGCTCTCTCTCTCTTTCCCTCCCTGACGATATCGCTCTCTCTCTCCCTCCCTGACGATATCGCTCTCTCTCTCTCTCTCCCTGACGATATCGCTCTCTCTCTCTCTCCCTCCCTGACGATATCGCTCTCTCTCTCTCTCTCTCCCTGACGATATCGCTCTCTCTCTCCCTCCCTGACGATATCGCTCTCTCTCTCTCTCTCTCTCTCCCTCCCTGACGATATCGCTCTCTCTCTCTCCCTCCCTGACGATATCGCTCTCTCTCTCTCCCTCCCTGACGATATCGCTCTCTCTCTCTCTCTCTCCCTGACGATATCGCTCTCTCTCTCCCTCCCTGACGATATCGCTCTCTCTCTCTCTCTCCCTGACGATATCGCTCTCTCTCTCTCTCTCCCTGACGATATCGCTCTCTCCCTCCCTGAGGCTGTCTCACTCTATCAGTGATGCTTTATCTCCCTCTGCCTGATATGCTCTCCCTGACCCTGTATCTCTCTCTCTCCTTGACATACTGGCTCGCTCTTTCCCTGGCACCATTCAAGATTTTGCTATGGGGCCCAAAAATTCTAGTTAAGCCCCTGAATAACAACAACCAGTGGTGTAACTATTACATTTTTGTCTCTTAAATGGGCATTATGCTATTAAATAAATTATGGAACTACTGTAATTAACTGCAGCAGCTGTAATGATTGAGAACCAAAGAACCAGTGTATTTTGGGGCGGAGCTGAGTAAAATCTATGCCTGAATGTCACACTATGCAAGCGCTACAATTGTTAGTCCAACTACATAGGCTCCAATAGGTTTACCACTGAAGGTCGAAGGGCCTTAGGTTGATGCAGTCAAAAGGTCGACATGGCTTTAGGTTGACAGGGTCAATAGGTCGACACAAGTATTTGGGCTAAATGGGGAAGGTCGACAGTCAAAAAGTTTTTCTTGCTCCGAATGTTGACACTGTCCACATGGACACTGTATCGGTGCACCACGTCACCTCGCATGGCTCAATGTGCTAGCCATGCTTCGGGCGTGGTACCTCGCTACGCTCGGCACACTATTCTATTCTCCCTCCATGCCATAGTGGATGGTAGTGCATGAAATATCGCCTGTCGGCACATGTCAACTCAAAAAAAAAAAACTGTGAAAAACCACGTCAAACTCCCCAAGTTGACATAATGCTTGTGTCGACCTAATCACTCTGTCAACCTAAAGCCATGTCCACCTTTTGAATGTGTCAACATAAGGCCAGTCGACCTAATGCATGTCGGCCTAGTGCTCCATACCGATTATATATTATTGCTAGTATGTTGCACTTCCTATAAAAAGTTTTGATGCTGATATATTTCCTTCCTGTTAGATAACCTGATTACAGTTCACTTCTTTGGAAATAAAACTGCTCTCGGACTTCCCCATGTTCCTGGAGGTAAAATCTACATTTCATATTTACAGTGATGGCTAATGTTGCTGTAGATTTACCAAGAATTCTAAAACATCAGATGATTCTAGCTCCATAGCATAAGATAAAAACACAATACTCTTCTGCAGCGCAGTTCAAACTTCACATAGGGGATCCACGCCAACTGCCAGTGAGTCCCGGCCAGTGATGTTTGGCAGTTGGTGACGTAGCTCCCCTATTTAACATTCTGGTCTGCACTGCAGCCCCAACCCTGAATTCACCACTGACCATGGGTCTCCGGCAACATCAGTTCCAACCTCCCTTCTTGGAGTCCCTAATGTTATATAACATTTGACACATAAAGCCTTATGCAACAACTATGTTTCATTTGATTGGTCAGGTTTAGTGCCTTTTTAATTTACCTTTTACTTTTTTCCTTTTCTTTTGAGTTGGCAAATATCCTGTCCCGTTCTCGGCCTGCTCGACTGATAATCGGGAGATGGGATTCATTGTCCCGAGCGCCTAGAAGGGCCATGAGAAACGGCCGTGGATTGTCGAGATCCGTCTGTGAGCTCAACAATCCACGGTCGCTCTCGACAAAATGAGCCCGACTGCTTTTAAAGTCGGGCTCATTTTGCCGAGATGCCTCTTCAATGCTGTTGAGTAAGACTGAAATAGCGGTGGAGGATTGAATACCCCCCCCCCCCCCAAATGTAATGCAAAATGAAAGTAGACATTTTTCACTTGGGTATTATGGATTCGGCTTGTACATGTGCTGTACATGTACATGTGCTGCCAATCGCAGCAACCCACCAATGGAACATCTTGGAGAATAAAGATTCCTTTTTGCAGCAAATTGTTGCTTAAAGTAATTTTTATTTTTGGGAGCTGTCTCCAAATGATAATTACTGTAATAGAGCCATGAGGGGCAGATTTATTAAGCTTGGAGAAGAGATAAACTGGAGATAAAGCGGAGAACAGGTAAAAGGAGATAAAGCACCAGCCAATTAACTCCCAACTGTCTTTTTCAAACACAGCTGAATGGCTGTGCTTTATCTCCTTTTACCTTTTCTCCGCTTTATCTCCAGTTTATCTCTTCTCCAAGCTTAATAAATCTGCCCCTCATCAGAGAGAAAATAGAATAGTAGAAAAAGATAAGGGAACAGCCAATCCGCTTCTGCTTTACATGTTACAAGCTGAGCTTGAAAAATGACAGGAGCTTTGATAACCCCTCCCATAAAAGTTTTTTAATAAACTCCTTTCTTTTAGACACCATAACAGTGCAGAAGTTCAATATATAAAAACTTTGATCTTTTATTTCACATTACAAGACTCTTCAACTCATGGTGGGGGGCGTATGTGAGGTAACAGGTACTGTAGCAAATCTCCATAAAATTAGTGCAGAGAGATCTGTCCTAGTACAGCAGCCTCCTTTCTTGTGGCCTCTTTGACAGCAGGAGCCCAGCAGCCACTGCCTCCAATGTCTCTAGGAGTTACACTGTTGATTAGGGGTCAATTTTATTTCACGCCAAGAACTCGTGAACGCAAGCCATTGCGGCAGCAGGCACACTTTTAGATGGCTGAGAGCTGCCCAAAAGTCCTCCCGGCCTATGGGGCTCTGAACACTTTTTTTGTGTAAAGTGGGGCTAATTTTGGGTGCCATTGCCAGTGTTATAATGCTGCAGCAACCGCACCTTTTCGTGTGGAATTGGATTGACTCCTTAGTTTGCAAATAATCGATAAAATATGGTTTCAATACATATCAAAATGGTCAAGCTCATTATATAGAAAAAAAGTACAATAAAAAGCTGACACAATATGCTGACACAAAGTGTATGCTAAAAACTTTTTTCTTTTCTGTAAGCTTTTAATATTTTAACATTTTCACAGACTCCTTATTTGCAATTACTACTGAAATTATGCGCAAAAATCGGATTTTGAGGGGACACGAGAAAGAGCTTGTTGGGTCAGTCCGCAAAAAGGTAATTTATTTTTGGGGTGAATTATTATGATCAAGCAAATGGGTAAGATTCTGAATATAGACCTTTTGCATAAATCTTTTTTTTTATTATTTTATTTTTTTATCTTGCAGATTACAGGTAGAATTATGTATTTCCCCAATGGAGTAAATTCACTCATTCTAAAAGAAATCCGATGGTAAGTTATCGTCATACTGATTTACAATAGGTCATATGAGCGGTGTGTAGCCTTAACTAGCAGTGTGTTTTCAGGTTAGTTTTAAAGAACATCTTTTCTGTCCCATGGTTCAGTAATATGAATATTCACTGCAGGTGTTTCTAGCTATGCACAAGTTAAAGATAAACTGTAGCATATCCTGTAAATGATGTGTAGATTGTGGGGCGACATGCATTAAGGTCAACATGCAGGAAGGCTGACATGACTGAAGGACAACATGGGTTAGGTTGACAGGTCATTAGGCCGATACAAGCATTACGTCAACTGTCAAAAGAGCGACATGGGTTTTTTTCACTTTTCTTGGAGCCGACATGTGCCAACAGGCGGTTTTTCATGCCCTACCATCCACTAGGGCGTGGTGGGAGAATAAAATAGTCTGCTGAGCGTGAAAAACCCCATGTCGACCTTATGACTGTCAACCTCCCCCATGTCGACATAATGCTTGTGTCAACCTAATGGTCTGTTGACCTTCAGTCATGTGCTAATGCTCATTGACCTAGTTCTTGTCTGTCCAATGGTCCATAATGTGTCTTTGTGACACATCCCCTTGCATGGTTGTGAGGGGATATGTAGACGGAGGGGGGGGGATTCGGCGGGGCGGGCCCTCTAGGACTCGGTAAGCTATGAGCTTTGTAGCTCACCGAGTCAACCAGAATAAGGGCCATTGAGAAGTAGACTTCTATAATTATTTTCACAATTTTCCATCCATAGAATAGACAGAATACAAAATATCTTTGTGGTTTTATATTAAAATAGGGCTCATTAGCACTCCTTAAATGTGATGGCCATCTCTAGAGGACTCTGTGCCGGTGGTCCATCGCTTGTACCTGTTTCATTACTTAAAGCCTTTTACAAGTTTGAAAATGTGCGTGTACAGTGGTGGTTTGGCTGAGTAATGTACACACCAGCGGAATGCGTAGTTGACCCTGTCTCAAGTGCATTGGCTTAACCATGTAGTGTGGTTTATTGATAGGTGATGGCACAGCTATACTCACTGTTATATTGATTGATGGCAAGAAGCGGAGCTTGTAGCGAAATGGGGTTCTGAAAGCTCACCAACCTGTGTCCATCTGATGTGGGTAGTGGTGTGGGCTGCTGGAACGGTGGTATTGTGTGGTAATAGTCGCAGGTCTCTTGGAGCTAAAGTCAAGATGTCCATCTTCCACTACAGTATTTCACACATAGACAGTAATAAGGAATTAATTATGCCAAAATGGCTCACAGGCCATACATAGACAAACTAATGTCATTGGACCTTCAGTGCTGATGTACTTTCTACATAGTAAATCCATTGGAGCCCATCAGAACCTTATTGGCTGATAAATATTATTGGCCAATGGCTAACGCCATCCTATACCATCAAAATTGGAAGGTGTGAAAAAAGGGTCAACTCATTTTAAAGATACAATTTGTTAATCTGAATGTTCACCTTTATTGCAGTATTCAGTTCCATAAGCATGATACTTACAAAACGGTGAAGTCAGACATTTTGTGGACCGGTTCCTAATGGTTTGTATCTGTGATGTTGTTTCAAGTTTATTCTGCAGTCTTGTAAAGGAACGCAGATAGCAAAATGTCTTCAACATTCACTTCAAGTAATCTATTGTGCGTGACAATACAGCTACTGCCTAAACAGCGATGGCTTCTGGGCACTAAAGCACTTCAGTTATTTGAGGTTTATAACTTTATAATAAACTGACTTCACTCTATCGGAATGTCCAGAGGCGGCTTTGTAATAATGTTTTATGAATGTCTTTGTGTTTGTTTCCAAAGCAACTTCAGGTGAGCTGTAATTAGAACTAGCGGACTATACTAACGAGAATGTTTGTTTTGTTTTGTTTTGATCAGGACAAATAAGAGCCGAGTAATTCTCCGTTTTTGGCTACATCTGAAAACCGGAGGAAAAGCAATGAAAAACTTCCAAAAAACTCAGCTCAAGGCACTGGAGGGCCACTCTGTTGGGTCATTCAATGCAGTGTTGGTGTCCTTCTCAGTTGAAGGTAAGTTGTGTTTTTCCAATTTATTATTCCTTATGGAACACCAAAGTAAACCACCCATCAGTAAAAAGCAAGAGTGGGTTCTCCAGGACCATGATATCATTGGGTGAGTAGGGGGTGCTTTAAGTGGGTTACAGGCTCCGATTGGGCCCCCTCCACTCTGGAGGTGCAGTAGACTCTGGCATTGTGCGCCTACGTTACATTCCCGAGGACACCTCTATTGAACATGAGGTAATCACCGGAAAATGGCCACGGCAGCCATTTTCCCAGTGACTTTAGCCGCTGTGGTGCAGGTGCCAGACTGATGGAGAGAGTATAATGAAATGAGTGCACGCCGGACCAAGGGGCTCATGTGCACCTTGCACCCATGTTAGATAATGGGCCTGATTCAGACCTGATCATATGACTTCAAATTTGCAGGCTGGGCGATTAGACTGCTCATGAGTATGGCCAGCAGCTTGCATGAGCAAGGTCATCCTTCGATTAAATGCCTTAAAGCCGGCCATACGCAAGTTGATTGACAGGAAACTGGCATTTGTGGGTGGTAACCAGACTTTTTCTGGGGATGTCAGGTAAAATACAGGTGTACGTAGGTGTTTTAGGGGAAGTCGTGTGATGTCAGCTCTGGTGAGAAAACACTGGCCCTGACCACCAATGTAATTAGATTTATTCAGCATGCTGGATATTAATCGCTGGGCGATATCGACACGCGGGGCCGCACATCGCTATGCCCCTATAAATGGAGTGGTGTGTAGACACTTTTAGGCTATAGGCTACAGCAGTGTTTAAAGTCACTGATTTGCTATCTTTGTCTAAAGCCCCATACACACTAAACGAGTCCCTGCCGATATCGGGGACCCGTGGGGTGCCGGCATTGGCAAGTGCATACACACTTGCCGGCAGGGCAGCTTCAGAGTTTCTGTTTTTTATTATTATTATTATTATTTTATGAGATACTGTTTTACAGTAGTAGTCTTTGTCAAAAGGTGAAACTAATGTTGATTATAAAATGCACTAACTGTACACCCCATAAATCTGAGTCTACTTCTGTATTCCTGCAATTTAACATTTTATTTAAAAATAGACACAGATCATCAAACACTTTATCTCCCTCCAATCAGCTTCTGACAGTTTTACAGGCTCTCATTCGAAAAATAACAGAAGCTGATTGGTTGGTTGTTATCCCGGTTTGATGCCTCGCCCTCCACCTCACTGTGCAAAATAAGATTATTTCTTTAGAAAAAAACTGAAACTATTAAATTGATTTTATTAAATGATTTGTAACTTTTGAAAATGTAAATCATTCCTGCTAGGAGTCAAATTAACAATATATTTCCAATGAATACAAATTTTAAATTTAAATGTTACACAGTTTTACAGTTTGTTAGGAAGACTTGTATTGTGTTTACTGTATTGCGTTGACCAGTACTTGAACATAACGTGCTTACATTTGTTTTCTTTTATGTCCCTCAGATGTGAACGAGTGCCAGCTTGGGGTCCAGAACTGCAGTATCAATGCCCATTGTGTAAATACAGTTGGCACTTATTCTTGTCATTGCGCGAGTGGGTACGAGGATCATTCGCCTGATGCCCCGGGGATTGTATGTATTTCATCTCAGCGTGCAGGTAATGTCCTTTTTAAGGAAGACTATGGGAATTTCTGTGAGTCTGCCCTATTTTTAAAGGGGCCATAATGTACAAGGCCTGATTTTGCGTTGTAAATGATTGCCACTTTAAAATACCTCCAAGCTCGGCTGGCATCCTGCGCGGCTCACAGATTGGCATAGCAATACATCCGGCCCCTGGATATAATGCATGTTATTGTCATCCATTCTAGTAACCGTAAACCTTCTCATTTACTTTTTATTGTATCTCCACTTTGCATAACAACAATGAACAAACACGTTGCCGATAGCAACTAATCTGCTTTTCTCTAGCATTTAATCTAGTACGTACTATAAAACTATAGATAGAAGGTGATTGGTTGCTATGGGCATATTTTCCACCTATCAAGTTCTTCACTCTATAGAAGGCTAGATGCACCTCCCCCTTAGACCTTCCTGTAAGGCCATTTGGGTACAGTATGGTTTTTCACATTCTTCTTTGATTTTGTTTTATTTATATACTCAATAACTCAATTTTTAGAGATCAGTTTTACAGTAGCACCCAAAGGGGGTTATTCAGACAGCTCGGAGCGGGCCAAATTCGCTCCCCGAGCCGATGGTGTGGGTTTGCGCATTCGTTAATATGCACCTGTGCAAGCCTCCCCCCAAGCGAACGCTGGGGGGTTCGCTCCAGTATGGGAGGGCAGGGGGAGCAAGCAGCGAAACATCCAGCGTTTTATGGGCACGTACTCCTGCAAACACTGGCATGTCGATGCCTGTTTGGGGCGGGCGGCTGACATCAGCACTTTCCCCGAATTCATCCATCGCCGGACAGTTTAGACTTTTCATCTACGAAGGAGGAAATAATCATTCGATGATGAGAGATCATAGACTGGTTTTACTCCTGTACGGTCGCATCCGAGTGGACGTGTAAGCGTAGGGGATTCGTGAGGCGAGGGGGGTGGTGGGGGTGAACACATGCAGCCTAGTGAACAGGGCTGAATCACCCCAAAAAGTGCCTGTTCATTGTACCTCTAGCATTTTATCTTGCGGCACGTAACTTCTCTGTAACGCCTTGCATCCATTTTCCTATTTTGTTAACCCTTGTTTTCTTTTCATCCACATCAGACGTATCCTCCTTATCGCAACAGCTGGAGATTCTCATTGGCTCCATCAGCAGTTTGGCCACCACCTTGCTCTTCTTTGTAGTCATTCTATGTGTTATCAAACAAACAAGACGCGTCAAAGCTAACTTCTGCCCGCGGAACCAGACAACTAGGCAGCAGGATGCAGGTGTAAGAAGTCCATACGCTACTTACCAATCGGAACGTGGTCAATTCCTATCGATCCCCACTAGGCACCAGCACCTCCAAGATCCTGGAGAACTCTATGCTCCCAGGGAGACCTCAAGCACAGTTGAGCTGACTGTTGAGCAGACAGCATGTTAATACTGATTGTATAATATTGACTGCATCTGAATTCAAGGTGCAACTAGATTCGGCTGTGCAGCGATTAAAAAAAATAATACAAAATCCGTTGTTTACTTAATGTCCCTAGATGATTGCTAATATTTGCATACAATATATTCAGGAGAAGAGCATTATATTCCATGTTAAAGGTTAAAAAAAAACCTAGTCAACACATATTGGCCCTTATTCAGATCAGATCGTGGTACAAATTTGTTCTCAAAATGGGCAAAACTATGTGCACTGCAGGTGGGGCAGATGTAACATGTGCCGAGAGAGTTAAATTTGGGTGGGTGTGTTGAAACTGATATCTAAATTGCAGTGTAAAAATAATGCAGCCAGTATTTACCCTGCACAGAAACAAAATATCTCACACAAATCTAACTCTCTCTGCACATGTTACATCTGCCCCACCTGCAGTGCACATGGTTTTGCCCATTTTGAGAACAAATTTGTACCACGATCAGATCTGAAGAAGGGCCATTGCCCGTATACTACTTTCAGGGTGTTTTTTATAATGAGTAGACATAATATACAGTATGGGGTACAACCATTAGATCCACCCTATTTAAGTTGACATGCGTTGGGTCGACAGATTAAATAGGTCGACATGGCTAAGATCGACAGTGTTGGAAGGTGGACACAAGCATTAGGTCGACAGTCTTTCACGTTTTTTTGAGCTGACATCTGCCGACAGGCAGTATGTCATGCCCTACTACCATCCACTAAAGCATGGGTCCTCAAACTGCGGCCCTCCAGATGTTGTGAAACTACAAATCCCAGCATGCCTTGCCACAGTTTTGCTATAAGGGATTTGTCGTTTCACAACATCTGGAGGGCCACAGTTTGAGGACCCATGCACTAAAGTGTGGTACCCTGCCTGAAGCATGGCAAGCACATCGGTACACTTAGACGTTGTCCATGTTGACATTTGGGTCAAAAAACATAAATCTCATGTCGACCTTTTGACTGGACCTTCCCATTGTCGACCTAATGCTTGTGTCAACCATTTAACCCTGACAACCTTAGCCACGTCGACCGTCAGTGGTCAATCCAATGCATGTACACCTAATATGGGTCGATCCAATGACCCATACTCTACAGTATATTACAATGGTTCCCAAACTGGGTGATGTTGCAATCTAGGGTGCTGAGGACCACAGGTTGGTGGTCCATGGCCAAATCAGCTATATGATCAATGTGATTGGCAGTCACCAATACCGATTTTGCATATAATCAAAATAAGTGGATCCTGCCCACCACCACAGAACTGGTTGACCGGTAAGCACCATTTGCCTTATGTAATAATCCCGCTGGTACTCTAGAGCGCCGTGATTTAAGAAACTTTTGAGACCACTGGTATAGTAGTAGAAATAGAAGTCTGAGTTATACCTCTTATAAGGGGAGATGTATCAAACATTTGAGAGATTAAACCGACAGAGATCAATCCTGGAAATTTAGAAGCTGCACAATACTGTGTACAATCTAATCCCCTACTACAGGACAGTGGTCTGTATCTGTAATGAATGTACAGTAGCTGTAATCGGTATGCTGGATACACTATACTGTACAAGTTTCACAAATGGCTCTAACAAAGTGTGGTCAATGTGCCTGAATTTTTTTTTATAAATTACAACATTTTTTTATACGGATATTTGATTAGGGAAGGGGGGAAAGAACTGATGTAATCCCGAGCCTGACAGACTAAACGGACAAATCATAGGTGTAATCATTTAGAAACTTATGTCCTAAAATCCTGTACTATATAGCTTTGTGTTGCATAACCGCTTGTGAAACATCTGCTACAGCCTAGACATATGTACAAATATCCCTTCTAAACTATAATGTAACAATAACTGATATGTGCAATAACATTGCACTAGTGATCTATATAGAATTTTCAATGTAATAAACACAAAATCCCAATAATATGATTCAAGAGGATAAAGTGCTAATATGCAGGTTGAGGCAAAGAAATTTGGATAAAATGTGAGGAAATGTGCATGGAATACCGTTTATTTTCAATTTATTTTGAATTTGATATCCGCATTTTTTGGGTCGAATAGCAACCTTCAGTTCATTAATGGTTCCTTGTAGATCTCGCTTTATTTGTGTGCATCCACTGTAAAGGTGCCCACACATGGATAGACATTGGATCCAATCCAATATCTATCCAATTTTCCTTGAAATCCATTTTCCTTGAAATCCAGAACACCCATGTTCACGGCCACACACAGAAAGATTGAGTTAACGATTAGAGGGTTTTTCTCAATCATTTTGTGTGCCCATGATCAGGGGTATTTGGGCTGCCCCTCCGCCACCACTCATAGGCAGATGGAGAGAGCGGCCAACAGTGGGCAGGAGAATTCCCAACTCCTATTCATCTGAATAGGGCAGCTGCTGATTGGCTGAGAGAGCTCAGCGGCTACCCTATTAATATGAATAGGAGTTTTGAAATCTCCTGCTCGCCGCTGGCCTCTCTAAATTTGC
This sequence comes from Crinia signifera, assembly GCF_055691185.1. NCBI lineage: Eukaryota > Metazoa > Chordata > Amphibia > Anura > Myobatrachidae > Crinia > Crinia signifera. Next base: position 52,002,221 of record NC_139219.1, on the reverse strand, counting down.
AAGAGGCGGTGGAGCGGTAGATGCTGGTGACAGGACATGGCCACATCATTCTTCGTGCCTACACGTGGAATGATGTGGCCATGATCCTGCAGGATGGGTCGTTTATCTTTCTGCCTGCTGAAGGGATCCACAGGCTTGATGAATGACCCACAGCATCCGCATCTGATCTTCATCAAGCTGAGAAAACGGTACATTTTAAACAATTAGTCATTCCGATGGGAAATGGCCCGTAACAACTTGGAAACTCCCAAGGTGCTACTTCAGTAAAATTACTTTTACCCATAGCTATGTCCACTACAAAGGTTCACAAACTGTGTGCTGTGGCTCCCTGGGGTGCCTCGGGACACATGCAGGGGTGCCCTGGGTTGGTGTTCCAGGACCAACCCAAATTATTAATGGTTAATTATTTATGAGCAAAACCAGTGCTTGTGGCTGCCAGTCATAAAATGTGTATAAATGGAAGCAAATAATGGCCTTTACCACATAACTGACCCTAAGAATCGCATATAAACCCAATCTAATAAAAACATTTTTGGCCTAGTGGTGCTGTGAAAAAAATTCTGAGGGTGCCAGGGTTCAAAAAAGATTGGGAACCCCTGGTCCACTAGAACTATGGTATTCATGTAAAACGATTTTTTTTCTTAACACTAGAGGTCACTGTTTCCTGTCATGTAGAACAGTAATTCTTACATTACAAACAAACCAATTACCAAGACTGCAGGTACATGACTTAAACTGGGTACACATTAAAATATATCGTTAATGAATGTTCAGGGCACCATGGCTCACAGCACTGAGGTCATGGGTTTGATTCCCACCATGGCCCTAAATGTATGGAGTTTGTATATTCTCCCGAGTTGGGATCATTTGGTCTACAGCATGATGGTCGACAGTCATTAGGTCGACACGGGAAAAGGTTGACATTAGGAGGTCATTCTGATTGGCTCGCTAAGCAGCGTTCTTTTGCTGCCTGCCAGCCTTAGGAATGCCCGCCCCACGCTGCCCGGCAAATGTACCCACTGCTCTGCGAATGGATGGCAGGGTAGCGTGCGGGCCCAAAATCATTCGATGGTCGCCGAGATCTGTGGCGTCCTGCTCCTAAAACTGGGTGGGCAGCTGACGTACGGTGACGTCAGCCACCCATCCCCGGAAATCAGGTACCCGCACCTCTTTGCATAAGGACGCCCATCGGTTTCCTGGGTCCACTTAGCATTTCGTCCATGTGTGAATGCCCCCTGTCCGCCTCCTCCATGCCCGCCCCCCTTTGCGAGTGCCACGGAGACTATGCAAGTCTCCGAAGGTGCCCGCATAGAAGCCCAGCACATGCGCATAAGCAATTATGCGCATGCGCAGAGCTTCGAAATCAAACGCCCGTATGAACGCACAGGTATGTTCGCAAACAAGAATGACCGCCTTAGTTTGGGTATCTATCTTTGGATAGACACCAACTAGGCCGACAAGCATTAGGTCGACATGACTGAAGATCGACATGGGTTAGGTCGACAGGGTCATTTGGTCGACACAAGCATTAGGTTGACTGCGCTCGGCACATTGTTATTCTCCCACCATGCCTAGTGGATGGTGGGGCATGGAATAACGCCTATCGGCACATGTCGGCTCAAAAAAAGTGAAAAACCCCATGTCGACATTTTGACTGTTGACCTAATGCTTGTGTTGCCTGCATGTCGACCTTCAGTCATAACAACCTAGAGGTGTCGACCTAATGCTTGTAGACCATACTTACCTACTTTTGAAAACTAGTTTCAGGGAGATTATTGTTGGTAGTAGACTTTTGCACAGCGCCCCATTGAGGGGCGTGTCATGCTCCACCCAAAGGGTGTGCCTAGTTCCATATATGGAGAGATTGTGAAAAGAGATTGTGAAGGTGGCACCTAGAAACGGCGGTGTGTACTGCTACTTTTAAAATGAATTGTATCCAAATGTAGATGAGCCCCAAAGCAGTTAGTAAGAGCTACTATACTTGGTAAAGTGCTGGGAAATGGTTCTGATGATTCAATGTAAATGTATCTATCTCTCATTCCTTTTTTTCCCCAAAAATGTAACAGTGTAATGTGGGCTAGGTGACATGAGGGAGATTGCTAGACTAATAAGGGAGAGAGGGAGATTGCTGTTATTTCAGGGAGTCTCCTGCAGAATGCAGGAGGGTAGGTAACTATGTTGTAGACCTAGTGATCGTATCCCCTTAGTTTGGCATGTAGAGCGCATATTGGTTGGCTACATATGGATGTTTCTCAAGCGACGTCTGAAAGTAGTGTACAGTCCAACTAATCTGCCCTTCCTTCCTTCCTGTGAATAACACAGAGGATATTATGTGAGTTCCTTATTGCTGGAATGTTTTTCACATTCTAATATTAATGTTTCGAACATGCATCCACATTTGACTCATTCTGATGTGGACCAACTACAAAGCTGCGCAAGCGCCCGAAAATGGGGCGTGGTGTATGCAAATGAGGGCATGGCTTATGCAAATTAGGTTGTGCCCCTGTTTTCGGCTGAATAGACGCTGTGCGCATGCCGCAGCGGGACACTGCCGGCCGCGGGAGGGATGCGGGAATGTCCCCAAAAACCGGGACGTTCCCGCGTTTAGCGGGACAGTTGGGAGGTATGAATTAGCGTATTCAATCCCCGAATATATTTCTGACAGGGGATATATAAGCAGTTATTCAATCCCAGCTGGGACTTACCATCCTGGCCGGGACTCGCCTGGTACAGACCCGCCTCCCTGGTGGGGCAAGTCTCTATTGTTGGAAACGGCCACGGAATGTAAAATCCGCGGCCGTCTTTGAAAACACAGCACTACTCCTGTGGGTATTGTTTGCATAGGTGGGGAAGTGCTACGCCTGTGGGCATTACACTCAGCAGCTCCTGCAAAGCAGGGAGGCACCATGCTGAAAAGGCACTTTCTCCCTCCCTGCTAAAGATGCCTCATCCCTCACTGTCACTGCCTCCTGCATGCCGCCCGCAGTGCCTGTCTGACAGCGGGCGGCAGTATGGAGAGGCTGAGCAGCTCCCTGCAATCGGACATCGCATCGGACAGTACAAAAACTATGTGCTGCACATACTTTTTGTACTGCTTTCGGATCGCACACACACTGTATGCATGCCATGAGATGCAATCTAGTCCATAATGTATGTGATTCTCGCAGCATGTATGGGCACCTTTAGTGCCTGCAACATTTTGCGGACACAGCACTGAGATGGGGTATGCATACATGTACATGCACCCGAGATCCTCCATAGGATCGCATGTTGCATACACTGGCAATGTGAAAGGGCGCAAAATGTATGGTTTGCAGGAGGGCGCCGGACACCCTAGCACCGGCCCTGATTACAGTATGTTTGTGTTGTACAAATTGCTGTGTGTATGCCCCATAGCGATAGTGATGCGCAGCCCCACGCGTTACTATCACTGGGCTAGATATGTCAAGCATTCTTGAAATATCTGATCATTGTCCTTCTTCTCTCTATTGAGAATACAGGCAGTGACAGATTGCACAGCACACATCGCTGGTGCAGCACTGTGTGCCTAGGGATCTGGGTGATTGAATGTCACTCAGCACAAAGCTCAACTCCCACCGTGTTCGGACATTAGAGGCGATTTAAACCAGAATCGCTGGCTAAATGGGCGCTGTGCGAACATATCGCCCATGTTTTTTGTGCACAATGCCCTGTGCACCAGCGATTTCTGATCAAGATGAGGTCATAGAATAGAAATTAAAAAAAATTAATTAAAGGTGGAACAGTTTGCAATTTTCAGACAAAATTCCTGGTCGCTGATGAAAATTGCGTTTATACCCACCTTTTAGAGGCTCCACCTAGGACAGTGTGTCTAAGGGCATCTAGCTGGCGCAGTGTGTCTAAGGGCCTCTACCTGGTGCAGTGTGTCTAAGAGCCTCTACACTACTGCGATGTATCTAAAATTTGGGGGTGTGGCATGCTGGACAGGGGTGTGGCTTACAATTTGTGTCATTATGCTGGCCCAGAGGCTCTGTGAGCATGCCCCTCCCCCCGTGCCGTGGGACACTGCCGGCCCTGCGCGGGATGCGGGAACGTCCCCAAATACCAGGATGTTCCTGTGGAAAGAAGGCCAGTTGGTATGTACGCTTTAAGTATGGGGAGAGGGGAGGCATCAATTCCTTTTCTGGCCTAAGGCACCATTGTCTAGTTACAGCACTGGCAGAACAGATTTAGGGCGGGATGTACTAAGCCGAAAATGTGGTAAAAACCCCCTGTACTAACAGCCCGCCACCACGTTTCCGCATAGTAGGGTATAGCCACCTTTGGGTGGCGATATCCTATAGAAGCCTATGGGCTTCTTTTCGCCGCCTCCGCCGACCCCCCCTCTCCCCCTAGTTTATCTTGTTGCAGGTAAACTCCTCCTCCCCCTAGCATTACAGCCTTCTTAGCTGTCCCCGGCGTGAGGAGAGCAGAAGGCGGCAGGGAGGTAACACCACATTACAGGTATCGCGGAGGGCCTCCGTCAACACACCGCAATGCCAGCCGCATATGTTAGTACATATGCGCTGGCATCACGGCGGCCGGGCAGCGAAGTGCGGGATGTTTATTAATACATCCCGCCCTTAGCAGCCATTGCTGAGATGCGTTATAAAAAGCTGTGCAGTTGTAGATGAGGAAGTCAATGAATGCAGCTGTTATTAACTGCTCTGGATGTCAGAACTACCACACACTCTTTGTTTGGCTAAATGGTCTGATTGTTTGTCTCACTGATTATTCTGAGAACTCATTGTCAGCACATTGTGAATTCTTCCTCCACTCGGGGTGATCTTCATGTTGGCTGCAAATAACTAAAAAAAGCAAATGCAATAACTCTCCGGAGGAAAATATTTTCTGCTGCACATTTAACAAAATCGTGTAATAAAAAAAAAAGTTGTAATCTGAATATTCAAAATGAATTAGAATAAAATGTAAATATATAATGGTCTCTGATAAATAAATTCTATGCACTTTTTGACATGCCTACTCATTAATGGGCAGCACGATTAAATCCATGTTCTCCATTTAGCTATTGTGCCCAGGGGAAACCTTATAAAGTAAATCCAAATTGGGTTTAGCTAGAATCAGTACCCAAACATTTCTACACTATTAGGGGTTTCATTAATAATACCCCTTTCACATCGCAAATGCCGGGATTTGCACATGGGGTTGTCCCGAGATGCTGTTCACGGTGACCCAGTTTATTGCTGGGTCGCTGGCGTCACCTGTTGGAAGGGGCGGAGCGACTTTGTATCAGGTGCAGGAGGAGGCAGCACTGAGGTGACGCTGCTGCATCCTCCATAGCATTGAATAGGACCAGGGTTACACGTTTACACTGGATAGCAACCGGGGCCCGACCCGGGAACAACACTGCTTGTATCTCGAGTTGGATTGCCCGGTTGCTGGAACAAAGATATTCAACATGGCCGTTACACACAGCACGCCAACCCTGGTTGACCTGAAAACAAATCGGGATTGACCCGGGTTATTTGTGCTGTGTGAAAGGGATATAAGATGGGATGTTGCTATGGGCAACCAATCAGATTCTATTTATTATTTTCTAATTGTGCTATATAAATAAGCAAATTCTTATAAGTTGCTATGGCAACATGCCTTCTTTAACATAACTTTGTAAATATACCCCTTAGGTTGGATACACACCTAAAGATTTATCTGTCCAATCTGTCTGGTAGGGACAAAAATCTCGTAATGCATATGACAACCATTCATTCCCAAATACTGGAAAATGGACAAAAACAATTGTTCGTATAATTTTATTAAATATATTATATGTTATTATATGTCTGAATGACCATTGTCTGTTTTCCAATGTTTAGGACAAATGTCTATTCTCATGTGCTCCCATACATTAGCAGAGTTTTTTTTTTCCCACCAGATCAGTGGCGTAACAATAGCCCTGCAGTGGCGGGGAGACACTGAGTAAAGTGTGGATGCCGGGGGTCTGCGGGCTATCGTTCCGCTGCTGCCTGTCTGCCTGTTCCGCTACTGCCCCCCCCCCCCTCCAGAAAAGTTAAGCACCCTGCCTTAACTTTTCTTGAGGGGGGGGGGGGAGGGCGCCAAAAATTCCTGTCTGGGGGGGGGCGCAATTTTTGTAGTTAAGCCACTGCACCAGATAAGCTGGACAAATTAATATTTAGGTGTGTACTCACTCAGCTTTAGTTTACATCTATATACACCACTAATATACACAATCCGTACCACGCAACATGACCCACTCCAGGAGCGACACAATCTTCTCTAAACAGACTTTGTTCTTAATTTATGATTGAAATCTCCTGTGCTGAAATTCCTTTATTATAAATAAAAAAAAGTTCAACACAGGTGACGTGACAATCTAATAAACACCTCCCTACTCCGGACCCCCTGTCTTAAATGCCCCGGGCCCCCCCAAGCCTTAACTGCTTTGGTGGAATGCTGCAGCGGCTGTCCCGGAAAGTTTCCGGGCATACCACAGTACAGTATGTAGGTGTGCGCCAGTGGTGCTTCCAGCACTGGCACATGCTTACATACTGTAGATGCCCCCGCACCTGTCCCATCCCCATCTCCCCACCTCCGATCATCACTTGCCACCGCTGCCGTCAATCAAGATCACTCCCCTCTGCCGCCGCTGCCAATTCCCCGGCAGTTCAGTGCCTCTCAGGAACACTCGGCTGTTCATGTGTTCGGGCGCCTGAACACAGGAGCCCCAAACACCCGAGTGGACTCCCCGCCCGCCAGGCACTCTCCTCCCCCTGAGCGGCCCCAAACTTTCCTGAGTGGCTGCTCGGGCCACTGTTGCTGGTGCTTCTGGCTGCAGTGCCACTACCTGCAGAAGGCGGGTTTTCCTGGGCAGGATAAACCTTCCCTGGTAGGCTTGTCCTGCCCAAACCTACCACTCAAGGGGTTAAACCCGGCAATGCTTCCCTGGCCCTGTTCTGGTCTTAGGTTGCAGAGCTCCTTAGTAGAATCCCAGAAATCAGTCAATATCCCAGAAATATGTGCCTAGACTGTATAGTGCAGTGATGGCTAACCTTGGCACTCCAGCTGTTGTTGAACTACACATCCCAGCATGCCCTGCACATACCTCCCAACAGTCCTGATTACCGCAGGAACGTCCCGGTTTTCAGGGACATTCACACATCACTCCCGTGGCCGGCAGTGTCCCGCGGCGGGGGCTGTTGGGAGTCCCCCTGTTGGTTGCTGAGTAGCGGTGAATAAACGCTGTGCGCATGCGCACAGAGTCTATTCCCACAGCCAGGGAGCTGTGGGCATGGCTAGAGGCTCACAGAGCCTCTGGGTCATGCCCCCATAGTGTCAAAACGGGGGGGGGGGGGATGTGGACTCGAAGGAGAGCTGCGAGTATAGGCCACACACCCCACATTTTTGGCATGCCTCCTCCTCCTCCGTCTCCCTAGAAGTTGGGTGTTATGCCTGCATCAGTTTTAGCATGGTTAAATAGTAAAACTAGCAGGGCATGCTGTGATGTGTAGTTCAACAACAGCTGGAGTGTCAAGGTTAGCCATCACTGGTATAGTGCTAACTGATGATTGGTAATATATTTCTCCTCGCCGCTCACACATCTCATTCCTGTTTGTCTGTTCCATTTCCCTGACAAAAGGAAAATCTCATTTGAAATAGGAATTTAGAACGATTCATATATCCTAGTTCAGCCGAACGCAGAGAGCTCTCAGGAAATGCTTCTCATCTGACTGCACATTTATCTGCACAGATGATTCATTTGGAAGTATTCTCCAGCCATCCTCTACATTATATTAATCTTCCGTTAATTGTACATTCTGTTCCCATGAGTAACTTCAACTGCTGATTCCAATAAAATGTTTTCTTGTCACAGTTACATTATTTCTTATCCTACTGGAATCGTAATTTTATTGATTTGTCTTTGTCTTTAATTAGTCTTTATGTGATCACATTTTCTCATGCACTCTGTTTTAACTTATTTATAATAGCTTATGTCCAGTGTTGGACTGGGAGGGTAAGGGCCCACCAGGGGTGTCCGTCGTGTGGCATAGGTCATGATAATAGTCTGCCCACACACCCGCCCAGCGCAACCCCCCTGGGGCTCTTCCTCACACGCTCACCGTGCAGAGACACTAGCCACTGCCCGTTATCCCAAGTGCTTTACAATAGAGTAGGACCTGCAGAAAAGTGGGGTCCCATATCGGGGATTGCAGGCCTAAATGCATTATCAATACATGAACTAAAACTCCACCGACTATTTTTGTTAGTCAATATAGTGTGTGCAGAGCCCTGAAATGTATGTGTTTGTATGTGTGGCATACTTGCCTACTTTTGAAACTAGTTTCAGGGAGATTATAGTTGGTAGTCGAATTTTGCACAGCACCCATTAAGGGGGGGGGGGTGTCATGCGCCACCCAAAGGGCGTGTCTAGTTCCATATATGGAGAGATTGTGAAAAGAGATTGTGAACGTGGCACCTAGAAGCGTGGGTGTGCACTGCTACATCTGAGAGGAATCTTGTAAAATTACTTATATCCAAATGTAGATGAGCCCCAAAGCCGTTAGTAAGAGCTACTATACTTGCAAAAGTGCTGGGAAAAATGGTGCAAATGATTCTATGTAAACGTATCTATCTCTCATTCCTTTTTTCCCCAAAAATATAACAGTGTAATGTGGGTTAGGTAAAATGAAGGAGATTGCTAGATTAATGAGAGAGAGAGGGAGATTGCTGTTATTTCAGGGAGTCTCCTGCAGAATGCAGGAGGGTTGGCAACTATGATGTGTGTGTGTGTTTATGTCTTTATGCTAGGCCATACCTTTCTGAGTCTTTTAAGTGGGGCGGGGCCACAGGTGGAGGGGAATTACATCAGGTAGAGGGGGTGGGGCTAGCACTGCGACCACAATCCCCTCCATTTGCATAATTTCAGGCCATTGCCATAGCTCTTTGAGCAGTTGGACAGCCCCTGGGCTCCCCCAAACTGTCCAACCCCCCCACTCAAGGGACATTGCGACATTGCACTGTAACTAGGACAGTTGGGAGGTATGCTAGGCTGGTTTTAGCAAGGTGATTTTTCACTGCCTTGGGGAATTTTTATTTTTGCCAAAATATTGCCCAATTTTTTTTCTATATCTATGTAATGAAGAATGTTACAAAATCTGCCTCTTTCTGGACTAGTTGATAAATGGGGTGCTGGATGACTCACCGACAGTCGGGATTCCAATGGACATTTCTCTGACATCGGAATCTCAACCAGGAGCCTGACAGTTTGAATCCTGTCTTAAAAGGCTATTTTCCCTCATCTGGGTCCATGACACCCATAGAGGGGAATAGGATAGGCCTGGAAAAGCCTGCAGCGTGGCAAGCGCATTCAAGCCCGCAAAAGGGCTTAAATGTGCTCTCCCCCCTCTCGGTCTCCTGTCAAGCGGGATTCCGATGTCTGCGAAACGACCGTTGGAATCCCGTCTGTCGGAGAGTTACACCATACCCGATAAATGGGCTCCCTTAGACTAACCTCCATATTACTGGATTTGAATACAAGATGTTTAGAAACCATTTTAATTTTACTGTGCTATTTCCTAATGGAAAATTCATCTCTGCTAAGACAATCATTACTCAGCCGTTCCTGTCATAGCCATAAATAATGATTCATTAAGCGGAAGAGCATCGTAGGTTTTGCCATGTTAAAGTTTTATACTTTTAAAAGCTTGGCAGTCTCCATTTCAATTAGACAGAACTTGTTTCCAAATAATATGCATGTTCTGCAGCTCAGTATGTGGAATAATGTGAATGTAGTAGAGGAGAGGAAACAGCTGGGATGACACAGCAGATGATTTGCATTTATTTTGTCCTGTCATCTCTAGACTTTTGGTTTTTAAACTGTCCAGAGAAACCGTCCGCAATGCAAAATATTCCAAGTTCACGGTTTCCGTTTAACCATCAAATTCCTGAGATCTTTTTGTTATTTAAATCTTTTTCTTTTCTTTTTTTTGCATTCTCCTTATTTGCCTTGGAATGTGTGTGGGCCTTTTTCACAAAGAGCAGCTTTGTCTGAACCTTACACTGCCGGCAATGCACAGAGTGGTTACGAGTGACATTCCTACACAATGTAAAAATCAAGCTTTGGTATGTCTGTAAAAAAAAGGGGATTAAATTGATACCATATTGCAGTTTTTAAAACGTGGCACTTAACCTGGAAAAGACTAATTGCACTGGGGTTTGGTTTTTTTTTTTTTGGGGGGGGGGGGGGGGGTTGGGGGGGGGCTTAAATCTTATATTTAATACTGTTTGCTCTTCAAATACATCACAATATATAGTAATTTTGCAATATATTAAATGTTGGATGATTTATAAATCCCAGCTTTAAATTCTAATGTCCTCAGCACACTACTATATTCTCACTCTATGCCCACTTAGTAAAGTATGAAAAACCACCTTTAAAAAAAACCCAAAAAAGAATAATGGAATGACTGCAATACTGTAGGCATGTAGAGAGTTAAACATCCAAAGCTGTGTGCACCTAGGGAAGCATGTGACTCAGGTCCAATAAGGATGTAGGAGTTGGCAGAGTTAGCTTGGATATAAGGGACAGGAAAAGGAGGAGTCTACCTCTGTTCTCCTGAAGTTTCCTGCCCTCTCTCCCCTTTTTTCAGGTGGTGGGTGGGTGTTAATTGCGCTGGCTGATTGGTGGGAAAGAACGTCAGGTTAATTGATTTAGGTCTTCATTAAGTGGTGATTAAATGTATTTGTTTTTTTTTCGATGCGCTCGCCTTTATTGACTTTAGGTCTTCGCTGGATCACCCGCTCAGGTGCGCAGTCAGTGTAGAAGGTTGAGCGGATACCGCTTGTTGTTAGGGAATGCTTGATTACACATGTCAGTTGTGGGGTGGAGCTTAGATAATTAGCCGTTCTTTCTTGGCCACCATTAATTAATTAATTATAATCAAATCATTTAGCTTAAAGTGCTTTCAATAAATTCAGCTAACACTTTCTGCCAAACCTAAGTCTCCGGGTCATTATTTCAGGTTTAGATAAGTAAGATCATTGAATGTGAAATGTTTTACATGTTAGAGGTCACTCATCAGATGCTAGGATGAACTCCTGTAGACCTAATGACCATGTGGACCTAATTTATTTATTAACAGGTTCTTATATACAGTAGCGCACACATATTCCGCAGCGCTTTACAGTATAATATAGTTGAACACTCACATCAGTCCCTGCCCCAGTGGAGCTTACAATCTATATTCCCTACCACATGTACACACACACACACACACACAGATACATTCTAGGATTAATTTGTTGGGAGCTAATTAACCTACCAGTATATTTTTGGATTGTGGGAGGAAACCGGAGTACCTGGAGGAAACCCACGCAAGCACGGGGAGAATATACAAACTCCGCACAATTTGAGCCATGGTGGGAATAGAACCCATGACCTCAGCGCTATGAGGAAGTAATGATAACCATTACACCGTCCGTACTGCCCCAATGCATATTGAACTTTTTCACGTGTTAACCTAATGACTGTTGACCGAATGCCAGGGATTGGTACTTCTGCATATATCAATACCTATTAAGTTGAAAAACTGACCCCATAGTATTGGTGTCTGACCAGGATAAACATATACTAGGAATGTACACAAACTTCCCATGTTATGCAGTAGCGCACGCAGGGGGGGTTTCTGAGTACCCAGAAACACACCCCCCCCCAGGAGTCTAAGGGCACTAGCCTGCAAGCTGAGGGTCCCCTCTTTCCATGGGTACAAGAATTTTAAAAATCGGCCCTTGGGAACCGGAGATATCTGACTTCAAAGCAGTGGTCCCCATCCAAGCCTGATAATTGCCCTTCCCAGTCAGATATTTTAGGTTCTGTCTGACTCAGAGTTTTTCTGAGGGTATATTCCAAAAGCTGGGACTCTCCCCCTTTGATGTACACTAGCAGCTTGTCTCTACTCTTCCCAGAACCAGAGACATCAGCCTTCCAGCAGCTGGTTACTGCTCCAGCTCCACACACTTGGTATGTAGTTTTATATACTCGTTGGCAGATTGCTCTGCCTCCTGAAATCTGATCCCCTAGTGCCCAATAACATTTGGTAGGTGAGATTCTCTAGTTTTTAATTCCTTTTAAATCTAATAAATATATTTCCGGGAACTGGAGATATCTGCAGTCAAGCAAGCTGTCCTCCCACCAGAAAATTATGAATAATAAGCCCACTCCACTATACACCCCTCCTCTGCGTATTAAACATCCTCTACCACCCTGGAAGTTATGTATCAGGGCCCTTTCATTCAGCCCAATGCCCCCTTCTCCCACCCCATCTCCCACCATCTGTACATTAAAGGGGTAATTAGTGGAAATTACGGTACTGATCCAGGCCCTACATGCTTAGCGGTTGATATAATACCCCCTACCACCCGCGGGACATCAAAGCTTCCCCTACCGCTGGAGGGTCAGTAGGGACCCCAATACATTGCCATGCCCAGGGGTCTACACTGCTGTTGACGCCCCTGTATGTATATATATATGTATGTATGTATATATATATATATATATGCACAAAAGACCTGCACTCTCACCCTCACAGATGGTAGCCGCTGGGGTGCCGTATATGTAGCTGAGTTCAGGAGGACCCAGCTATATGTATACAGGAAACTCCCCAAGTGGGGAAAACAGCACTCACCAGACTTTAGAATAGTGTTATTTAGGTTCAAAGTCCCAATGGTTTAATAATGTACAAGCTTACCGACGTTTCGGTCCCTCAGGACCATTCTCAAGGCAGCAGGGTACAGTCAAATATCAGCAACAGCAATAGGTGTGGAACAGGGACAAGTGAGCGTTGCCCCGGGTCCTGCTTATATAGGGGAGTGTTACCTCCCACCACCTAATTGCGCTCCAACTGCTGGAGCGCATGACGTGACTTCCGGGTAAACCGGAAGTGCGCGGCCGCGATGTATGCGGCGCGGATCTGTGTAAATTGCGATAAACAGGTGGCCAGTGCTGTACTGCGGTGCCCCGCCGATCCGCTCATATAGCGGTGACATAGTGTCTCAAAGGGGTAACGCTGTGACAACGACTGGGGGCACAGATCACATGTGACACTCAGCCTCAGCCCCTAATTGGCTGGTGCGGGTCACGTGTCAATATTATGATGTGGAACTGTCATTCAGACGGTGGGGAACCTTGTAATGTACAGCACTGCAAGCAGGACCAGGACAACAGGCATAGGGGGGAACAGTATATATAATAAGTCATAAGAACGTGTATGACCAGTATCACAGGTAATATATAAACAAAGAGATATGCAGACACATGTCTGTGAAAGAAAAAAAGGTCATAGTTAAACATGGCAAAGTATCACTGCGGCGCCAGCGCAGTCAATGACCAAATATGCGTGCAATAATCAATCATTAGTTATGGGGAGGAACTCCATGTACCCCCTCAAGTAGTGGGGCTATCATACCCGGCAGGCGCAGTATATTGTCTATGCGTGATGGTGTAAGGGGTTGGCTATACTGTGCTCAAATTTGGATGCACTTGTCAAAATAAACAGAGATGTGAGCATACATCCATATATGCCTTAAACATCATGCGGAAAAATGAAGTATGGTGGCTATATGTCCGGGTGGGGCACCGTGGTCCCTTAGTATTGACTAGGGGGCTGTATTAGGTTGTATGAACCAACCGTGCTTATACTGTGAATGAGTGTATCTATGTCTAGGGGGAGGCCAAGTATTGTGATATGATCGTGACGGTCTGTGTATTATGGAAAAAATGGGAAAAAATGGGAAAAGTGGGAAGAAACTGGTTTTGGGAAAAAACGTGAGGAGTGTCTATTCACTCAGATGTTATGTGGTGTTCTCATTGTAGGAATATGGAGAGAGGATTATTCTCATTCATCCCCCTTGGTGCTATTTTGTCCAGAGTGTAGATCCATTTACTTTCAGCTTTTCGTAGTAGTAGGGCTCCATCCCCTCCTCTGGCTGGCGGTGGTATCCAGTCGATGAGTTTGCATCTGAGGTCAGGTACAGTGTGTTTCATCTTGATGAAATGTCTCGGTACCGGTAGGTCTGCCGTCCCAGACTCGGTGGCTTGGCGAATGGACAGTCTATGGTTTGCCATTCTTTCTCTAAATCTTCTAGTGGTCATTCCCACATAGTAGAGTCTGCAGGGACAAATCAGTATATAAATCAGATGATCCATATTGCAATGGAGTTTGAATTTTATTTTCAGTTGTCGTCCAGTATGGGGGTGTGGGAATGTGGGTCCGGTGATCATGCTTCTACACGTTGCACATCCACTGCATTTAAAGCATCCCGACTTTCTTTCCATGAGCCAGGTGGTGTTTAAGGTACGGTCAGGTTGTTTGGTGGGTCTCATTAGGAGTTGTTTCAAGTTCGGTGCTCTCTTGTATGCCATCATGGGTGGGGCTGTTTTGGTCAAATGTAGCTGAGGGTCTGAGTTGATAATTGGCCAATGCTGGCGTATGGACTTGTTGATTCTAGTAGACATATTATCAAAGGTGGTAGTGTATACCATCCTCTCAGTGTTTTCATCAGTTTTTTTCTTATTCATGGCAAATTTCTTCCGTGCTTTCTTGAGACAGCCATTGATGGTGGTGGTGGCATAGCCCCTCTCACGGAATCGATTGGCCATCTCCTCAAGTTGCTCCTCCATGAGTATCTCCTCTGAGTTGTTGCGCATGACGCGCAGGAATTGGGAGATGGGCAGGTTGTTTTTTAGTGCCGGGGGGTGTTGGCTAGAGGCAAGAAGAAGAGTGTTTCTGTCCGTAGGTTTACGGAATAGTGTGGTACTGATGCGTCCCTCGTTGATGTTGATGGAGATATCAAGGAAGTTAACTTAGTGGCTGACTTCATGGGTGAATTTAACAGGGTGATCAAGGTTGTTGAGTGTGTCCACCATGTCCGTGAATGTTTCTGTGGTGCCTTGCCACATAATGAAAATTTTGTCAATAAAGCGTTTATAAAAACGCAGGTGTTCACCGTAGGTAGGGTATATGTGGGTGCACTCATATTGGCTCATATATATGTTGGCATATGAAGGTGCCAGGTTGGAACCCATGGCAGTCCCGGAGCATTGGACATAGTAGGTCTCACCGTATAGGAAATGGTTATACTTCAGCACCTTTTCACTTAGGTCCAGTAGGAATTCTGTCGGTGGACGTGCTGGTTGTTGATGTCTGTATAGTGCCCGTCGAAGTGCTCCCAAGCCATCTTCATGGGGAATTACGGTATACAATGACCCCACGTCCATGGTGGCCAGTATAACATTGTTGAAGTCGCCAGGTAGTGCATTCAGTTTTGCCAAGAAGTCGGTGGTGTCTCGGATGTAGCTCTCAGCTGACTGTACTATGGGTTGAAGATATGAGTCCACATATATGGCCAGTGGTTGTAGTAACGAATTGCGTGCTGATATGATAGGTCTACCGGGAGGGTGAGAGGCGCATTTGTGTATCTTGGGGAGGGTGTAAATGATGGGGCACACTGGATGTGTGACAGTTAGGTAGTCACATGTCTTTTTGTCCAACCACCCTTGGGTCAATCCCAGTCGAAGTGAATTGTCAACTTGCGTTTTGAAGGAAGGTATGGGGTTAGAGGTTAGAGGGGTATATGTGGCAGTGTCACTCAACTGTCTGAGTACCTCTTTGTTGTAGTCAGTCCAGTCCTGAACTACCACCGCTCCCCCTTTATCTGCAGGCCTGATGACTAGGGAGTTATCATTTTTCAATTTGGTGAGGGCTGCTCTCTCTTTTGGGTTTAGGTTATCGAACCTAGTGTGGATCTTTTTGGGGGTGATATCCAAATTCACCATGCGAGTAAAGGTCTTTATACTCGGATTTGATGAAATGGGGTCAAAGGTAGATGGCTTTTTGAAAGGAGTAGTCTCCTTTAGTATAGTAGTGGGAGGAAAATGCTCTCTCAAGCGGAGCTTGCGGCCAAATCTGTAGAGATCTACAGTGGAATCAAATTTATCATGTGGGTAGGTGGGAACAAAGGAGAGTCCCCTTGCCAGGAGTTGCATGGTGTCGTCGTCAAGTGGGTTAGAGGAGAGGTTGAAGACTAGTTCATTGGCCTTCTTCTCACTATATGGCTTAAAGCGCCCCTTCCGGGGGTGTGGCCTACGTTTTCTTGGGCCTGTGGGTCGACCTGTGAGTGCAAGGTCTGGTCTAAAAAAGGACGTCTGGGAGGGCGAGGGTCAGTGTGGTCAGTATCGGATGCTGAGGCTGATGAGCCTGTATCACGACCAAAGTAGGTCCTCCGATTGTCGCGTCTCTGTCTGGAGAAACGTTGTGTTCTCTGTTGACCAGTATTGCCCAGGAGCCACCTATAAACCGTGTGGTTTTGATAGTCAGAGGCCACTGTTGCTAGTTTGTTGCGTTTAAAGGAAGTCAATTCGTTTCTGTATGACTCAACCTGGGTACGTCATTTCTCTAGCAAGTTAGTGGTACGATCGTTCCTAATAGTGGCAATGTTTTTAAGACTGAACTGTTCGATGTCAGATTTTATCGTTTTCAATTCAGACCCCACTTCCTCAATCACTAAAAGCATCAAATCTTGGGAGCACTTATTAAGCACCCCGCACCAGCGACTGCAGAAGGTGGGGTTGGAGCGGCCTATGGTAGGTATATTTTGGACTCTAAAACCCCTAGGGATTTGTTTATTACGGTGGTATTCTGAAAGGAATTGACCATGCAGTGATAGGTCCACCTCCCGTTTCTTCAGTCTCAAGAGTCTATAGTATAGGTCAGAGGAGGATTCCCCGGGCAGTGTGTCAAAATCTAATTTGTCAAAAAGCACTTTATCTGCGTCATCGTCAGTCAGCGACACAATTCCATGTTCAGCCTGTGATAAGAGCTGGTCATCAAGTAAGCCTGGTAAACTGTGTGCCATAGCAGGAGTGTACTAACTTCAAATGCGTAGGCAGAATCAAAGGTCCCTCCAGCCTACAAAACTCACCAAATCACTACTGTCACAAATCAAATGTTTATAGGATAATGGTGGGTGTCAGGTAAGATAGTCAGTCCCAGTAGGGGCCAGTATCATGTATATGCACAAAATACCTGCACTCTCACCCTCACAAATGGTAGCCGCTGGGGTGCCGTATATGTAGCTGAGTTCAGGAGGACCCAGCTATATGTATACAGGAAACTCCCCAAGTGGGGAAAACAGCACTCACCAGACTTTAGAATAGTGTTATTTAGGTTCAAAGTCCCAATGGTTTAATAATGTACAAGCTTACCGACGTTTCGGTCCCTCAGGACCATTCTCAAGGCAGCAGGGTACAGTCAAATATCAGCAACAGCAATAGGTGTGGAACAGGGACCATTGGGACTTTGAACCTAAATAACACTATTCTAAAGTCTGGTGAGTGCTGTTTTCCCCACTTGGGGAGTTTCCTGTATATATATATATATATATATATATATATATATATATATATATATATATATATATATATTTTTTTTTTTTTTTTTTTTTATTATTATTATTATTATTATTATTAATTATATACATTTGGTCTATCTAAAATACTTTAACTGACCCGGCATATACTGGGTCACCTAAGTGTCCATCTCCGTGCTTTGCTCCGCCCCTCTGGAAACCCCCTTCTGAAAATCCTGCGTTTGCCCCTGTTATGGGTTTGGTTCAAATTTAACACTGTATTTTGCTTTTGTCAAAACCACCTTCATGATCTAGGTTGGATTTGGCTTGGGTAAAAATCAATTAAAAATGTATTACCATTTCTAAAATAAATTTGCTAAAAAATGTATGCAAGATATGAACTGGGACTTGCTTTGGATAGGATTTCCTTGGAGGTCAGGACTGGGTTTTGGTTTGGTATGGATACTCAAATTTTTGGTGGATTCAGATTCATGGAGAACTGAATCACACATTATAATATATGCATGTTACTCTGTCAGACTTTGGATCTGCTTTATTAAATAGGTTAAGTCTTATGTCACTGATGATGGTTATTCCTGCTGCTGCATAAAGACCAATCAGAGATCTCTAGCAAGGGCCATGCAGCTCGGAATGCAGCATGTACCCCACCATCTCTCCTTCACTGCTGGCATCAACAAATGTGTATGCACTTGCTAATGCCGACTCCCCCACCGGGTCCCGGGTCCCGACTCATATGCTGTGTACACACGGTCCGATTTAATTTCCAATGTTGACGATATTGTCAACATCGGATCGGCATCGGATCAACATCGGATTAACATCGGATGCAGATCGCAAGGGTTTTAACCCTTGCGATCCCGATCCGATCCCGATGCGCGTTCATGTATCGGAAGCCAGAAAGTCTTGGCTGCCTTGTCTATATAGTGCAGATCTGCACTATATAGTCAAGATAGGATGCAAATCGGATGTGCCTTAAGATCCTATCCACGATCCTATCTGATCAGATCGTGGATAGGATCTTAAGGCACATCTAACGTGCCAATAGTTCCACACCAAAACCCATTGATTTATTCAAATTTTTACACTGGAATCAGCACGGTACTCACAGCCCAGGGTCACCGGGGACAGCACCAGGCTTCAGCCTGGACAGGTAAGTTCTGGAGGGGGGGACCCCTTCATTGGGGGTCCCTAATCCCCCAGGACCTCTGCCCAGGCTGACTGGTCAGTAGGGTTAAAGTTTTGGCCGCGGGACCTTATATAATAAGTGTCCCCCAGCTGTGACATTACCCTGTGGCTGGTTGGGCCTGGGGCTGGTTCTTAAAATATGGGGGACCCCTAGTAATTTTGTCCCCCGTATTTTGGGAACCAGCCCTGGCCCTGGAGCCTGGGACTGGTTTTAAAAATTCAGCGAAGCCCCTATCTGGTTGGTTTCCTGACTTTTTATTACCAGCCCCGGCTCTTTTAGCTTGGTGCTGGTTACGGCCTTGGGGGGGACCCCACGCCGTTTTTGTTAATTTATTTATTTATTTTTCTTTTTTCTTTTTACACATTGCAGCCTGCACGGATCAGACTGATACGTGCAGACTGCCTATATGAATTCGTATTAGCGGCCGTATATATGGCCGCTAATACGAATCAATATGCCATCGGGGGTTTGCCATTCGTATTTGACTGCTTTGTAAATTACCCTCCGGAACACGAATTTGCATATGGCTGAAACAGCCGTATGCATTCGTATTCATTCATATTAAGAATACGAATACGATATATCGTATTCGTATTCTTAGTTAATTTCCCCCACTGTATCTATGATCAGGGACATAACCAGAACGTTGTGGCCCCCCTAGCAAAATATTAAAGTGGCCCATATTCTAATGATTCTTGAGAGACACCTTTTCTGTAGCCGTTAGTAATTGTAATTTGTTAGCTTACATTATATTACATTGTAGGGCTGGAAGTTCACATTATACCACTCATGTCACACAATTCAGGCTGGACAATGGATCAGACCCAATTGCTTGGCAGGTAAATCTGGCAAATTGGTATGCTACTTTATCACCTGGGTCCAAGCCCCCATCCTAACCCTCTAGGAGTCATAGCCAGGGCCAGATTAAGCCTTTGGGGGCCCAGATCACTCCCACTTGTCATTACTGGTCGGGGGGGGGGGTGCTTTCCACTTGTCATTACTGGTCGGGGGGGATTACTGGTCGGGGGGGGGCACTCCCACTTATCATTACTGGTCGCAAACTGCACGGGAGAATATTACACTGTCAAAACACAGCGTAATGGCAGTAAATACTTGGTAAGTGAGGGGTAGGGGGGATTAATATATATACACCACATGAAAAGCCTGTGTTTGTCCCTCTGTACCTTACTCTGTAGGAGACCTCACAGGCTCAGCTCTGATTAAAAACTATCCCATGACGAGACCACTGCTGCTGATGTCTTCCATGGGCCTGAAAGGCATGTGATGAGCTCCACCAATCAGAGCTCAGCACAAGCCTCTCAGCCTCTGACCTCTTGTGCAGTCTCATGGGACTTACTCAACTCCCAGTAATGCACTGCACACTTGTGCAGTCAGTGTACCTTGGCTCTCGATGCTCAGCACGGTTAATCATGGTCACATTGGCACATAGGTAAAGCTGCAGCACTACCCCACTCCCATGCACAAAACCTTTAGCTAAAAAAATAAAAATTAAAATATATTTATATATATTTGTTTTGAAAAATTCATATGAAACACAGGGGGGCCCTAGATAGAGGGGGGGGGGGGGGCAGGGGGTACTGACCCCCGTGAGCCCTCCATTAATCAAATTACTGGTCATAGTAATGGCACCCCTTTCACCTACTATACTTATGCCCATGTCTACATGTACTGTATATATTAAAATTACACCCCAAATATTAAATGTATGAACCTTCCATGGCATATATGTCAATGACCAGGGCTCTGAGAAGGGTATGGTGGGCTTGATGGTTACGATTACCAGTGCCTGACAGAGCCGCATAGTATTTCTGAAGGGGCATGGCCATTCCTCACAGCTTTAACCCCACATGCACCCCAAGTAATATGGATATTGGTATATTTGCCCTGACTATTCCACTGAATTCCACTATATCAGGAGCAAGGAAATAGCAGTGTTTTGCAGAATTTAAATAGCGTTATGTAACAATTTTCTGGAAATTTTATTTTTTTAATGGCTGAAGGTATCATAACCTAGGGATCATAGTAAAATTCTTTCAAATGTAGTTAATATAGTATAAATTTCATGTGAATTTATGATGTGAAATTATATTAAATAAAAACTTCTGATAATTAATCTTTAAATCTACAAATATCTCAGTTTTTTCTGAATGTAACATAACACCAGGTGTTAAAGTGGGCGGAAACGGGGTGGAACTGAGTTCCACCACCTGTAATGGTAGTGGAAACTCATTTTCACCTCCACCACATTGGTGCACAGTAATTGCAACAGAAAAGCCTGTCCCAGAGGCATCCTTTAATGGTAGTGGAAATAGGGTGGAAACGGGGTGGAACTGAGTTCCACCACCTGCAATGGTAGTGGAAACTCATTTTCACCTCCACCACAGTGGTGCACAGTAATTGCAACAGAAAAGCCTGTTCCAGAGGCATCCTTTTTGGCATGGCAAATGTAGTGTTATAACTTCACCGCCGCTGAAATGTAGAAGAGTGGAGAGGAAGCTGCTGGAGGAATAGAAACAGATATGTGTATAAATGACATTTACTTTGGACATTTTGTGTAAGGGGTACTACTGCTGTGCGTATTGTGTGTAAGCGACACTACTGTTTTGCATACATGTATAAGGAGTACTACTGTGTAATGGAACTTGAATAAGGGGAACTACTGTGTGTCAAAATGTGAATAAGGGGCACTAGTTTGTTGTGTAATATGAATCAGGGTCACTACATTCGGTGGAATGAGAATATGATTTTGCTACAGTGTGACATAATTCTAATTGGGGGTATTATTGTGAGACCACTGTCTCTTTATAAAGTATGGGCACAAATTTTGTAGTTTGCAGGGGGTGTCAAAACTCCTGCCACTGGCCAAGGCTCCACCTAATGGGGGTTTACGGGCAGGGGGAATTAGTTTCTCCACCTCTCCAGGACAACTTTAAGTCCTGCATAACACCTTCTCCATTCCCCCTCTATAATTACTGAGGATCTTAGTGCTTTGCTATAGCGTTTTACTTATTATACAGTATGTGCAACAAGTACCTTATTATGTACATTAAGTCAGAAGGCACAAAAAGAACCAGCTGGAGATTTGATAATTTAATGAAATATATACTTATCCATTCTATGTTTGTAATAAACAGTCATTTTTTTGCCACCCACCTCTAGAATTTAGCAAGAAATACTTTGTGGATTGTAGTTATAAGTAAAGCATTAAGAATTGCTTGTCTCATTCCTTTTGTCCTTTGTTGAAAACACACAATAGAGCTTGTTTTAATGGTTTATAAAAAAAAAATATGACTGTGAGAAACCCCTGATGCGAGCAATACCACAAGACCATTCTGGGGATAAATGCCTTTCAATTGTGGAATTTTTCACTACTCTTATGCTGAGTATAAAACCAAATATATAATTTATTTAAAAATTCTAAATTAAAAATTGGTACTGTATAGCTAATAATCAAATGTAAGTCAGGATGTTAAATAGAGTGAGTGACGTGAGTGAGCTAAAAGGTCACGTTAGTGCTGGGCATCTTTTTATGTCAAAAGTGCATCTTATTAGAATTTCTAAGTTGAAAAGATTAAAACTATATGCAGCATCCCTATATTCTGTGGGGATGCAGTTTAAATCCCGGCGTTCAGAATCCCGACGCTGGAATCCCGACCGCCGAAATCCTGACACTTTCTCCCTCCGTGGGTGTCCACGACACCCCTGGAGGGAGAATAAATTAGCATGCCGAGCGTAGCGAGGCACCGGGCCCGCTGCGTGGCGAGCGCAGCGAGCCCACAAGGGGGGTTCGGCGGTCGGGATTCCGGCGTCGGGATTTTGAACGCCAATTCTGTGCGCCTGTATCTGGAAAGGAAATGGATTACTACAGTTTGCATTTTCTATGCCGATACAGTATAGCCACAAATGCACACAGAATATAGACGTGCTGCATATCATTTTACTCAGTATAAGATGTTTGCGTGTCCTATACACTTTTTTGAATAAGATGCATTTTAATGGAAAAAGTTGCATGAAAAGACGTATGACGTTCTAGACCAGGCTGGTGGGCTATTTAATTTGGTCCGTGAAAAAAAAAATAGTGAAACCAGTGTGGTTTTTGCTAGAAAATGGGACTGTTTTGGGGGATTTAGTTTTGGCTGCCTTTCTGCTAGTGCCATATCCACTGAGCATCCTATTGTGACACCCACTGCCTGCTGAGAAAATTCCCTGATGTGCATATACGGACGCACTATTGGGGCAAAATCATGCACCGCACCTTCCTATGGCATGCACAGAGTATCTGAGTGACCATAACCGCTGCGGTCATTGCATATTCATCTCTATGGGCCTTATTCTGGTCGGTGCGGACGGAGCCGAATATGCGGGCAGGACCGTGCGTCCTAAACCCCGCCTTTCGTATGGATCGCTCACTCCGTCTGAATGCGGTAAGCCGCTGACCGCACGGAGCATGAGTGGATTTCTCACGGATACACCTCCTCCATCTCTTGGAACCTCCCCCATCATTCGATGGTCGCAGACCATCGAATGCAGGACCGAGTGGTCCGCCAGCTCCCGCAACCTCAGACCACACGGGCATTTCTCCGTGCAAAAGCAGGGATCTGGGCGGGCAGCTGACATCCGGCAATGTCATATGTCCGCCCCCTACACGTGCGTCACGGCCGCATTACCATACGTACGCCCAGCGTTTTCATGGGAACGCCCATGAAACGCGGGGTGTAAACATATGGTAATGAGCCCAAACAGCCCTTCACGCCCCTCTCCACCCCCTGTTCGTAGTGTACACATTTCATGCGGAATTTGGACGTGCGTTCCGTTCGCACATGCGCAGAGACGCCTCTGCACATGCGCAGACACAAAACATCGGCAGCACGAACGCACGCAGACATTACCACACCAACCAGAATAAGGGCCTATATGCAGTCACTGACACTGACATGCCCTGACTCCCCCGGGTACTGGCTGTAAAATACATTCAAAATTGAATGGTCCTCCAAACAATTGAACCTGCATGCATCCCATGGTACTTGTGTAGTTTCACGGCGCCCGATATAATGGATGCGATATCGGCTGATATATCGATGCGATCCAAAGCAATTTTTTTTTACCTGTTCATAACCCCACTATCCACTAAGCATGGAGTTGATTTTAAATAGTGGGGCGAGCGCAGTAATCCGCATCTGCTCGCCACGCTTCAGGCTTGGTGGCTCACTGCACTTGCCACACTAAAGAATCAACTCCATGCGAACTGGATAGTGGGGTTATGAACAGGTAAAAAATCACATAGGATCGCATTGATATATTGCCCAATATCGCATCCGATATATCGGCCGATATCGCATCCGATATATCGGGCGCCGTGAAACTACACAAGTACCCATCCCATTTACACTGTGATGTGTCCTGCATCCCACTCTAGTGATTGGAAAAAAAAGTGACTGGTTGGGAGTTTATCTCTCTCTCCAAGCTTTGATATCTCTCTCTGTATACATTAGATTTGGTTGTCAGTGTGCAGCAAAGTATCAGAATCAGAATAGTCAAATGTTCATGTTGAAGTTTATTTGCCCTTTGAAGCTGTCCCAGAAATGTGTTCATATGACATAGAATTGGATTTAGTTCTATAACACGATAACATTGTACTGAACATTTCCCATCACAGACATGTAAGATAGCGAGCATGTGATTTTCTCTATGATACACAACACACAATGGCGCTTATTCTAGTTCACTCTTTCTGACTAAATCCTTCTTAGATGGACAAAACCATGTGCACTGCAGAGGGGCAGATGTAACTTGTGCAGAGAGAATTAGATTTGGGTGAGTTATTTTGTTTCTGTGCAGGGTAAATACTGACTGCTTTATTTTTACACTCCAATATAAATCTCACTTTGAAGTAAAACCCCACCCAAATCTAATTCTCTCTGCACATGTTACATCAGCCCCACCTGCAGTGCACATGGTTTTGTCCATCTTAGAAGGATTTTGTCAGAAAGAGTGAACTAGAATAAGGCCCAATGTGCTCAGCAGATAGCCCTAATGAACCTAAGCTAAACTTCAAATCGATATATAACTGTGTGCGTGGGTTTCCTCAGGGTGTTCCGATTTCCTCCCACAATCCAAAAATATACTGGTAGGTTATTTGGCTCCCAACAAAATTAACCCTTGAATGAATGTGTGTGTGCATGTACATCATACTTGCCTACTGTACTTTTCAAAACTAGTTCCAGGGAGATTGTAGTTGGTAGTAGATTTTGCACATTTCCCCATTGAGGGGGCGTGTCATGCTCCACCCAAATGGCGTGTCTAGTTCTATATACAGTATGGAGAGATTATGAAAAGAGATTATGAACGTGGCACCTAGAAGCGTGGCTGTGTACTGCTACATCTGAGAGGAATCTTGTAAAATTACTTATATCCAAATGTAGATGAGCCCCAAAGCAGTTAGAGCTACTGTACTGTACCATACTGGGAAATGGTGCTGATGAAAATGTATCTGTCTCTCATTCCTTTTTCCCAAAAAAATGTAACCGTGTAACGTGGGCTAGGTGAAATGAGGGAGATTGCTAAACTAATGAGGGAGGAGGGAGATTGCTGCTATTTCAGGGAGTCTCCTGCAGAATGCAGGAGGGTAGGGACTGTGGTGCACATGTGGTAGGGAATATAGATTGTAAGCTCCACTGGGGCAGGGACTGATGTGAATGTTCGAATATTCTCTGTACAGCGCTGCGGAATATGTGTGTGCTATAGAAATAACTGTTAATAAAGAATAATAAATAATGCCTTGATCAAATATAAATCAGGCTCTGTATGTTGCTTTAGGATTTTCTAACCTATCATTTCACAGGAGGCACTATTATGAAAATTCATATACATCAATATTCAAGAAAACACCTAGTGTAATATTGAAAAAAATATTTGAAAATATAACATATACGGCAGTACAGAATTTCAGTAATAAATAGACTTCGATCAGATTCTAGAGTAATAATAAAGGATGTCATTCCTGGGCAGGAAAATGTCCTCTAAAACAGCACACAACAGGTATTTGGATAGAGGTCTGCAATGTCCCGGGGGAGTTCCGATGCGTTTCGTACAAATCCAGAGTTCCTCACTCCTTGTGTCTGACTAGCTTTCTGTATTCATATTAAGAAAACATATAATGGAAATAAACATGTATGTCAGGTGCATTTTAAGAGAGGAGAAGACCCACGTGCAGCAACCGCTGCGGGGCCCATCCTCTCTGACGGCGGGTAGTCTAATGAACATGCGCAGGACTCCGGAAGCATGGCGCCCGCACCTTGCTCCCTGGGACATGTTCAGTGCGCATGCACAGATCACTCGGCTGTGACTCAAGCTTTATTTAGTTTTAGTCCTCCTATCCTGCCATTGTGTGTATATCCTATTCAGAGGCGTAGGGAGGGCGGAGCCACCGGAGCTCATGCTCCGGGCGCCGATTGGTCGAATGGCGCCGCCGGCCCGCCCCCCCTCCGCAAATGATCCCACTGAAGTCTGCACAAGTTCAAGCATCATGGCAGCCACCGGCGCTGCGCATGCTGCCCGAGCGCCCTGCACGTC
This sequence comes from Crinia signifera, assembly GCF_055691185.1. Classification (NCBI taxonomy): domain Eukaryota; kingdom Metazoa; phylum Chordata; class Amphibia; order Anura; family Myobatrachidae; genus Crinia; species Crinia signifera. Next base: position 51,976,024 of record NC_139219.1, on the reverse strand, counting down.
AGCACAGACTGCGCGGGTCCACAGCAAGCCCCTGAACGAAGGCAGCGGTGCTGCACATCAAACCGGGACTCCACGGCGGGTGGCGCCCCCGGTGACGTCATCAGCCAGCATCCCGGGAGCTGCTGCACGCCGTGTGTGAGCTCCAGGAAACGCACCATCCCCTGGAGACGAGCAGAGGGGACTGGCATACCATAGGAGAGGCGCCGTCTTCACAGATCCCGCGGTACCCACTTCAGCTAAGTGGAAGCGGCTCCGTGGGACCGACACACTACGGGGGACCTCAGTGACCATTGTCACAAGACTGTAAGTCCGCAAAGGAGTATTGTGCACTGTAGGGGGTAGGGACGCCAGCCCCCTGCAACACGATACCCCTTTATTATTTCTCTGGCCGTCATCACTAAGAGACTGCACAAAAAAACTGCCTTGACCCCATAACACCATCAATTCAGCTTTCATCGAGTATCAGCATTTCTAAGCATGTATGTCATGTTTTGTACTTTATGAGCACATAATAAATTTGTTATATTATCTTCACCAATACATTATCATTATACTTATTTACCATTCTGCCTATTTAGATACTGTATCATTTGCTAGCATTTAACCTAATTCTCCAGGTTGTTATATAGCGCAGCAGATTCTGTTACAGTGTCTTAGGTGCCCATACACTAGTAAGATTTATCTTCAGATCTGGCTGGTTGGAACAAAAACATGGTTATGGATGAGTGACAGTTTGGCAGTTTTCCAGCATTTCCAAGCAAATGGTCAACTGTCATTTGCTCTCATCCATAACCAGGTTTTTGTTCCAACCAGCCAGATCTGCAGATAAATCTGCATGTGTATGGCCACCTTTATATAGCGCAGCAGATTCCGTTACAGGTTGTTATATAGCGCAGCAGTTTCCATTACAGGTTGTTATATAGCGCAGCAGATTCCGTTACAGGTTGTTATATAGCGCAGCAGATTCCGTTACAGGTTGTTATATAGCGCAGCAGATTCCGTTACAGGTTGTTATATAGCGCAACAGATTCCGTTACAGGTTGTTATATAGCGCAGCAGATTCCGTTACAGGTTGTTATATAGCGCAAACAGAAAGGGTCTGATAGGGCGCTCCCACTTGAGATATGGCGGACTCCAACGTCAGTAGATCTTAGATATCTCAAAACGAGAAGAACAAACAAATCGCAGCATTCATAGTGTAGATACTTGAGTAAGATATATATAATACAAAATTCTACGGTCAATCTATATTCTTCGTACCGCAAATGAGCCTTCCCTTAGGCCACAAGATATTTCGTATGATATCGTCTGATAAGAATATGGTTCCCTTTTTCCTCTGCTCGTATACCTCGGTTTAAAAATTCAATATTTGCACATAGTGTAAAACGGTGACAATTTATTCAAAACATAATAGTACACACAATCAATGGCATAGTACCGTGTCTGGCCTTATCATCAAGGCTATTTATGTCGCTTATAGGACAATCGGAAGGATGATTTCTCAGTGGGGTCCCGGGTTCCACTCAAGAAATAAGTTCCGTCCAAAATAGCCTCAGATGGTATATTGAGAAGTCCAGTCCAACAGCCTTTATGTCCTTTAAAACAAACACCAACGCGTTTCTGCTTGATCACAAGCCTTCCTCAGGGTGTGTGTGCCATGGTGGCTAGTCAGGGTTTTTATACCCAGCATGCCTCTTAGCTCCTCCCTCATGCATGGTCACATGGGTGCGCTCATGTTTATAATTACTTCAAAATAAACTCATCAAGGTATACATATAACATATTACACAATAAAACCAAATTCATAACAAAGCATGTTTAAAAAACCAATCAGTGCCTAAAAACCTCTAACTGTTTGTTTATGCTTAAAAACCGGAACCCGGAAGTGCGGGTGCGCCGGTATTCATCCCCGCTATACAACCTGGCGTTATACTCCCAGGTGTTCTTTCTGCTGCTCTCTGGCAGCGTATTCTTACTGCCGCTGTATGGGTGTTATCGCATGTACTCCGGCACGGTAGCGTCCGTACCCGGAAGTACATGTGCGTGTCAGCGGCCATATTGTGCGTTCCACTGATAATAGGATCATCTGGGTCTTCTGTTTTAGATCCAGGAAGTGCGTGTGCGTTCCAACAGCGCAGCTATGATTTTATGCGTTCCACTGCGCTGGTTCACAGTCTCTTTCTATGATAATGCCCTATTTCTGATACTACATATAAATAAATATAAATAGCTCAATAAATGGATAAGGGAGAATAAATATATAAATATTAAGTACCATAAATACCAAATATTTAATATAAAAAAATATTCAATATTAAAAAGGGTTGAAAAAGGGGGTTAAAAAATCGGGGAAAAAATCTCATTCATAAAAACCATTTGATTTCGAAATCACTGTTAAGTCCTAATCGTTCTAATGTTTCGACCTCATAGATGAGCCTCATTTCATTTTTGGCCAGGAAGCTCTCTACGCCTTTTATTCTCCAGTTACCTTCAGTTTTCTTTATCCCCATCATTAATTTAATACCGTCAACCGAGCAATTATGTTTTTCTTTAAAATGTTTAGACAGGCTGTGGTTGATAAAACCCTTTTTAATATTTCGCAGATGTTCTCCCCATCTATCCCTCAATTTTCTTGTAGTGCGGCCTATATATTGTAGGTCGCATTTGCATTGTATAAGATAAACACAATTGGTACTATTACAGGTCATAAAATCAGAAATTTTAAAATTCTTCTTATTTGCATGTGAAATAAAATCTGTATGCTTGGGTTCTTGTTTTTTGTGTGTCCGACATACTAGACACGAACCACACCTGTAAAAACCTTTTGTTTTGATACGGTCAGATTTTTTGTCTGGAGCCGCACTTTTGACTAATCTATTTTTTATATTTCCAGATTTCCTATAAATAAATTTTGGTCGGTTGGGTATAACGTCTTTTAAAATCGGGTCTGCTGTTAAAATATGCCAATGCCTTGTTATAATTTTTTCCATAGTTTTATATTGTGAATTAAAAGTGGATATAAAAGGGACCTTTGGTTTTTCTTCTAAGTCTTTGTTTTTATACACTAATAAGTCACTTTGAGGAATATCACTCATTTTTTAAATCTGGAGATCTATGCTCTCACTGTCATAACCTTTATTCAAAAATTTCTTTTTAGTAATTTGTACTTGTTCAAGAAAAACCTCTTTTTTAGAACAATTTCGACGTATACGCTGAACCTGGCCTTTTGGAATATTTTTTTCCCCGATTTTTTAACCCCCTTTTTCAACCCTTTTTAATATTGAATATTTTTTTATATTAAATATTTGGTATTTATGGTACTTAATATTTATATATTTATTCTCCCTTATCCATTTATTGAGCTATTTATATTTATTTATATGTAGTATCAGAAATAGGGCATTATCATAGAAAGAGACTGTGAACCAGCGCAGTGGAACGCATAAAATCATAGCTGCGCTGTTGGAACGCACACGCACTTCCTGGATCTAAAACAGAAGACCCAGATGATCCTATTATTAGTGGAACGCACAATATGGCCGCTGACACGCACATGTACTTCCGGGTACGGACGCTACCGTGCCGGAGTACATGCGATAACACCCATACAGCGGCAGTAAGAATACGCTGCCAGAGAGCAGCAGAAAGAACACCTGGGAGTATAACGCCAGGTTGTATAGCGGGGATGAATACCGGCGCACCCGCACTTCCGGGTTCCGGTTTTTAAGCATAAACAAACAGTTAGAGGTTTTTAGGCACTGATTGGTTTTTTAAACATGCTTTGTTATGAATTTGGTTTTATTGTGTAATATGTTATATGTATACCTTGATGAGTTTATTTTGAAGTAATTATAAACATGAGCGCACCCATGTGACCATGCATGAGGGAGGAGCTAAGAGGCATGCTGGGTATAAAAACCCTGACTAGCCACCATGGCACACACACCCTGAGGAAGGCTTGTGATCAAGCAGAAACGCGTTGGTGTTTGTTTTACAGGACATAAAGGCTGTTGGACTGGACTTCTCAATATACCATCTGAGGCTATTTTGGACGGAACCTATTTCTTGAGTGGAACCCGGGACCCCACTGAGAAATCATCCTTCCGATTGTCCTATAAGCGACATAAATAGCCTTGATGATAAGGCCAGACACGGTACTATGCCATTGATTGTGTGTACTATTATGTTTTGAATAAATTGTCACAGTTTTACACTATGTGCAAATATTGAATTTTTAAACCGAGGTATACGAGCAGAGGAAAAAGGGAACCATATTCTTATCAGACGATATCATACGAAATATCTTGTGGCCTAAGGGAAGGCTCATTTGCGGTACGAAGAATATAGATTGACCGTAGAATTTTGTATTATATATATCTTACTCAAGTATCTACACTATGAATGCTGCGATTTGTTTGTTCTTCTCGTTTTGAGGTATCTAAGATCTACTGACGTTGGAGTCCGCCATATCTCAAGTGGGAGCGCCCTATCAGACCCTTTCTGTTTGCATCTACTATTTCTGGATAGTGTGGTGACTATCCTTTATGATAAGGCTGCACCCTTTGTTTAGAGCGCAGGTTTTTATATATTTTTTTCTTGTTATATAGCGCAGCAGATTCCGTTACAGGTTGTTATATAGCGCAGCAGATTCCGTTACAGTGTCTTATATAGCGCAGCAGATTCCGTTACAGTGTCTTATATAGCGCAGCAGATTCCGTTACAGCGTCTTATATAGCGCAGCAGATTCCGTTACAGCGTCTTATATAGCGCAGCAGATTCCGTTACAGTGTCTTATATAGCGCAGCAGATTCCGTTACAGCGTCTTATATAGCGCAGCAGATTCCGTTACAGTGTCTTATATAGCGCAGCAGATTCTGTTACAGTGTCTTATATAGCGCAGCAGATTCCGTTACAGCGTCTTATATAGCGCAGCAGATTCCGTTACAGTGTCTTATATAGCGCAGCAGATTCCGTTACAGTTTCTTATATAGCGCAGCAGATTCCATTAAAGTGTGTTATATAGCGCAGCAGATTCCGTTACAGGTTCTTATATAGCGCAGCAGATTCCGTTATCCACGCCCCCAATTCATTACTGGGGGGGGGGGCGCGAAATATGCCCTTGCTCCGGGCACCATGGCACCTAGCTACACCGCTGGTGTAATAAAAAGCTAGCGCTGATCCGCTAATCTATGGGGGGATTCAAGTATTGTGCGCACCAACGGCCACACGATGGTGAACTACGGAAAAATTCAAGTGTTGCTCTGTTTGGCTGCGCAGAGCCGCTGGCACTGCCATTACTGCTATGTTGTTCCTTTGTTTATTTTGACAGACTGATAACTAATTATAAAATACCTTAATAATAATATATATATTTTTTTAAATACATATATAGGAGTAAGAATTAAACTCCTGTTCGCAGCTTATTCTGCCTAATAGGTTTCTAGTACAAATGTTGGCCTCTAACAGATAGAAATAGAAGACCACAGAAATGAAGCAGACAGGAAGCTGCGTTCCCTGCGTCATGTGACTGGGATTGAGTGGGATTGACATTTTCAAGTGTTGATTGAGGACAGAACAACATAGTGTTGTATCTCTATCAATGCTCTTCAAAAGAATCTTGCTGTGGGGTTTGTGTAAGTGTAGTAACACCCAGTTGTCACTGATAAAGCCTAATACTGTACATTTACAAAGGAGTTTGCTTATTATGCCTTCTTAACGGTGCACCATCTTGACAAGTACAATATGTGTACTGCCTATTGAAACCTAAGATCCTGTCACCACTAAAAGATGCTGCTTACATGCAGTTTTTGCAAACATATCAAATGTGCTTTTACAGAGAAGAAACACTCAAGTCACCTCATCTGTAGCTCATCTGCAGGCGTTACATTCAGTTAATCCACATCACATAATTGCAGGGAACACAATTTCAAACGGAGTTTAAAAAACACACACACAGATGTAGCAGTATTGTGTGATTTAAACATTTCCACAAACATCCGGTGTAAACAAATAAATGATGGTTTAAAAAAAAAAAAACGCACAGCAACTGGATATTTCAGTTGCTTAGAGAAAGCGAGGGCTGCCTAGGCATGAGGGAATATAAGAGTCTGTGCAGTTTGGGATGGTATGACAAAAGCTAGAAATCAGAGTGTCACCTACCCATAGAAGTGCAGCGTAGATGGGGTAGCCAATCAGGTGTAGAAGGGGTGGTAGCTTAGGTGGAAGTATATAAGAGGTAGTCAGGTGATCCATCTTCCTCTTGAGTCTGGATTGGCCATCCCTTTTCAATAGGGTCATACCACAATAAATACCCTTGACCTTTTAAACTTATGCAGTGGTTGTCCGTGTCGTTATTTGAGGTCACGTGTCCGTGTGATTTACTTCTAAGGGTAATCAAGGTTTAAGTTGAATGAAAAGGTTCATCACAATATTGCAGTAGACGCCTTGACAGGGTATTGTCTAATCGCTGTGCCCAACTATCCCCCCACAAATGACATAACTCTCTTGTTGGATAAAATTGGCCACAGCAGCCATCTTTATTGAACAATACAATTTTAAACAATAATCCAAAAACATTCCCACGGAAGGTGGTCCCCGAGGCCCTCAATAAATATATATCCACACCTCTAAGCACTTCCAGGAGCTCTTACCCCCAGCCGATAGCGATTGGCTCGAGGGCACCAATTGTACACACCCAGTGCTCATTAATTAACCTCACCCAGGGGAGTCCAGCCCCCTCATGGGGCCCTCCCCGCCGCATAATTAAGCCTCAATGCCACCAACCTCGAGGACCCCCCTCCGCACAGGCCACTGTGACAAAAAGACATCCTAGCAAATATTCTACCTAAACTATAAAAAATAGGGAAGGGTGGGTGGGAGCTGTTAAGAAAATCTCCCAGTGACCCCTATTTCCTGCCTGAACCCTGCTTATAAACCCCTCCAACACCCTGTTAAGCCCCTCCCCCTATGACCCTCTCCTTAAGCACTCCTCCTATGACTAACTGCTAGTCAGCTCCCTACAAACCCTGTCAGGGGAGCCTACCCCCAGGCTTTGCCTCCAGTCCGGCTCCTACATGACAGGGTATTGTCTAATCGCTGTGCCCAACTATCCCCCCACAAATGACATAACTCTCTTGTTGGATAAAATTGGCCACAGCAGCCATCTTTATTGAACAATACAATTTTAAACAATAATCCAAAAACATTCCCACGGAAGGTGGTCCCCGAGGCCCTCAATAAATATATATCCACACCTCTAAGCACTTCCAGGAGCTCTTACCCCCAGCCGATAGCGATTGGCTCGAGGGCACCAATTGTACACACCCAGTGCTCATTAATTAACCTCACCCAGGGGAGTCCAGCCCCCTCATGGGGCCCTCCCCGCCGCATAATTAAGCCTCAATGCCACCAACCTCGAGGACCCCCCTCCGCCACAAAGCACGAGGTTAAACCCTTAACCCCGTGCGCCCCCCCCCCCCACATCCGGAACGCTGTTTCTATTCCCTCTTGTAGTCCCAAAGACCAAACATCTATCCCCACAGCATTCAGGTGCACACCGTCACCTCTCCAAAATGCCCCGGCACCAGACTCAAGTTCCCTGTGCCTCACCACAACAGCCCCGTTCCTGGCCATAAAACGCCCAATCGCCCTGTTAACTTTAATCCGTGCCTTATTGAGCTTGTCAGCCGACCTCGCATCCCTCCAATAATGGCGTGGCACGATGTCTGACCAAACCGTGATTAATTCCGGAAACATTGCCCATAACCATAGGAGATCAAACTTGATATCCCGTATCAACTCCCTAAATGGTCTGCTCCCAAGGTCATTCCCGCCTACATGCAGAACTAATATGTCGGGAACCCTATCGAGCCGAACAAAACGGTGAAATTCCTGCAGCACTCCACTCCATACCATACCGCGTTTTCCCAGCCAGCGAACCACTGCCTACTCTCTATCCAAACCCAGCTGGCGGCCGTTCGGTCTGACATCCGCCCGCAAAGCTCCCTAAAAGACATATGAATGTCCTAAAATCCAAATCAGGCACGGAGGCTGCCCTAAAACAGAAAAAAACACGGTCAACCTCAACAATCCCCTAAACGAACATAAGACCGAAAGCGAGACGATTCCCACCGCCCAATACGCTTAATCAACTCATCCCCAAATCCCATTCTAGCAGCCTCAATTGCGGCCCCAATGCGGAAAGAGTGACCCGAGTATTCCTCCCCCTTGAGGCCCAACGTCCGCAGGACTGCTCTAAACACACTTGTGAACTGAAACCGTGATAAAAAGGAACCATTCGCATGCATCAGCAAAGGATCCCTTTCCCTGCCCACTCTGACCTCCTTAAATATCCTCAGCCGTGCCACCGGGCACATATCCGACCCTGGTACAGAGAAGAGAACTACCTTCTTCCCCCTCCCTAACTGATCCGTCTTAGACCTCCTCACCACTAGCTCCACCCTATCCGAGTATAAATCCACATCCTCTCCTAACAAACCTCCCGGCCTGGACACGCTTGGACTCACGAGCTCCCCAATCCACAGTGCCCCGAAGAAGGCAAGCGAAAAAGCTACCCCAAACAACCTTTCCTCGAAATTGGAACTACAGACCTCCCCTAACTTCATGCCCATATTCTGTAACAACTGGAAAGACACCGGCCTTCTCTGATCCTGTACGACATGACCTCTCCTCCAACCTTTCAAAGCCTGCGCAATCAGGAAATTCTTAGTGACGTCAGGCCTGCCGCCTGCACGAAACCCAAAAGCCAAGCCCGCCATGCAGCGCGTGATTTTTGCCACTGACCAACCAATCTCCTTACAATGGCCTATATATAGCAAGACAGCCAACTCGTCATCATCCTCCCTCAGACCTACTACCTCACGCCATTCTAACCAGCTCCGCCATTCCTGATTGAATGCCGACCATGTATTCGGGGCCAAGGATTCCCTGATGAGCTGATCGACTACCCGTCCAGCAGAGCCCAGAGCCGACTCGGGAACCCGGTCCCCTCCCTGTCCGCCTCTGGTGCCAACTTCCGAAAACGCTCCCACTGTGAACGAGATAAAGCATCCGCAATGCCGTTAGAGACACCAGGAACGTGCCTAGCCACAACCCACAAATTCAAAGCCAGACATTCCAATACTAACTGCTGCAAAACAGTGACCACTGACGGTGAAGATGCCGACAATTGGTTAATAGCCATGACAACCCCCAAATTATCGCAGTGAAAACAAATCTTCCTATTGCGGAATAGCTCCCCCCAAACAACTACTGCTACCAAGATAGGAAACAACTCCAACAATGCCAAGTTTTTTTTTTAATATTTCTTTATTTGATTTTTTAAAATTTGCAGACACATATACAAATATACAAAACATTCACATACATGTGGTAGAATATAAACAAGTAGTACGTACTAAGATGTATTGACACTTCATTCCACCTACATATAAATAACATACAAAACATTACAAACGTTTGATCATTGGTGAATTTAATCCTCCCCCGTCCTCACCCATCCCCAAAATTCATATACAGTCCCTAGCTCAGTTTCTACCTTACCCCGGTAAGCCCCCAACTCCTTAGGCCTCCCAACAATATGTACGTTACATACCTAGATGAAAGTAAACCATACTTAAGCACCGTAATTATCTTTATTTAGTTAATTTATCTGTCCGCTACACCGTGCATGTTCCCTCTTTTTTATTTTTTTTTCCTTTTCCTCTTCCTTTTTTTTTTTTTTATATTGAAAATTGTTATAGATAACAAAAATTCTGTCCGTGAAGAAAAACGGGATAAATCCTGGGTGTTACGTAATTATAAGTAGTTATTTAGTTGATTTAAATTCTTTTTTTTTTTTTTTTTTTCTTTATATAGATGCTGACCTCAGCGTGAATATCAAAGTTTTAATTTACTGGTAGCCACTCGTGCGCTCATTGTTAAGTTACACCGTGTAATATATACTTTTTTCTTAATGTGCACTAATCTTAGGATATCTAGTTTATTCTGTATATCGTTATCCAACAATCTTTTTGAAATAAGAGGAGTTATACCATTTCTCCCAAGTTAAGTGAAATTTCCCTATATTATTTCTAGAAAGATAAACCTCTTTTTCGTGCTCAAAAGTGAGATTCACAGTGTTGACCCATTCTATAATGTTTGGAGTTTTGGGTGCCATCCAAGATCTTGCAATACAGGTTTTGGCGATTGAGCCCAGGATGATGGCAAGCTGCCTTTCATCTGCCGATACCCCTGAACTAGACCATATTCCCAGTATTAAAGCCTTCGGTCCTACTTCACTGCGGGGAAAACCAATATCAATCATTATACCCGCAATGCCATCCCAGAATTTTTGCAGGAACTTACACTGCCATATCAAGTGCCAAAAGTCGCATCCCAGTTCCCTGCATTTAGGGCATGAATCGACCTTATCCCTTGCAAATCTCTTAATTCTGGCTGGCGATAAGTATGTACGATGTAATATATTAAATTGGATCTGTTGGATCCTAAATGAAGAGGTAGCCACATTGGGTATTCTAAGAGCAATCTCCCATTCATTGATAGTTATATCAGGGATTTCCCTAGTCCACTTTGTCATAAGTTCATGCAGGCCAGTGTTGGAAATCAGGGATGAAATGTACTTATAGCACTTGGATACTCCCTTAGTTGGACCCATTTTCCTAAGAAATATTTTAATAGGGTGTTCTTTTATACTTTGGGAGGATAGTGACAAATATTCGTCGGTAGCACTTCTCAGCTGCAGGTAGCGGAAGAACATACTATTTGGTATCTCAAATTCCATCTGCAGCTGAGCAAATGTCTTAACCCCGTTATGTACAACTACGTGGCCCAGATTTGTTATGCCAAAGTGTGACCAGGCTGACATACCCTGATGTTTTTTAAGAGTTTTAAAAGTACTCAAGGAAAGGAGATTTGTTTCAGGGTCTATGTCCGTGTAACCTATTTCTCTAGTAATCCATTTCCAAATTTTAATTGCTTGGTTCAATATCAAAGGGTATTTCTTAGAACATGTATTCGTCAATAATGCTTGTAAAGGGGAAAAACCCGGAAGGGTCATATTGATTAGGTGTAATAATTCTGCAGATTGGCATGGGTCTTTGACCCAATCTCGGAGGTGTACCAACTGTGTTGCCAAATAGTACCCTTTGAAGTTTGGGAGGGCGAGCCCTCCAAGTTCTCTTGATCTCATCAGGGTATTTATTTTTACCCTTGGGTTTTTATTTCTCCATATAAAGGAGGTTATTATCCCATTGATTTTCCTAAATACCCTCTCCGGGACATATACAGGGGAATGTTGAAAAAGATAAAGAAGCTTTGGAAGGACCATCATTTTTACAAGATTTACCCTTCCCAATATTGTTAATGGCAGTTTTAGCCAGTTCTTACATTTAGACCTAATAGCTTCAATCACTGGTGTGATGTTATACTTTACAAACTCAGATGTATCTCCAGTTATCACTACACCCAAGTAATCGAACTTTTCAGCATAAGGTATATCTATGACCCCATGGATTTCATCCCTCATCTCGATGGTGTCTGCATCGGTCAACAGATGGGATTTACTACTGTTAATTGTCAATCCTGAGTATTGACCAAACTCGTAAAGAGTTTCCAACACTTTTGGAAGATCATTTTTATAATCCGTCATTCCCACAAGTAGATCGTCTGCATATAGCGAGACGAGGCCACTCCCCCCACTCCCCGAACCGCTCAAGCCCAAGATGTTTCTCAGCCTACATGCCAATGGCTCTATGGCCAATGCGAAGAGCGTTGGGGAGAGGGGGCAGCCCTGCCTCGTGCCGCGGTAAATTGGGAATGAATCTGAGACAGCGCCATTGATAGTGACCCTTGCGGATGGTTGTTGATAAATCAACAAAACCCTTTTGACAAAACAAGGTCCAAATCCAAATGTCTCCAGGGTGGCCTTCAAATATGGCCACTCCAGAGAGTCAAAGGCCTTGTTTGTGTCAAAAGAGGCCAAGACAGTCTCCAAACCCTCAATTTTCCCCGTCTGTAGATAGGAGAAAACTCTACGAACATTTATGGCAGTTGATTTCCCTCTCCTAAAACCCGTCTGATCTATATGGACGATTTTATCAAGTACGTCACTAAGCCTTGTAGCCAGGATTGATGCATATACCTTGGCATCTACTGTAAGCAACGAAATCGGTCTATAGGAATCTGCCCTTAATGGGTCTTTGCCCTTTTTAAGAATAACTGTAATAATAGCCTCGGTCATGGATTGAGAGAGTTGACCCTCTCTTTCCATGCCTTGAAAAGAGTAAAGGAGCCTACTGGCCAAGGTATCGCTGAAGAACTTATATATTTCGATTGGCAACCCATCAATACCGGGAGCTTTACCAGATGCCATATTTCTTATCGCCCCTTCCACCTCTCCCTGCGTAAATGGTAAGTCCAAAGCTTCGCTATCTTGTGAGGACAGAACAGGCAAATCAACATTCCCCAGGTAGTTCAAGCTATTGCCGAACTCAGATGTCAATTTAGACCTATAGATTTCCCTATAGTGGTCCACAAACGCTTCCATAATTTTCGGGGTTTCACCAACTATTTCCCCTTGGGATGAGCAAATTTTAGTAATTATCCTGGTGGGATCCTCAGTCTTTGCCATATAGGCCATCAGTTTGCCAGCCCTGTCGGCATTTAGATATTTTTTATGTGAATCCTTCAGTAATCTGAGCCTAGCTAGGTCCTGTAGGTGTGTGGTCCAGGCAGACTGTGCCAGCAGCCACTCCTGTCTTGCAAAATCTGTCTGGTCCCCAAGGTATATTTGTTCCTGTACAACCATTATGTTTTCTAATTTTAAGGCTTTTTCCTGTAATAAAGATCTAGCATATTTTATGTTTTTAATCAAAGTACCCCGCAAAAATGCCTTAAAAGTTTCCCAGACAATATTTGCTTTTGCCGACTCAATATTAAAACCAAAAAATCCCTCCATTTCAGCCCTGAGTTCATTCATATTATCCAGTTGTGTTAACCACATTGGTTGGAACTTCCAATACCGGAATCCCTGAGTAGATTCTAAGTCAAGGACCATTACCAATGGAGAATGGTCTGAAATGCCCCTTGACTGGTACTCGATTTTAGATATTTTATTCACTAGGGTCCTAGAAGTAAAGATCATATCTATGCGTGAAAAATTATTATAAGAGGAGGAATAGCATGAATATTGACGTTGACTAGGAAATCTCTCTCGCCACACCTCATGCCATCCTAAGTTGGCAGTAAATCTGGCAAGGGAACTCTCTCCCGCAGGAGTATTTTTCCTAAGATTCCAAATGTCAAGACCATAGTTCATAACTGCATTGAAGTCCCCAAGGCAAATAAAAGGGATATCCGGCCTTGCAGTAATGAACTCCAAGGCTGCTCTAATGACATCGAACCCAAAGGGAGGTGGAATATACACAGATAATATCAAAATTCTAATAGTGCCCAATATACCCTCCAAGAAGACAAACCGGCCCATCGGGTCAATCTGATCTGCTATATGCTCATACACCACGGATTTCTTTACTAATATTGCTACTCCTCTGGAGGCTGACGAGAAGGGAGCCTGGAAAATTTGAGAAATCCAAGGTCGTTTCAATGATCGCCCCTTCTCTATCGTTAAATGCGTCTCCTGTAGACAAATTACGTCAGCCTCCAGAGATTTGCAACATTTAAGTACCAAAGCCCGTTTCACCCTGTCATTGAGCCCGCGGACATTCCATGTCATAATTTTAGCCATAGGAATGGAGTACCACTGGGGTACACATTATACCAGTAACATAGCAATACCCAGTAATAATTATATCAGGCACATGGAGATCATTCAAAAATGGATTGCCACCGGAAGCAACATTATAATAGCGATATAAGAGTATCGGGATATATATCGAGCATATAGGAGACCATACAAATGGATTACCAGCAGGACCAACATTATAGTAGTAATATAAGAGTATCCGAGTAAGTGATATAACGGGCATATAGAATTCTGAAATACAAAATATAACAATTTCACCAATAGACCAAGCAAAAAAAAAACAAACAACAAGTAACATGTACCCCTCCCCCTCCCCCCACCCTGTATAACCTCCCCTGTAAGGCATACCTATGGCCATACCCCCCATTTACTACTACTCCCTTCTCCTTACACTTGGGGAACTATTACTAAATAACCACATCAAGCACGGTGGGAGCTCCGACACATCATTTCAAAACTGTTATTTAGATCATTAATCCCACACCACCCCTCCTATCCATCCACTGCATAGATACACCAATACTTTAGTCGTAGCAAATCACCAGAGGAAAGTTAATGAATAATCTGTGGAAGCAAAACGTAGCAAATTAAAAAAGGGAAAAAAAAAAATGCCAAGTTTTTAACCATGCCTCTCTGCACCCAAGACTCCGGCCACCGGCCTACACACCAATGTCCCTGGCAATATGCCCCGAACCCACCACTCCCGGCCGCGTCTGTGAAAAGGTCTAGCTCAGTAGCGACGCATGTGTCTGACATCCACAAAGCTCTGCCGTTAAAAACTTCCAAAAAAGTCGCCCACACCCGCAAGTCCCCTTTCAACTCGCTACCTAATCTGACAAAATGATGAGGAAGAACCACCCCTGCTGTCGCTGCTGCCAGCCTCCTGCTGAAAATGCGGCCCATAGGCATAATGCGACACGCAAAATTCAGTTTGCCCAGCAAGGATTGCAATTCCCGCAATCTAATCTTCTTCAACAGCAATGCCCTCCCTACCTCGGCCTTCAAACCCAGCAATTTCTCCTCGGGCAAGCGGCACTCCATATTCTCGGTATCAATGACAATACCCAAAAAACTGATCACAGTCGCAGGGCCCTCCGTCTTACCTGGAGCAAGCGGGACCCCAAAGTCTGCCGACACCCTTTCAACAGTCCTCAACAATAAGTCACATACTCCGGTCCCCCCAGGACCAATACATAAGAAGTCATCTAGGTAATGAATAACTGAACTACACCCAGAGACATCCTTAACCACCCACTCCAAAAAAGAACTAAAGGCCTCAAAATAAGCACATGACAAAGAACAACCCATCGGTAAACAACGATCAACAAAAAAATTCCCCGTCCCAACAACAACCCAACAAACGCAAACTGGTTGGGTGAACCGGCAGCAAACGGAATGCCGATTCAACATCAGTCTTTGCCAATCTGGTCCCTTTCCCAAACCGCTTCACCCACTGAACAGCCGCGTCAAACGATGTATAAACCACCGAGCAGATGTCAGGGTCAATGCCATCATTGACCGACGCCCCTTTTGGAAAAGATAAATGGTGTATAAGACGAAACTTGTTCGCCTCCTTTTTTGGCACCACCCCCAATGGAGAGACTATCAAATCTGGCCATGGTGCCGACCCAAAAGGTCCAGCCATACGACCCAGCTGCACCTCCTTACGCAGTTTATCCTGCACCACCTCTGGATGCTCCCTTGCAGACTTCAAATTCCTCCCCAAGCCCCCTGAAACCTGCACGTCGGAAGGTATCTTAAAACCTTCCCTAAACCCCTCCTCCAACAACACGGCTGTCTGCTGGTCAGGATACCTACGCAGATACCCCGGCATCCTTTCCAGCCGAACCGGTGTCTCCCCCTTTTGAATTACCGTCCCGTGACTTCCCTCTGAAGCATTTATTTGCACCATGGGTCCCTCCACACGAGGAACATTCATGTTTAAATTTGCATTTTGCCCCAAAATGACATGACCCGTCATTAAAGGCAAAGCAGAGTCCCTTCTGCATGGCCGTCCCATTTGTGGCCTCCCTCGGCCCCCCCCCCGTCCCCACGAAAGGGCTGCCCACTTTTTGTGGGAGCCGTCACCTTTAACCATAAAGCAATATCCTTATGGTCCCAACGTATGTTAGGGCGAACAGCCTTCCTCTGCCTAAACTGCTCATCGTACCTGAGCCAAGCCAAGCCCCCATACACACGGTATGCCTCTCCTATCGCATCCATGTAACAAAACAAGCCTGAATAATTGTCAGGCGCCTTCTCCCCAATCACACTAGCTAAAATAGCAAATGCTTGGAGCCAGTTCGTGAATGACCGCGGTATCAGCCGGTACCGCCGCCGTTGCTCCTACTCCTTCTTCTCCTCCTTACGGGGCCTATCCAGATTAAAACGCTCTAAAGGGAGCAATGAAAATATATCAACGTATTCCCCTTTCCAAATCTTCTCCCTCACCTCCTGCTTCAGGTGGGCCCCCAATGGCCCCTCAAAGCATACATACACCTCCCCTTTTGAAGTGTCACTGAGCCTTCCACTCTCCTCCTGCGTCCCAACACTGCCCCCTTCTGCCCCTGCACTACTGCTATTTTGCTCACCGCCGGATACCGGCACCCCGCTGCTCACCGGCACCCCACTGCTAACCGGCACCCCACTGCTAACCGGCACACTATTACTGACTGGCACACTAATGCTAGCTGGTGTGCCCGCATTCTGCGGCACCCATGCTGCCGCCGGGGACGGCCCCGCCCCCTGCCGCAAACCCACCAACCAATCTGCAAAACCACTCAATAATTCAGTAAAACCTCTACCCATTTCCCCTTGGAGGGCTAACCCTCCCCCCCCTGACTCTGCGCTAAAGCATTAACAGACATAGAGACAGACTCACCAGGCTGCCTGGGGGCTGTGAACCCAGCAGCCGCAGGTCCAGTGTCCTGACGAACTCCAGCCAATGAGGAAGGACCAGGTATTTCTCCATCATCTGCTGACGCTGCCATCACTCTTCTCCTGACATCCCGACCCTCAGGTACAGCACCAGCCGGCGTGACCTCGTTGGAGGCGGAGCCAGCTGTGCGCCTCTCGCTCCGTGTACCAGACCTGCGGTCCTCAGCCTGTACTTCTGCCCCCCTGGCACGACTCACCCCGCGCTGGGCAGCAGCATGCCCCGCATGCCCCACCGCACCAGGTCCAGTACCCCGCAACGCCGGATCTTCTTGCACGTGGGGGGGATCCCCCCCGCGCGGAGGGTTCCGCCTGCTGGTTGGATTCCTCCCAGACCTGGTCCTGCGGGCGGAAGGTGCCCGGCCCACAGCCTGGCCTGGAGGGTCCCTAACGGGGCTCCGTGAACGGCGCTGAACCCTGGGGGACACAGATGGGCTAAAGCGCTCCGGAGGCCTGGACCTCCGAGGCCGTGCACCCGCTGGAGCAGCCTCTTGCGTTGCTGCTCCCAGTCCCCCCAGCAGACCTGACATCTGCTGCTGCAGCCACTCAGTCCCTCTGGTGCCAGCTGCCTCCCTGAGGGCAGCAAGCACAGCGGATACCTCTGCATCAGCGTTGCCTGGGGAAGCCATGGGAGATGTCACGCTGCTTAGCTGTTAAGAAAATCTCCCAGTGACCCCTATTTCCTGCCTGAACCCTGCTTATAAACCCCTCCAACACCCTGTTAAGCCCCTCCCCCTATGACCCTCTCCTTAAGCACTCCTCCTATGACTAACTGCTAGTCAGCTCCCTACAAACCCTGTCAGGGGAGCCTACCCCCAGGCTTTGCCTCCAGTCCGGCTCCTACATACTGCTTGTGCTGTTATACATTCAATTTAACAGCTGTGGTTGTGACCCTGAAAGATTTTTTCCATAATTTGGGCCTCAGTTACTTTGTAAGTGAAGTGAACTACCGTGCAGACTCAATGGGGTCGATCCTATTATCGCTGAAGGGTGCGAGGTGCCGTTCGGGTGCAATTTAAAAGCTGAAAACGGCACCTGAATGTAGCAGATCTCACTCCCTTTGCTGGGCCGAATTCGCAATAAAATAGCTTGCACCCCTATGGAGGTGCAAGCACTTAAGCGAATTCAGTCCGCCGTAAAGTGCGCCCGGTGCCGTAATGATCCGCGCCTAATAAGATCGACCCCAATATTGTTACTCCTCCAGGGAAGCCTCATTCTCTACTTCTCTACTACTGATCATGTGCTGAAACTATGGGCCTGATTCAGACCTGTTCACTAGGATGCGTATATTCGCAGCCTAGCGAACAGTTTAACGCAGCCCATCCGACAGAACGGCCGCCCACCCCCCGCTGACCATCGAATGATTTCTGCAGCCTTCAGATGCCCATTGATCTCTGAATTCCAGCCAGGCCTGAAGCAGGCATCGTCACACCTACGCCCAGCGCTTTTATGGGGACAGCTAATCAGCCCCTAACTGCCATATTCCCCTGCTGCCACCCCCTGCCAACGGGCCAGTCCACTGCGTCTGGAGAGAACAGCCATGCGCATGCACATATTTGCGCATGCACATGAGCAGACCCCAAACATTGGGTAAGGGACCGAATTTGGCCCCGAACGAACGGGTTTGAATGGGCTCTCATGTTAGAGTGCCAAATTAGAAAACCTCCACTTAGATCCAGTGGTTACCTACCGTTCTAGATGCTGATCCATCATCCTGTACCGAAACGGTTACTACACGCAGTCACCGGCTGGAGAGCTGTAGGTCACCCTGTTCCGCTAAAGCTCTGCTCTATCTTTCAGTGAATGCGTATAACAGCAACTATGGCTGTACCTGCTTTATCCTTAATAAAACCACTCCACTGAATAAATAACTGGGCTATTCATAGTTTTAAGGCATTCATTGGTGTGTACAAAATAATGTTCCATGTATAGAAAATAAATGTAAAAATAATAGAATAAATGACAGGTGGTGCACCGCCGTAAAGTTAGACACCCAGACTCACTGCTCATTGTGCTCGGCGACTTCAACTGTGCCAGCCTGAGCCAGAAGCTCCAAAAATACATTCAGCAGGACATGTGCCACACAAGAGAGGAGCGAACGCTAGACCACTGCTATACCACCATAAAGTCTGCATACGGATCCATCCCCCATGCAGCACTGGGTCTCTCTGACCACTGCATAGTCCACCTTCTTCCAACATATATCCAGAAGCTAAAGACTGCTAAGCATGTTATCAAGTCAAAAACTGGTCAATTGAGGCAAAAACAAAGCACCAGGCCTGCTTCGACTGCACTGACTGAACGGTGTTCGAAGCCTCTGCCTCTGAGATAGATGAACTAGCGGATGCAGTCACATCCTACATCAGCTTCTGCAAGGACTTATGTGTACCAACCAAGCAATCCGATCCTTCAACAACAACAAGCCATGGTTCGGTAGCCAGCTTAGGAAACTCTGCCGAGCCAAGGAGGAGGCATACAGCAGCGGGGACAGGGATCAGTACAAAGGAGCCAGGAACTCCTTGTCGCAAAAAGGGAATATACAAACAAGCTGACGCACAACCTCACAGCAAAGGACCTTGCGGCAGTATGGAAGGGCATGCAAACCATCACAAATTACAAGAAAGCCCAACCACAGTCTGAAACCAGCCATGAACTTGCAGAAGTCCTGAACAATTTCTACTGCAGATTTCAGCAGGCCATACCTCCCCCACTCCATCACAAAGACCACCACTCCCAGGCCCTCCACATGGACCAAGGCGAGGTAGAAGCAGTACTCAAATGAATAAAACCTAAGAAAGCTGCGGGACCGGATGGTGTGTCGCCAGCTCAGCTCGCCCCCATCTTCACAACGATATTCAACTCGTCCCTGGACTTGTGCAAGGTTCCTGTCTGCTTCAAATGCTCTATCATCGTCCCGGTCCCCAAGAAAACACCCGCGAAGGAGCTAAATGACTTCAGGCCAATTGCACTAACTTCAGTGGCCATGAAAGCATTCGAAAGACTAGTACTGAAGCACCTGAGAGAAGTGACCAACTCTCACCTTGACCCCACGCAGTTCGCCTACCAGGCAAACAGAAGTGTAGAGGATGCGGTCAACCTCGGGCTGCACCATATTTTACAACACCTCGACCACCCAGGCACCTATGCGAGAGTCCTATTCGTGGACTTCAGCTCAGCATTTAACAATATCGTCCCCGGCATCCTGCAGCCAAAACTCCTCTCCTTAGGAGTCCCAGTATCAACATGCTCATGGATAGTGGACTTTCTAACGGCACTGGAACAGGTGGTCAAAGCCGGCATCTTCTCGTGCAGCACACGAACAATCAGTACTGGAGCCCCCCCAAGGATGCGTCCTCTCCCCTCTGCTCTTCTCTCTCTCTACACGAATGATTGCACCTCAGATGAGCAGTCAGTGAAAATCATCAAATTCGCAGATGACACCACTATCATCGGCCTAATCAAGGATGGTGACAAGATCGTGTACAGGCATGTAGTGGAGAAACTGACACAGTGGTGCAGCAGCAACAACCTCGATCTAAACCCCACCAAAACAGTTGAGATTGTGGTCGACTACAGGAAAAATGCACTGGTCCCGCTAACAATAGCCAACACAGTGGTGTCGCGGGTTGAATCCTTCAAATTCCTAGGAACAACCATGTCCAGCGACCTAAGATGGGGATTAAACATAACCACAAATATCAAAAAGGCCCAGCAGCGCCTGTTCTTCCTGAGGCAACTCAGGAAATTCAACATCCCACAGGAGCTGCTGTGCATATTCCACACCGCCATCGTGGAGTCTGTCTTATGTTCCTCGATCACAATCTGGTACGGACCGGTGGCGCAAGCGAGAACGACAAACAAAAACTGCAGAGAGAGTTGAAGACTGCGGAAAGGATCGTAAGGACCAACCTCCCCCCGATAAGGGATCTGTTCTCATCCAGGGTAAGGAAACGCGCTGAGAAGATTGTGAGGCACAAGCTGCATCCCGGTCGAACCTGTTCAACATCCTACCATCCGGAATACGGTTCAGGTCTGTCCCCGCCAACACGTCCAGATCTGCAAGAAGCTTCTTTCCGTTGGCCATCCATCACCTTAACAATCCAATCAAAGCGTATACAATCCCAACATCAACAGGCAAACAACGTGACCCTACTTGGCGACGTATCCATCATAGTTGTAGCTAGAAATGGAATGCATGTAATGTCTTAATGTAATGTATGTAATGTCTCCCCCCCCCTTACCCCTGTTTGATGCTGCACTGTAATCCACAAAAAATTCCTAGTGTGCACAAGCATACATGGCCATTGAAGTTGATTCTATTATATTCTCTATTCTATTCTAATAGAATCAACTTTATTGGCCATGTGTTCTTGCGCACACTAGGATTTTTTGTGTGGATTACAGTGCAGCATCAAGCAGGGGTGAAGGGGGAGGACATTACATTCATTACATTAAGACATTACATGCGGGGGGCACATGCCCGTCGAGCTGCGGCGCATACCCTAGGCAGCCATCAGCTGCACCAATGGTCATTGCAGCAGCCAGGTGGGTAACCATATAAGCAGGGACAGTACAGTTATCACATGGGAACACATACCTGCCGAGCTGCACAGCACCTAGGCAGCCATCAGTGGCGCCACTGGTCATTGCAGCAACCAGATAGGTGACAATATAAGCAGGGACAGTACAGTTGTCGCACAGGGAACACATACCCGCCAAGCTGCACAGCGCCTAGGCAGCCATCAGCGGTGCCACTGGACGTTGCAGCAGCCAGGTGGGTAACAATATAAGCAGGGACAGTACAGTTATATCACACAGAGAACACCTACCCGCCGAGCTGCACAGCACCTAGGCAGCAATCAGCGGCCCCACTGGACATTGCAGCAGCCAGGTGGGTAACAATATAAGCAGGGACAGTACAGTTGTCACACAGGGAACACATACCCGCCAAGCTGCACAGCGCCTAGGCAGCCATCAGCGGTGTCACTGGTCGTTGCAGCAGCCAGGTAGGTGACAATATAAGCAGGCACAGTACAGTTATATCACACAGAGAACACATATCCTCCAAGCTGCACAGCGCCTAGACAGCCATCCGCGGCACCACTGGTCATTACAGCAACCAAGTAGGTGACAATATAAGCAGGGACAGTAAAGTTTATCATACAGGGAACACCTACCCGCTGAGCAGCACAGCGCCTAGGCAGCCATCCACGGTGCCACTGGTCGTTGCAGCAGCCAGGTGGTTAACAGTATGAGCACAGTATGAGGTAACAGTGTGGGCAAAGACATCACAGTTAAAGCAGAGACAGTACAGTTATCACACAGAAGATATGGGGATACATATGGCTGAGTGCACAGTTCCTAGGCAGCCATTGCGGCACCATCTTGAATCTTCCTGTAGGGAGAGCCGTGGGTAGCGTGGGTGGTGATGGGGAGGGGGGGGGGGGGTAG
The DNA here is from genome assembly GCF_055691185.1 of Crinia signifera. Lineage (NCBI taxonomy): Eukaryota > Metazoa > Chordata > Amphibia > Anura > Myobatrachidae > Crinia > Crinia signifera. Next base: position 51,953,856 of record NC_139219.1, on the reverse strand, counting down.
AAAGAGTCAGAGAACTTCTCTCTCAATGTTTGAACACAGATAATGTAAATAAAGATATCTGGAAAACCAGGCATAGCTGGAGGCAGATCCTGCATGTTTTAAATCATTTCAAATGACGGAATATAGGCCCATACACATGAGAAGATTATCTTTCCAATCTGGCTGGTTGGAAAGAAAACCTGGAAATTTTTGGACACAAATTACATTCAACCATTTGCTCCCAAAATTTGGAAAATGGACAAAAGCAGTCATCTGCATAAATGGATTTAACTAATTTGTCTGAATGACCATTGTTGTCTGTTTTCCATGTTTAGGAGCAAATGGTCAATTGTCATTTGCCACCAAAATTATCCAGATTTTCATTCCAATCAGCCAGATTGTAAAAATAATCTTCTAGTGTGTATGGGCCTTTAGGAATTAAGAGCCATTGGATACCTGCTACTATCGATGTATGTACAGTAACCAACAGAATAAAATGTCTGGGAAATGACTCATGTCTATATTACACATACTGCAGCATCCTATGAAAGTTGATATATACATTTTTTTTATATTTTTTTATATTATAAAGTGTACTTACTTCTAAGACCAACTTACATTTAAGCTGCGCCTTGTCGCCATCCATTATAATATGCAAGACTTATACAGTTTGCCTCATACAAACATTCTGTTTTAAGGCTTTAGGTTACGACACTAACTCTAATGTGTCTTAAAATAGTGTGTGGGTCACAGCGCAAAACAAGGCAGCATTCCAAACATTGCGAATTTCTCTAGCCAAAAACACAAAGCTGCATTGTACCAGTCACTTCTACTTGCCTTTAGTCTTTAAATATTTTACAGCTTCTAAAGGACATAAATATGTTAGCAGACAATTATTTCACTCACAGTACATCGTTTCAGTAAAGATTGGAAACCAGATTACAGTAATGAGAGCTGGAGGGAAATACTCCAGACATTTAATGATTACCAATGAATTGGAGATAAATGGTTTGTTGTTTAATATCCTATATTATATTTGAATTAAAAACAAAATAACAGTTGCAAGGTTCCAAAATAAGAGCAAAGTAAGAATTCTAGTACATATTAATGACTATGGATTGTGCATATGACTGGTCATTCAGTAGCCTTCAGATGGCTAATTCACATGAGGCTCATCAGCCCTGGTCAGTGACATAGTGATATAGAAAGAAATGTCCATGGCCTTTATTGCTACACATTTTTTAGGAGGGAAAAGGGGCATACCATAACCAGCCTCCAACAGTAAGTACAAATGCTGAAGAAAGTGATTGACACCGTGTTGGAAGGAGAATCATTGGGAAGTCAGGTGCTATTGAGTTCCCTTAAAACTCACATGACACTGTCGACTTTAGTTTGTGAGTTATTAACATGTTTGGAAGCCACAACTTCAATACTCATCCCCTAATTTTCCCCTCAAGCAAAAAAAAGGCCCTTATTCTGGTTCACTCACTAAGGCAAAGTCTTTTTAAAATGGACAAAAACATGTGCACTGCAGATGTAACAGGGTATAGGAAGCTGAACAAGCCTTGGCTGGCTATAGAAATCTGGCTTTAGAAATTTAGTCCATAGTAGGAAGATCCTAAGTAGGAAGATTACAATTGCATACCGTCAGCCTGGACTTAGTATGGACTTACTGTGATGTAATGCCTATCTTCTTCTTCTCTTCTCATTGCAGGTAAAAATACCATTACATGCTTCTGCTATTATTGAACTAGCATTGCTCTGATTTGGATACTGCATTGTCCTAGGTAATTGTACAAATACATTTTTTAAATTAGAAAGTGATTTAGAATTGACTAGTTACTGGGACATGGTCTGTAACTTCTAACCATTTGCTTATCTCAGTTTTATTGCTCACTTTCTCCAGTGGGAGAGGGGCACTGGGTGGGGTCTTAATCAATGAACTTAAAAACAGCTTTTACAGACCTACTTATTAGAGTATAGGAAGCTGAACAGGTACAGTACCACTGGCGGCTGCAGAGGGGGGGGGGGGGGGGGGAGGATTGCTAAGCACACATATAAATAATGCATATTATCATGTATAGACTCCCATTGGCTAATTTCTGGTGGCTGGTTAGGTATATTGGTGTAACAATTTTGTATTGAATACTTGATGATTATCCAACTTTGATATATATATATATATATATATATATATATATATATATGATACTAGATAAGACTTACCATGTGCTATCAACTTGCACAATATTTTGGAGGCATTGAGCCTAATTCCTATTTGTATGCAATGGCCAGTTATCACTCAACAGGGAGATTATGGGCAGACTGTTCGTGTGCCGCCATTGCAATGCTCATGCATGAAGGGGCGGCTGCAATTTCGATCACAATGAGATTACATAATAAAGTGATTGACAGGAAGTGACCATATGTAGGTGTTTACCCATAGTGCCCGGTTCCAGCGGGACAGTCCTGTTATTTGTACATTGTCCCACTATCCCACCCATGTGCCTCTGTGTCCTGGGGGCTGGGGTAAGGTTGGAGAAGCCGGTGATCACTGATGACCTCTACAGTTGGGAGGTATGGTTTATAGGGAGTGATTGGCAAACACAAGCGTGTTGTGCCCGTTTTCAGGACATGTACCTGCCGTCAGTTGCAAGCTCATACATGTGGCCTGTGCCACTATGGCTGCATCCAGTCTGCATAGCCATAGACCAATCCTTAGCTCCGATGTTCTTCATTTTTCTGTGTAAGTCGCAAATGTGTACGCAGTTGCGGATGAGTTTGGCTTCTCTTGTCATTCCCGTGGGTCCCTAACGACCCCCTCCGTCATTTGTGTAAGCATGCATGCACAGGTGATGGAGCGGATTGTTAGAGTTGGCCATGTTGCATTCTGCAGCATGGTTCCCCCTGCAGTAATTAGTTGCGTGCCGGCATTGTTAAGTGTGTATGCATTTGTTGATGTCAGGTGCCCGCTGCCACCGATATCGTATCCTTGGTGCATGAGGATTATCAAAAAATAGAGATGTGCAGATACGGATTTGGATCTTATTGGCTATCCAGCTGTCACATGTCTTGATAAGTAAATCCGGGTAAATCCAGTTCCGCACATCGCTATTAAAAAATCAAAAGTGCCGCATTTACCCCCTTTAAATTGAGTTAGTTTTTGTTTACTAAGATTATGTTGTTATGGAAGTTATGGATGTAAACTCAAATTCTATCTCCGCTTTTACATTATTTAAGTGCATTAGTTAACCCACAGCTAAGCTAAAGAAATACAAACATCCTGTATTCCATAACGATATACTCCTACTGTATATATTACTAGGAACTCATTTACCAACATTAAATCAATTCAATAGGATGGTTTTAACTTTTTACAGCCACGGCTTAATCACATTTCTGGAATAGTTGTGGCCTTGTTATCTGTACAGTTGCACAAGTTCTTTCTCAGCCTATAGGACGGTTTCTGAGTCTGGTACGAATACAGAATACTGTACATGCGCGTTCTCATTGGACGGAATTCACAGCTCTACAGCTACATTCTCTGTGCAAGTACACACATGATTTTGGTAAGTTCTACAAAGCATGAAGTATGTTGAATAAAGATAGAAAAATGTGGTTACTATGCTGTGCTGGAGACACGGCTTTGTTATCAATATTGTCACTTAAAACAACAATCTTTTGGTATTTGCATCTATTGCAAAAAAAAAAAAAATTCACCGATAATGTGACTGAATCATACTTGCCTACTTTTGAAAACTAGTTTCAGGGAGATTATAGTTGGTAGTAGAATTTTGCACAGCGCCCCATTGAGGGGGCTTGTCACTCTCCACCCAAAGGGCCATGTCTAGTTCAATATATGGAGAGATTGTGAAAAGAGATTGTGAACGTGGCACCTAGACCCGTGGGTGTGTACTGCTACATCTGAGAGGAATCTTTTAAAATGACTTATATCCAAATGTAGATGAGCCCCAAAGCAGTTAGTAAGAGCTACTATACTTGGTAAAGTGCTGGAAAATGGTGCTGATGATTCAATGTAAGTGTATCGGTCTCTCATTCCTTTTTCCCCCCAAAATGTAACAGTGTAATGTGGGCTAGGTGAAATGAAGGAGATTGCTAGACTAATGAGGGAGAGAGGGAGGTAGCTGCTATTTCAGGGAGTCTCCTGCAGAATGCAGGAGGGTAGGCAACTATGGACTGAATATATATTAATATTAATTTAGGATATGCCTATAAGGCAAAAGCAGCCTGTGGGAAACAACTCAATGTTGCCAGAAGCACCAGAAGGGCAGAAGGGCTGAAGATCTGCACGTTGGGGCCGGTTCCGAATTTGGCTAATGCGCAAGTGCAAACCCCCACACCAATTGCCTTCGGCGAGATTTTCACTTGCCAGGGTGTTCGCATTTTTTTTGACAGACAGGGGGGCATTTAGGGGTGGACACCCGACGTTTCGCGGGCGTGCCCACAAAAGCGATGGGCACAACCATAGAAATGCTGGGCGGGCACCAGGGAAAACAGGCGTTCCCCAGCCTGCTGGGGCGGGTGGATAATGTCACATGACTTCAGCGTCCTCTCCCAATTTGGAATAAAAACAGAAAAGTCCTGGGATACTTATCTGATGAGAACAGAGGAGAAGTATTTTGATGGGGCGGAACCATCTCTGCGGGCGCATGCGAGCGGATATGTAAGCATACACATCCGCTTCAGCAGGGCTGCAGGTCGCCGTAACCCGCTTGCTAGGCTCTGAATATACGCAGCCCAGAGAGCTGGGCTGAATTAGGCCCTTTATTTCTCTACAATTGCTGCGTATAGTCATCCTGTATTCCAACCTACACAGGCCCAAAAAAGGGTTCTGAATCTTTACCCTTATTACCTCCTCTTCATACTTATCTAGAACTGGGAGCTACAGATAGGTACTGTAGCATACACTACTTTCTTTTAATCTTAGTATAGCTATCATGTATCACCCTCACTAAACTGAATGCTTTCTGTCTAACTCTCTTCTAGGAGAACTCTTTTCTATGGAGCGATAAAGCACCAACCAGCTTCTTATTGTCATTTTTGTTTTCAAACACAGCCTTTAAAATGACAGAAGCCCATTGGTTGAGACTTTGGGGTAAATTTACTAAGATGTGTATTCTACTTCACATGTGATGTTGGTATGGGCAACCAATCAGATCCTGTCTACTATCTTCTAGAGCTGGGGTAGCCAAATCCAGTCCTCTAGAGAAACCAGCAGTTAATGTTTTCCAGATCTCAGAGAATCACAAGTGAAGTAATTAGCTCCAACTGTGGATCTTTTGAAATGTGTCAGTGAGTAATGAGTGCACCTTTGCAGCAGCTAGGTTGTCTGGAAAATGTGAGCTGTTGGTAGCTCTCGAGGACTGGAGTTGGCTACCACTGTTCTAGAGGGTGCTAAGTAAATAAGAAGTAGATTCTGATTGGTTGCCCATAGCAATATCACATGTGAAGTAGAATACACATCTTAGTAAATGTCCCCCTTTATCTCTCTCTCCAAGCTTTGATAAATCTGCTCCTATGGCTTTTAGGGAGACTTGTATCAAAACTAAAGAAGACAGATGGAAAAGTTGCCCAAAGCACCAAATAGATTCTAGCGCTCATTCATCAAGTACAGCTTTACAATGTTAGGTAAAAGCTGATTGATTTCTATGGACCACCTGTCATTTTTATTATTATTATTTTTTTATTACTAACAATAATAAAAATACAATTTTAAGGTGCCACGAGGGGTCCGCAGTGCCATACATATGTCAGTAGGACAGTACAAGGTACACCAACATTACATTAGAGTAGGCAGAACATAAGCAGAGCACAAGTAACAATTAGAACCACAATTGTAAGTATACAATACAGCTGGGAAACAAGGTGGGCGAGTGAGTAATCGGCAAAGGGTGGAACCTGTCTCCAATAGTGACAGCACGAATAGCAGGAGTAGAGCAGCTGGAAGACACGAATGACTGTGATTAAGAGGGATTCCAGGTTAAATGGCCACTGAGTAGGTGTCACTGAAGGGCTGTGATGTAAGACGAGCCTGCTCTTAGGAGCTAACAATCTAGGGGAGAGCATATTCTACTAGAAGACATGAGGTGGAAGTCTGTGGATTTGGATGGGGATCTGAGGTCAGGAGGTAGGTGAGGTAGAGATGGCAGAGGCAGAAGGGTTGGGTGAGCGACCCGGTGACAAGGTTAGGTGTTCAACGGGTACACTATGATAAACAAGTTAGTTTTCAGTGTGCTTTTGAAGCTATGCAGGGTTGAGAAGAGCCTGATGGAGTAAGGGACCTCTTTCCAGTAAAGAGGGCATGCATGGGCAAAAGAAGGGATGTGACAGTCATTGGCTGACTGGAGGGGGTGACAAGGAGTATGTAAGGAGGTCAGGCTGGAGATGTAGGGTGCAATGTTAGAGAAGTCCTTGTATGTGAGGGTGAGGAGTCTGAAGAGAATACTATAAGGGAATGGGAGCCAATTAAGGTTTTGGAAGAGGGGAGTGGTGCATGTGGAATGGTGGAAGGGAAACATACTGTAGGTCTAGCAGCAATGTTGAGAATAGATCAGCGTTGAACGAGATAGGAATGTGGGACACCAGTGAGGTGATAATTGCAGTAGTCGAGTCAAGAAATAATTAGTGAGTGGATCATTTGGTAGCATTTTCAGAGAGGAATCAACTGATATTACCATGTTGTGTATTTGGAACTGGCAGGATTGAGCTATAGATTGACTGTGGGAGACCAAGGAGATGGGAAGAGTCAAGTGTGACACTCAAGCAGTAGAGGACCAGGGGAGATGATGGTGTTATCAACAGTGATAGAGGGATGGAGACTCTGTGGAGTAAATTCACTAAGGTGGGAGTTCTTTTGAAGGTGGGATGTTGGCCATAGCAACGAATCAGATTCTACCTATTATATTCCAGAAGATGCTAAATAAATAAGAAGTAGAATCTGATTGGTTACTGTGGGCAACATACTATCTTCAACAGAACTCACATCTTATTAAATTTACCCCTATTAGATGAGAGTATGATGAGTTCATGTTTTGTCTTTGCTGAGGTTCAGGGGTCGAGCAGTGATAAGGGAGGAGAAGTGATAAAGTGCCTGGTACTTTATCACCAGCCAATCAGCTCCTGACTGTTAAGTTACAGGCTGGGTTTAAAAAAGGACAGTCAGGAGCTGATTGGCTGGTGATAAAGTACCAGGCACTTTATCACTTCTCCTCCATTATCATTGCTTCATACATCTACCCAGCAGAGTACACTCATACGTCTAGAAGGTTTGGTACATTTCTCCTTAGACTTTCATTCATATACTCAGCCACAGTTGATTTATTTCCAAATGGCCAATGTGAAATCTACATAAAGAATATGTCGCAGAAGAGTATGCACGTACCAATAACCGAGCAAGCTAGGCACAGATTACGGTCCACATGTTCCTACAACTAGGGCTGGCCATAGACTATGAACACAGGGCCATATTAACAATGGGGCAGATGGATCTGCAGCTCCAGGCCTCCACATAAATATAGTCCCATCATCATGACATTTTGTACTTTTCAACAGTTAGGGAGACATTGGGACATTATAGTAGTGTATGGGTTCTACATGCCTATATGGCATTGGCCGAACCTACTTCACATCTCATAATAGGCCCTTGAACATTTTCAGCTTCGGTCTGATTTAGGGGCCCATTTATCAAGTAATATTTGCGGCTAAATCCCCGAAAACACACGTTTTCGGGGGTTAACCGCAAATATTAAGTATCCCCCTAATGTATCACAGGGGACCGCAGCTGGAATCTCCGATCCCTGCTGCGATCCCCCCCTGCAGCGCCAACCGGCCGTATCCCCCATAGGTTTCTATGGAGGATGCGAAGCTGCCCGATGTATCAACATCGGGCAGCCCGGCATTGCACCCCTGGGCTATCGCCATTCTGATATGGCGATAGCCCATTGTAGCTTATGGCTACATATCGCACTGCCCAAGCGGCAGTGCGGTCAGCGGGGTCGCGCGGGGGGGAGGACAGCACGTAACCGCGCATGCGCAGACCCCCCGGCTTCCGGCTCCAGGCATCGCAGGGATGGGCTCCTTTCGGAGTAATACATTGGGGTAAAATGATCGGGCGGTAATATTCCGCCCAGATCGCATTGTAAATGCAATCAATGATAAATGGGGGCCTAGGCCCTTAATCCGGCCCTGGAACAACATTATATATATATATAATAAAGTAAAAAAGCACGTCACTCCGGGTCTGGTGTCAAACAGTCCTGAAGACGGGCCCAGCCCGAAACGGCGTAGACATTGCGCAGTAAATTTCTTTGTTTGACACCAGACCCGGAGTGACGTGCTTTTTTACTTTATTGCATACGTTGGTGAGAATTCGCCCTCAGCACGGGCACCTGGGCAAGTAACATAGCTGCCCCTGTCAGCGGAGGAGTTGCCGGACACCAGCCATTATATATATATATATATATATATATATATATGTATATATAAAACTGACAGACATAGGCGTGCGCAGCCCATTTTCTTAGGGGGTGCACCATGGGGGGGGCGTGTCCATCACCATCTATTGGGCGTGTCCATCACCGCCTATGGGTATCATTGCAAACTAAATAGGTGACTTAGTTATGTATATGCACTTCAGAATACTAAAAACAGGGATAGTGCGCGCCAAAGGTGCGCTGCAAAAATTTACACTGTAATGCCCATTACACATAATGCCACACACAGTAATGCCCATTACATATAATGCATTGCACAGTAATGCCCATTCCACATAATGCCTTCCAACATAATGCCATACACCATAAGGCCCATTACATGTTGCGCCTCACACCGTGATACCCATTACAAGTGCGCCTCACACCGTGATACCCATTACAAGTGCACCTCACACCGTGATACCCATTACAAGTGCGCCTCACTCCGTGATACCCATTACAAGTGCGCCTCACACCGTGATACCCATTACAAGTGCGCCTCACTCCGTGATACCCATTACAAGTGCGCCTCACACCGTGATACCCATTAGACATTGTGCCTCACACCGTGATACCCATTACAAGTGCGCCTCACACCATGATTCCCATTAGACGTTGTGCCTCACACCATTACACATTAAGCCACACACCGTGTTGCCCATTACACATTATTACACATTATTTGACACATGTGATGCCCATTACACATTATGGGGGGGAGGGACGTGACAGGGGTGGGCGGGGGAGAGGGGAGTGTAAGGAAAGAAAGGCTGGGAAGAGCAAGGGGGGGATTATACATATTTAAGTACAGTATGTGTGTGTGTATATATATATACATACATACTGTGTGTATATATATATATATATATATATATATATAGTGTGTGTGTATACATATATACACACATACATACCTCCCAACTTCAGTCCGGAGAAAATAGGGACACTCGCGCGGCTTCGGCCCGGAAAGGGGGCGGGGCGTATGCAAATGAGGGCGCGGCTTATGCTAATTAGCCGCGACCTCATTTTCATACGAGAATAGACGCTGTGCGCATGCGCACAGCGTCTATTCTACTAGATTGGGGGGTCTCCCAACTGCCACCCCCCGCAGCGGGACAATGCCTGCCGCGGGTGGGACGTCGGGACAGGACCCGAAAATCGGGACTGTCCCGACGGAATCGTGACAGTTGGGAGGTATGCACATATATATATATATATATATATATATATATATATATATATATATATATACACAAAAACCCATACTGTTCTTGTAAATGTGGAAGTGCTGCCTTACTTTCACTTATGTAGATGCCTGGTGGGGCAGACAGGCTGTGCACAACGTGACTCCTACAGCACAGTCCTCCACATCTCCTTCCTTCCTTCTCTCTGCAGCCTGCATGCTCAGCCAGTCACTGAGCCGCAGGCTGCTGTGTCAGATATGATTGGACAGCTGAGCCATCGCTCAGCTGTCCTGTCCTATACGGCGCCGGCACCCTCCTCTATGGTGCTGTCAATCAGCGTGAACTAGGTCCCGGGACCCGAAGCGAGCGCAGCGCAGCGCGATAGCTGAACTAAACACACAACCTGTCCCTGGCAGGCGTCGGCGCCCACCGCAGACCCCGCTGGCGGCGTCTGCCTGGCTGCAATCGTGCGTGGGGGTGCCCAGTCATTAGGAGGTGCCTGTGCACCCCTGGCACCCCCCGTGCGCACGCCTATGCTGACAGACATGACTTTGTTTTATCCCTTGTACAATACGAACACCATTTCTGTGCTGCTATTTTCTACAGTATACTGTCATTGGTGCTTTTTTAAGAATATTGACCCTTGAGTTTCATATTATTGGAATTGAACCTTAACGTCTTAATATTGCTCAGAGACAATAAAGTTTTTTCAAAATGTCAGTAATAAATGGCAGCAGGATTACATGAATTAGCAGACAAGTAAGCTAGATGTCAGTGTGTAAGTGCCGTATCCAGTAGTTCAACTGCAATGGTTCTGTAGAGCTATCATTTACACGGATAAATTAATCATCCTGACAAAGTCTGTGAAAGGAATTTCCTGTTCTATGCTCACAACTTCAAGGATAAATAAGTCTGGAATTTCAAGTATGCTCAATGTTTGAAAATCCCTATAGACTTAACGTATGCAGTATAGTACACCATACTTGCCTACCCTCCCGGAATGGCCCCTCGGGAAGGTGGCCAAGTCTCCCGTTGTAGCCACAGCCCCTGCTCCCCCCTTCCCCGTGGTATAAATTTCCGAATTCCACGGGTCCGCGGGGAGGGGGCGGGGCTAAATGACTCGCGTCATTTCACGTCATTTAGCCCCTCCCCCATCCACGGACCCGCAAATTAATGTGGCTGCCGGTCATGGGGGCGGGGCTTAGTGACATCAGCCTCGCCCCGCCCCCAAAACATAACCTCGTCCAGACCCCCTTTCACTCCTCACCGGGCTTCTCCCGGAGAGGAGTTTTCAAAAGTAGGCAGGTATGTAGTACACTATTCCTGTACGTCCCTGCGATGTTACTAGTACCCTTGCTATGGATAATATGGAGCAACAGAAAACCAACAGCAGAATGTGACAAATGGGCAGAGGCAAATAACATGACAATATAACCTGTCCATAGGACAAAGTAAATGTAATTTAAGACATGAAACAGAAATATTGTATATTTACGTAGGTAGGTAAAAGTAATGTTCCCTGTAAATAAAGTAAAATAAAACTTTGTTTAGCAATGTCAGGCTGTGACTATTAGCTGGGCCACTCTCATCAGAGAGCAACTGCCAGGAGGAAGAGACAGGAGCCTTACCATGAAGTGGGAGATTGTGAGCTTAGAAAGTGCAGTACTGGGTCTATTATGTTTGTGTATTTATTATATGTTTAAATATTTGCTGACCACTTTAAATGTTTGAAACAGCCTATACTATAGACCAGGCATGTCCAAACTATGGCCCTCTAGCTGTTGTGAAACTACAACTCCCATCATGCCTTGCTACAGTTTTACTATTAGGGAATACTAAAACTATGGCAAGGCATGAAGGGATTTGTAGTTTCACAACAGCTGGAGGGCCACAGTTTGGACATGCCTGCTATAGACCATCTGTACTGTTAAATATTAATACTGTATTCCATGCAGTATCCAGGGTATAAAAATACCAATTTTTAGGGCTGTTACTCCAATGTGGGACATTTTGGATTACATTTGGATCCCTCTCTAAAATGTCTGCGTTTGCCACTGACCCTGACTAATTTTGGGACAAAACTTTAGAGGAGCATTGCCACGCCCCATTGTGATTTTCAGAAATGAAGGGGGTGTCGTTACTCTGGGTAAGCTGGTGACTGGGCCTCTTTGGAAGACTCGGACCATGGACTTTGAACCTACCAAACCTCTTATGGGGATGGGTCATAGAGTCGACAAGCAAAAGGTCAACCACAAATGGTTGACATGGAAAAAGTTGACACATGAAAAAGGTTGACATAAAAATGGTAGTCATAGACAAAAGGTCGACATGGAAAAAGGGTCGATGTGGCAAATGTCTGTATGGGAAAAAGGTTGACATGTTTTGTTTTTTGAGGGGGTGTCTATGTCGACATAGGTCAACATGGACACAGTATAAGTGTACCAGGTCCCCTCGCATGGCTCAATGCACTTTGCACACTCTTTTATTCTCCCTCTATGCCCAATGGTAAAATATGAACACATCAACTTTTCAAAAAAAGATTATGAATAACTGTTCCATGTCTACCTTTTCCATGACAACACTTTGTATGTCGACTCTTTTTCACATGTCGACTTTTTGCCGGTTGACCATTTGTGATCGGCCTATTGACTGTCAACATTTTGCTTGTCAACCTATCGTAGGCATCACCCTCTTGCCGCCCCTGATTAGTCAACTGTTCAACTGCACAGTAAATGGCAAACCCAATTCCATTGTCATGGAAGAAGAGTTTAAGAAAGTGTCTTCTGCGAAACACCTAGGTGCCTTGTACCGTGTACCTTGTCCCAATACCCAATGACAGCCACCACCTTAAAAGAATACATATACTGTACATTACTTATTGAGGATGCTAGAAACCCAACTGCCTGGATGCTGAAAATAAGCATGTGGGGCAGATTAGGGTTAGGCTGGGGAAGGGGGCAGTAGGTTTAGGCACTTTGGGAGTACTTATGGTTGGGCTGCAGGAGGGACTAGCGGCAGGGTATGAGGGTTAGGTTTAGGTGGTGGGGTACAGGAATTAGGGTTGGGCACTAGTGGGGAAGGTTACAGTTAGGCTTTATCCATACTTATCAACAAGAAGCCGGCAGAGGAGAAGTAGTTGGGTGGTGATGGGGGTGGGGACAGACCAATCATGTCATTAAGTCCCACCCCCTCATGGGAAATGCTGCAATTTGCACACATAATAGCTTTATCCCAGATAATACATTTATTATGCCACTGCTCAGAGGATGCACACATACAAAAAGATGCCTAATTGCCTAGGGAAATACCCAGCATTTCCAAAGTGCTAGATGGTCCCCAGACCCTCCCACAATACCTTCCACTCCAGCAAGTTGTAACAAATTAGCACATTGATAGAATGATTAGAAAGTCCTTCATAGCAGGACCAGTACTTTTTGTTATGATACTCAGTGGCAGGGCCAATGCAAGGGATCACAGCGCTCCAGGCGGGGATGGGGCACCCTGCCACTCACCCGCTCCACAGCGGGGGGGGGGGGGAGAGTTGCCTTTTCGTGCCTGAGTCGCTTTAAGGTGAGGGGGGGGGGGGTGCTTGTGCCGCTCGCCTGTTTCCAAGGGGGCATCCGACACTGACCTGCTCCCAAGTGCCGCCCTCCATTGGTGGGGGACCCCAGGCAAATGCCTAAAGCTGCCAAGTCGGTTGCACCTGCTGGCCGTCCGACCACCCTACCTGGGACCTCCCTCCCAACGGCAAGCCGGGCGGGGACCAGGGATGCAACAAAACAGGAAACAGATGATATCACGTGGGGATAAAAGGTCACCCTCCGGACACCTCACAATACTCTGCAATTTCTTCCTGACGAAGCCTGGCCAACCGGTGAAACACGTAGAAGGGACACACAGAGGAATCGGTCTCCAGACTGTCTTCAAGGCATTACAGTCGGAGTAGAGTCTGCCGGCAGACATTATCGATTGTTTGGGAAGTGGGTGTCTGGACATAAGGTAAACCCTTTCTTTTCTCCAAGACCCTAACAGCAGGTCATACATACAGTATTTGTATTTGTAGACGGATGTCATTCTGGACTACCTATTATATTACTTGCATGGATTACAAGTGCTAAATTGGGCCCCCAGAGGACTTTTATGTTTTATGTTTATATGTCTGGTTAGTGTATACTGGTACTAGGCGGCACTTTCTCTTTAGCCTTTTTATACTTTTTGAATGTACATCATCAATTGCTTTTGAATATTGTGTCTTTGTGTTAATAATAAACACACCATTTTGCTTCCCCACAGATTGGCTATATTTTCTCTTTATTGTTATTAAGCAGTATGTTCTGATTTTGTGTTAGGGCGTTATTGTAGTACACCGTAGGAATTTCTGCAGCAACCCTTAGACATACTGCAGGTTCAGCGCAGTCTTATTCTCATTTTTTTGTACGTCCGACCACCCTACCTGGGACCTCCCTTCCGACGGCGACCCGGGCGAGGAGCAGGGACGCATCTCACACTTACCCACTCCTCTGGAGAATATAACACTAGTACACTAGTACTAGTCCTTGTACTAGTGTTATATTCTCCAGAGGAGTGGGTAAGTGTGAGATTAGAAGTCCGCACAGGTTCCAGGTTCGGACCCTTGAAAACCTGGGTGTTGACCCTAAGATTGACACTGCCTGCACCCTGGATTTTACAACTGCCGACCCCATCGTGAGTACGGGTATGCTACTCATCCTTAAAGATAACTTGATAAGTGTATAAACTAGAAATTACGAGTGAGTTGGGGTACGCCCATAATAGACCAACCTTGAAAAACCAAATAGGAGATATTTTTTCCTCAAGTTATTTTGAAATTGGTTTACACATTGGTCCCTTTGCATTTTGTGTTTCATTTTACATGTTTACAATGGAGAGACTAAAAGAGACCACCTTTGAAGAAGAAAAGAATCAAAGATCTACCAGAAGGGGAGTATTATTTCTCACATTTTCTTTTTGATAGTACTCCATAAAGCAGAATATCATATATTATTTATTTACTGCAAGTATTAATTATTTGAGCCCGTGAGGAGAGCACCCAATCCCGAGTATACCACCTAAACCACAGTCAATACTTGCCTACTTTTTTTTTCTTCTCCCTGGGAGAAACCTGGGAGGGGGAACCGATTTTATGGGAGCCTCCCATCCATTCCGGGAGGGTAGGCAAGTATGGCGCACACAGAATGGAAGACGGATGACTTATTTATTATAGAAATCTGCAAGCAGGCCTAAATACCAGCAGATGAGCGGCTTTCGCGGCAATGATGTGGGAGCGCGCATCACCGTACACCGCTCATTGCCGGGCTTAACACACTGGGCGGCTTTGAGTTGAAAGCCGCTCAAAAGTGCTGTTTTGAGTGGCTTTCAGCTCAAAATCGCCCGGTGTGTATAGGCCTTTAGTTACGTCAACTGAAGATATCAATAGTCAGCCATTTTCTCATGGTAGTCTTTTAGAAGTATTTGGTCTTTAAACCTAAAGCGTAACCTCATATACTCTGTGTATAAAAAAAATACAGGCACTTTCCAAGTGAATCATTGCTCCAGCATTCAGAACGGAGTATAAACTCTAAATGCAGCTTTTTGTTAGTAATGACATTTCAGGGCTGACACAATAAAGACCTCAGTAATGGAGTGAAGAAATCTATCCATATGGACCAGTGATGTGTTTAAATGGTTACTTGGCAGATCAAAAAAAAAAAAATACTAAACAGAATTTTTTATTAGCACTGTGAGACAAGTCTAATTTAGCACTGACAGATGGAAATAATTATTCCCTTTGTATAGTGTTCTAAATGCAGTTCTCTGGTTGTTATGAATGCATGGTGGGACTTTTTCGTAAAGCTTCAACAACAAAGTGAATACCTTTAACAATCCCGGCTATGCGCACCATTATGTGTTTTACTAGAGAGAGCTGAAGCTTGCAATGTATTTATTGGACGTGAACACTTATGAAGTATCACTGCACGTGGGATCAGAGTAGCAGCAGACATGTTCTCTGGCCAGGAGACAGGAGTGGATTTGTAATTAGTTTAGCAGGGGAGAATCTAGGAAAGAAAATGTCTGGATTTTGGAAAACTCCCTAATTGTATGTACTGCCTGTTTGGGCAGAAGACTTATTCCTATAACATAATGTAAGCAGGAGTGTAGATAACACCAGAAATGTTTAGAAATAATGGAGTAATGTACGCAGAGATGTAGGGTGGAGCCGCACCACCCTGAAAAGGCTCATGTCACGCACACACACACATCTATACAGTATATAGATTCACATCCAGGGGCGTAATTAGATGTCCATAGGCCCCATAGCAAAAGTTTGTAAGGGCGCCTATTTACCAGCCAATATTGATACTTCTAGATAGCACATCTAACTTACAGAGGGACGATGGGCCCCCAAATCTTTGGGCCCCATAGCAGCTGCACCCCCTGCACCTACGGTAGTTACGCCCTTGAACTCACACTATACACACACACACATCAACATGCACATTTACACACACAGATAATACATGCCTAGCCTCCTTGAATGGCTGGGTGGTCTCCAAAAAAATTGTGTAGCCCTCTGGGTCCTCTGGAAAGCATGGGCAAGTGACCTACTGTCCCTGGAAGCTCCACCCACACCCCCTAAGCCACACACACCCACACCCCTCGGCCACCCACAACAGAGTATAAGTGGGTGGTCTGAGGCAGTCCTGATGAAGCAATTGTTTTAGGCATTGGCAAATGGGGGGCAGAGCCATGATGATGCAATCGTTAATCCACCCTTCCCCTTCTCGGCCAGCCTATCTTCACAATTGGTCACGCCCAATATCTCCCTGCCACACTGCACCAAAAGGTGAACATGCACAAAGTTGACATTGGTCATCACAAGGAAATGATTCGACATGACAATGAGCAATGCAAAAAAAAGTCGACGTGGCTTTGTAACAGGTTTTTTTTTCATACTTTACCATCCAAGTGGACACTGATTGGGAATGGAAAAGTGTGCCAAGTGTAGCAGCGGAACAAACCAACTGGCCCGAAGCATGGCAAGTGAGCCATGCGATCACACGCGGTACACTAATTGGGGTCCACATGCTGAGGTGTTGACATTGACACCCAAAAAAACATGAAAAATTCATTTTGAGCTTTTCATGTGTTAACCATTGGCATGTTGACCTTTTGCTTGAGTTGAGATGTGTCTAGATAAGACCAACTATCATATTAAAGCCAGTGACGGAATCCTGATACCCGTAAATAAAAATCCTGATGCTGGGAATCCCAGCAGTCAACATCTCAAACGTAAGTATACTGGGAAGGGCTAGTGCTAGGCTGCAGTGGGACAGTTAGTGCTAGGCTGTAGTGGGAAGGGCTAGTGCTAGGCTGTAGTGGGAAGGGCTAGTGCTAGGCTGCAGTGAGACGGTTAGAGCTAGGCTGCAGTGGGATGGTTAAGTGCTAGGCTGCAGTGGGACAGTTAGTGCTAGGCTGTAGTGGGAAGGGCTAGTGCTAGGCTGCAGCGAGACAGGAGAGCTAAGCTGTAGTGGGACAGTTCGAGCTAGGCTGCAGTGGGATGGTTAAGTGCTAGGCTGCAGTGGGACAGTTAGTGCTAGGCTGCAGTGAGACGGTTAGAGCTAGGCTGTAGTGGGACGGTTCGAGCTAGGCTGCAGTGAGATGGTTAAGTGCTAGGCTGCAGTGGGACAGTTAGAGCTAGGCTGTGGTGGGACTGTTAATGCTAGGCTGCAGTGGAACGGTTAAGGCCTCCATACATCGAGGCGATTTGGTCTGATTTCGGCCGATTGCAACCAATCTCCCTGACATGCCGTCGGGTCCGATGCGCGGTCCCGTGCGCATTGGACCCAACCAGGTGGTCGGACTGGCAGGCCGTCCAACCACTTATTCCTCCAGATGGTGAAGAGGGCGCGAAGCAGGGACGCATGCGATCCATCACAACGGATCACATGCGTGCCTGCCGCCGGGAATGTGCCGGCAGCTCGCAAGGTATTGGGTGTCCGTACACTGCTGCGAGACATCGCAGGCAGTGTATGGGCACCTAGAGTTCTAGGCTACAGTGGGACTGTTAGGATTAGGCACCAGGGTGATGGTTAGGATTAGGCACCAGGGTGACTGTTAGGATTAGGCACCAGGATGAGAGTTGGGATTAGGCACCAGGGTTACAGTTAGGATTAGGCACCAGGTGATGGTTAGGATTAGGCACCAGGATGAGAGTTGGGATTAGGCACCAGGGTTACAGTTAGGATTAGGCACCAGGTGATGGTTAGGATTAGGCACCAGGATTACAGTTAGGATTAGGCACCAGGTGATGGTTAGGATTAGGCAACAGGGTTACGGTTAGGATTAGGCACCAGGGAGAGGGCTAGGATTAGGCACCAGGGTGAGGGCTAGGATTAGGCACCAGGGAGAGAGTTAGGATTAGGCACCAGGGTGAGGGCTAGGATTAGGCACCAGGGTGAGGTCTAGGCTGAGGGGGAGGAGGTTAGGCTACAAGAAGAGAGGGTAAGGAAGGGGAGAGGGTTATCATATTAACCCACCCGGTGTCAGGATTCTTAGCGGCGGGATGCCAGTGTCGATCTTGAGACCATCAGCATGCTAATCGCTGGGAGCCCATAACCAAACCTATACGATCATGTTAAATATTTCATTGCAAAAATAAAAAAATGATGCCGTGATTTCCGCAATATATACGCGTTTGTCAATAAACATTGTTTAACTACTGTTGGAAAGCCTTGTAATAGAATCTATAACTAGGTTACTAAATAAAACCTGTAAGGGCCAGAACAGGCCCCTCATCATGTAAGGAAGGCAATGATGGCCTGTCGGGTGTACGTCCCGGAGATCGGGGGAGGATAAGTTAAACCTAAAAGAAACAGCAAATACTGTAGATGTGATTTTGACTTTTTTAATCAAACTAAATAAGCATCTATGAGAAAGTGCAGCTGTTACCACACAAATATTCCTAAAAAGAGAATAATACAAATAAAGAGAATGTAGTAGATAACTTAAACATCTTAAGGTGAATTAAATGGCAAAGTATTAACACAACTAAGTGGAGCTCACCTGTCAGAGCCAATCCGTCTCAGCTAATATGGGATAATCATAATGTAAATAGGAGTAATTGTAATGCTTTTCAATCTCGTACAATGAGCAGGAGTTCAATGGATTAGCTATGCTCAGAGAAAGATAAGTGTAGGAGTGCTAAACATAATTAGTGGTGATATAATAGCACTTCATTTAGCTGAACAGGTGAGACAGGTGAGCAGCCACATTGTAATGTCAATAGGAAAAATAAAAAAATGATAGCCACTCAGGTATAGTAGGGCTTTGTAGTGGTGAGCTAATTAATCATTTCAGTATAATCTGTATGTATGATTGTGCTGATAGACTGTGACGCAACAATAGAAAGTGTAGGCAGCTGATACTCATATTCCCATTAAGTATGGGAAATGCGATCTGGTTATTAAAAAAGTTATAATTAAAGGGTTTGGATCTGTTTTTCACAAAAACTACTCCAAAAGCCTTTTAATACATTCATATCAGTGGCTTATTTATATTGGGTGCAGTGTGTACCCCTCTGGAATCCCAGGGGGAAGGCAGCAGGGTTGGCGAAATCACCAGAAAGATGGCTGCAGCGCCATTTTTTTTAGAGTCTGGGCCCTCTAGCACTCAGACTCTATTGAGCTGCACTGTGCAGGACTGTTGGCGGGGGAAAAGAGGGGGCCCGAACAAAGGAGGCCTCCTCCCTTAAAGCACCCCTGATTCAAGTGATATTAAAGTTATGTGAAAATAGTGTTGAAATCCTTTTCCCTTCACCCTTTTTCACATTATTTTAGTAAAAAAAAAAAAAGTTTCAGAAATCTGCCCCTTAATGAGAACCCAAAATCACATGTTCAGATATTTAGCTTTATTATATATAATAAAAATATCTCTTTGATCCTAGCCAGTGGAAATTGGCTTAAGATTTATCCTTACAGGTAATTACATTTTCATGAGTAAAAAAAAAATAATGAATTTAAAGAATCTGATACTGCCAAGAGGGATAGTCTCTTTCCAGGAACCCATTCTGGCTACATACGCTGAGGAGAAGTGGACCATTATGAAGTTTCCACCAGCACTGACGCTCGGAGGTTGCCTGAGGGACCGAGCTGCCTAATTTCACAGCAGGCTTCGGATGATGAGGAGACTGACTTCTATGGTGAGGGGCCAACTACAGCCTCAATTATTCTGCCCCTTCTTTAGGACTTGAAAATGGAAACAATGAATTCCCTATCTGTCACTACAAGTGAAATGCAAATGAAGGTTAATGATTTCTGAGACAGAACTGAGCACCTAGATGATTAATTCCGGGACCTTGTTTAAAAAATAAAGTTTTTCCACGATTCTTTCTTTATTCCATTCCAACAAGTCACTTATTATAAGGAGACAAAGCGTATTAGCTACAAGCTATGGTGTTGCCCATATCAAGTGTTTCTTTTGAGGTTTTGACTGTGCAGAATCAGTAAAGCATTGGAATTTGTATTCATGTTACCGATTGTGAAACCTTATGTTCTCAAGCTATTTTTATGCTGGTGATTCTTGGATTCCTCTATACTAGCTTTTATGGGGCATTAACTGGACAGGTCTCTCCCATTAGCGATCTAGCTGCCAATTAAATATATGTAACTTCTAAATTGCCCATTACTCACAATTTTCCCTATGTGTGCCCCACTTTTTCTGTTACAAACCAGTTTTCCCTCCAGAATCATGTCTGGTAACATCACATGAGTCTCCACAGCCAATCCTCTGGGACCTGTGCTCCAGCTGACTACCTCAGCCTATCACCGCTCACTGGCTGCTATATGAATGCTGGGAAAGCACTCCCAAATTGCCAATGCTATTGTTGGCTCACCCCTATGCAATCCCAGCAAGTGCTGAGGGATCCAACAAATCCTTGTGGCAGCACTTGCGATCTCCAATTGGATGCGCACAGGACCATGCAACGGATTGGAATCGATTATAAAACATATACAATTTGACACTTTACACCTGATTTCTAGGTCCGATCCATCAAAATTGGGTGAAAGAGGCCCAAATTATACTAGTGTACTGTATAGCCAATTTAAGATGTGGATTTTCTAGAATAGTTTTACAACTCTGCTCTGAGGAAATATGAAAAATATATTTTTAACGTCGGAAATAGCTAGCAGTGACAATAACTATATAATGTTCATACCCTCCAACATGACCCATTCCATTAGGTACAAAATGCTCTGTTCCTGGACTTCCCTGCCAGTGGCAGTTACAGAGGTTGGACTCTAGCACAGTCCAGAATTCAAAGAGGGGGGTCACATCAACTGCCAGTGTGTCCAGGACAGTGATGTTTGGAGTGGCATTAGATGTGGCTCCCCTTTTTGAATATTGGACTGTGCTGCAGGCTCACATCTGTAACTGCCACTGGCAGGGAAGTCCAGGAACAGAGCATTTTGTACCTAATGGAATGGGCCATGTTGGAGGGTATGAATGTTTACCAAAACCTTTTAACTTCTAGAAAGGTTTAAACATATGGTTCTACATATTGAAAAGTTTGTAATGACTTTATTTTCGAAATAATAAATAACTGAAAGGGAAACCCCCCCCCCCCACTACATTTACTTTGAGGTGTTAGAATACAGTAGTTCTGTGACCACATTTGTGAAATGTTTTACTTGAAAAAAAAATCAAATCTTGAATACAAATATTTAGATATTTTAGACTGCAATCTTCACCATCAAGTTTTTTATACCCCTTTCACACCGCACTTGTTAAACGGTATATTGCCGTTTTTTCCCCATTTAAAATGTTTAAGGCTGCAGTGGGAAAGCGTCAGAGTTGATTTACCGGTTAAAGATAACCGGTATTTCAAAACGTTTAAAAAGCAGAGTCCTACATGTTTCAGAGCCGTTTATGCAGTGAGAATGGCTCTGAAATAGTAATTAGTAAAAACAACAGATTACAGACCTGTGATAGTCTGCCTTGAAACGTGTTCAGGGGATTAAACGGGTTGACTGATGTGAATAGTACTTAAACGGTATTTAAAACGGTATTCTACTGCAATGTGAAGGCTCAGACCCGTTTTAAATACCGTTTAAAAAACTTTTTAGCAGTGTAAAAGCGGTATTAATGACATGATCTGTAATAATAAATACATTGGTTTATCCTCTTTCTTTGTATTCTTTACGGGCACAGACAGTAGTTTGCATTCTGAGTATTCTGTAGAGTTTCCTTATCTGGTAGCACCATCACGTTGCTCCACAGCTTCAGGCACACATTCTTATGCCAATCTCTCAGTATTGCGGTGTGGAAATCTCATTAGTAACACGAAGCACAAGCCACTCAGAGGATCGCTGCTTGGAGAAGTGAAACTGCAAGAAAATGAGTCAAGGAAATTTTTGTGCAAAAGAATTTCTGGGAATGGGAAAAGAATTACGCATATTGTACGCCAGATGTGTTACAAAATAGTGTTAAAGAAAATACACTATAGATGTTATAGAAACATTTGTATTATTTATTACCATTTAATTACTTAGCGCACACATATTCCGTAATGCTTTACAAAGAATATGGCCATTTACATCAGTCCCTGTGCCTAAAACATGTACCTAAGCCAATTAACCTGGCAGTTTATTTTTGGATTGTGGGAGGAAACCCATGCAAGCACAGGGAGAATATATAAACTCCACACAGTTAGGGCCATGGTGGGAATTGAACCCATGACCACATTGCTGTGAGGTAATGCTAACAATTACATTGTCTGTGCTGCCAGGAGTACAATGTGCTCCTTACATTTCACCTGACGTTTTGGTCAAAACCAGTTAAGTGTTAAAAATTTATTGTGTAAAGCCGACTTGTTTTTTTTTTTGTTTTTTTTTAACTCAGCCTCCTGAAACACCATTTGTGCAGTATATTAATATAATCCTATGATTTATAGAATGTGGCAGCCAAAACATGGAAAGGGGTGCAAAATATGCATGGAGATTAAATGGCTGTAAAACAGGAGTGCATTCATTTTAAAACCGGTTTGGCTGTAAAAGATGCATCTTCACATGTGTTCATAGTACTAACGTGCTGGACAGAAATCCTACTAATTATAATTACCACACACACACACATATATATATATACTTAAAACCCATAAGAATGTTAAAAAGTCTGCACCAAACAGGTACTATTGCATACCTCCCAACTTCTTGTAGATAGGAAGCGGGACCCTCTGCGCCGAAAGGGGTGTGGCTTATGCAAATGAGGGCTGTGACATATGCAAATGGTGTCACTGCTGGGCCACACCCCTTTAACAGCATCTATTCCTTCAGGCTGGGGGGACTCCCAACTGCCCCCCCTTGCCGCGGGACACTGACAGCCGCGGGCGGGGGGGCGGGACTGCAAAAAACTGGACTGGACTGTATGCTATTGTGGACTAAATAATGTATAGCACGGCTGCCTACCTGACTCTCTCCTTCAGGGAGAAAATGCTCTGTTCTTGGCCTTCCCTGGTAATGTATGTTTGCCATCACCTGTGGTGAAACAACTTTGTTATCTATTACCTAGCTCCCCACAGGTGATGGCAATCATACATTACCAGGGAAGCTCAGGAGCATAGCATTTTCTCTCTGAAGGAGAGGGTCAGGTAGGCAGCCATGATGTATAGGTGTAACTGGGATGGCTTTAGGACAAGCATGGCCACACTAGTTGTTGTGAAACTATGTATCCCAGCATACCTTCCCATAGTTTTAGCATTCCCTAATAGCAAAACTGTGGCAAGGCATGATGGGACTTATAGTTTATGCTGGAGGGCCATAGTTTGGCTATGCCGGGCTTAGGAAAAAAACAATCCAGGTCATGGATTTCAATGTTCTCTGTAAATCCCTGGGAAAAAAAATGTTGCCATTTATAAAGTAAAATTGGATAAAGGTTGATCTTAAAGCAATAAAAAGTAATGGTCACAAGGCATTTCCTTCATCGTCAAATCTCTACCACATACGTTTGCCACTCCACTAATATAAAAATCATGTTAAGTGAAACGGAGACATTTCTGTTTCACTCAAAATAGTTCTGGACGTCATAAATAATGTTAAATTGATTCATCAACAAGCTCCTCTTTGTGAAGCAGTTAAGCTGTAGTTGTTCCCAGAGTCGCGCTATTTATCCATCAGTGCACTAGTGCGCATTACACAATGCTGACTTCAAACAGATGCTAATTACTTACATAAGACTATAGCATTAAGCAGACGCCATTACTGTCCCGGAAATAGTAGGATTCTGTTTAGTATAGCTTTGAACATAGACTTACATAAACATTTAATGCACAATGACGTAGAACTGTCATAATTGACAGAATAATAAAGACGAGGACATTAAGGGACTTCTTCGTTTCAAATGACCCCTTGCAAACTGTAATCTACAGTCAGCAAGACAATTCTAGCTAGGCATCTATACTGATAGACATATTGGGGGAAATTTACTAATATGAAAAACCTAGTTTTTCGTATTAGTATTTTCCCTACAAAAACAATGGATGTGAGTGTTCCCTCCACAGGCGCCAATAACAATGTGAACGGGAGAAAGAGGAAATACACCCCTTAGCAGTGAATAGCGGTCCTCTTCTCCCAATACTGGACAAAGCTAATGGTATTTAACCACAATACCGTACGTCAATCCTGGTAGGTGGCGTCTCCTCTTCTAACAATTAAGAACACAATAGCGATGCTACTCAAATTTTCCGTGGAGGATGCCGGAGGGCCAGATGGCTTGTTCCCAAGGGGTTCACTCCAGAGAATACCCAAAAATGAGGGAACAGATATAGTGCAACTCCACTTTTATTTTTTAAAACACACAATAATAAACGTTAAAAAGGAGGACAAATGATAAAACAATGGCCAATTACCACAGTTGGTGGAGAACTGGATGAAAACAGCTCTCAATCTGCACTTTTAAGAGGAGGTCAACCCGGAATTGGCCTCCACAGACAGGCAGGTGGGTAAAAAGTCCAAAGTCCTCTCAAAACGTCCCCTCCAATGGTAGCTGGGAACTCCAAGCGCGCTTTCGACCGTCCCTACGGTCTTTCTCAAGGAGAGTGCACTCTCCTTGAGAAAGACCGTAGGGACGGTTGAAAGCGGAGTTGCACTATATCTGTTCCCTCATTTTGGGGTATTCTCTGGAGTGAACCCCTTGGGAACAAGCCATCTGGCCCTCCGGCATCCTCCACGGAAAATTTGAGTAGCATCGCTATTGTGTTCTAATTTGGGAGAAGAGGAGACGCCACCTACCAGGAGGGACGTACGGTATTGTGGTTAAATACCATTAGCTTTGTCCAGTATTGGGAGAAGAGGACCGCTATTCACTGCTAAGGGGTGTATTTCCTCTTTCTCCCGTTCACATTGTTATTGGCGCCTGTGGAGGGAACACTCACATCCATTGTTTTTGCATTTTGTGTTTAAGTGGAATAGGGGTTACCACTGTTGAGTGTACCCACCAGTGGGCTGCCTGGCGCATTGACAGACCCACCCATTCTTTCTTGTTGTAGTATTTTCCCTACGACTGCATACGACTGTTTTAGTCGTATGCAAAGTCGTGTTCCGGAGGGGAAATTACAAAGCAGTCATATATGACTGCTTTGTAACCCTCCGATGTCGTATTCATTCGTATTAGCTGGCCATATAGACGGCCGCTAATACAAATTTTTCAGGCAGTCTGCACGGATCAGTCAGATCCGTGCAGGCTGCAAGGTGTACAAAAAACAAAATAACGGCGTGGGGTCCCCCCCCACAGCCATAACCAGCACCAGGCTGAAAGAGCCGGGCCAGTAATTAAAAATCAGGGAACCCGACCAATAGGGGTTCCCCGATTTTTAACAACCAGCCCCAGGCTCCAGGTCCGAGGCTGGTTCCCAAAATACGGGGGACAAAATGACTAGGGGTCCCCCGTATTTTAAGAACCAGCCCCAGGCCAAACCAGCCAGCAGGGTAACGCCACAGATGGGGGGAGACTTTTTATACAAGTCCCTCCGGCCAAAGCATTCACCCTCTGACCAGTCAGCCTGGCCAGGGGCCCTGGGGGAGTGGGGACCCCCCCAATAAAGGGGTCCCCCCCCCTCCAGGACTTACCTGACCAGGCTGAAGCCTGGTGCTGTCCCCGGTGGCCACTACAAGTACTGTGGAACTACAAGACCCAGCGGGCCCTTTAATGCCCCGCAGGCTGGGACTTGTGGTTCTCCAAGTCCCAGCTTGCAGGGGAGGCTTGCTGGGACTCATAGTTCCACAGTTTAAAACAATAGTTCATTGTTCTATATTTTACACCAAGATCAGCCCGGTGGCCACCGCACAGGGCCACCGGGGACAGCACCAGGCTTTATTGGGGGGGGGTCCACACTCCCCCAGGGCCCCTGGCCAGGCTGACTGGTCGGTAGGGTTAATGCTTTGGCCGGGGGGACTTGTATAAAAAGTCTCCCCCCGCCTGTGGCATTACCCTGCTGGCTGGTTTAAAATACGGGGGACCCCTAGTCATTTTGTCCCCCGTATTTTGGGAACCAGGCCCGGACCTGGAGCCTGGGGCTGGTTGTTAAAAATCGGGGTACCCCTATTTGTCGGTTTCCCTGATTTTTAATTACCGGCCCGGCTCTTTCAGCCTGCTGGTTTTTTTATTTTATTTATTTTTTCTATTTTTTTACACTGCAGCCTGCACGGATCTGACTGATCCGTGCAGGCTAAAGCCAAATACGACAGGACAATCAAGGTGAATGTTCCTGTCGTATTTGCGTGGCTGTTTTACACCAATTAGCAGCCGTATTATCAATACGGCTGCTTAGTACATCAGGAACCACCATTCTTTTGAATGGTGATTCCTGTCGTATCCTATCGATGGTGTAGACATTCGTATTTGTAAATACAAATACGAATGTTCCATCTTTAGGAATACGAATTGTTATATTTTCGGGATTGTAAATCCCGAAAATACAAATGTGTAAAAAATAGGTGTATTTCTGCCTACGAATACACCTATTTTTTACGAATCCATTTTGGTAAATTTCCCCCATTATTGCTGGGTCAGTCTCCAGAGGTGGGTGTGGCCAACCACTGCAAAGGTTTGGCTTACCATTGAGTACCTTTAATACCAGTAAGGCACTGTAGAAAAATACACCATACTCCTGTGTAGTGTTAGATAATATATGTGGGTATGGTTCATTAGGTTGACCAAACGAAGGTCGGCATACATTGTGTCGACCACTGAAGGTCGACTGGCCGTAGGTCAACAGTCAAAAGGTCGACATGGATTTTCCACATTTTGTTGGGATTGAGGGCCTTATTCTAGTTCACTCTGACAAAACCATGTGCACTGCAGGGGGGCAGATGTAAAATGTGCAGAGAGAATTAGATTTAGGTGAGTTATTTTGTTTCTGTGCAGGGTAAATACTGACTGCTTTATTTTTACACTGCAATATAGATCTCACTTTGAAGTCAAACCCCACCCAAATCTAATTCTCTCTGCACAACTAACATCTGCCCCACCTGCAGTGCACATGGTTTTGTCCATCTAAGAAGAAATTTGTCAGAAAGAGTGAACTAGAATAACCCCCTGAATGTTGACATGGACACCATCGGCACACCGCTTCCCTTCGCCTCCCCTCCCCTCGCTGTGCTTGCAGTGCTTCCGATATGGGGCATCGCTACACTCGGCACACTATTCTATTCTCTCTCCAGACCCTAGTGGATGGTAGGGCATAAAATACCGCCTGTCGGCAAATGTCGGCTCAAAAAAAAAAAAGTTGAAAAACCCATGTAGACCTTCCCAATGTCAACCTAATGCATGTGCTGACCTTATGACCCTGTTGACCTTGGGCATTTGTCTATGTTGACCTAAGGCCTGTCGGCATTCAGTTGTCGACCCAATGCATGTCAACCTTAATTGTGTCGACCTAAGGACCATGTCCCATATATGTATAATTCAAGTGCATGGTCTGGCACCTGATCCGTAAAGGAAGATGGGGCCCCCAGGCACAGGGGGTCTACTGTTTACCCCTGTGAGCCAGTCCGACCCTGAGTACAGGTATTCCCAGCCTCGGTCCTCAAGTCACAGTATAGGTTTTAGTGATATCCAGGCTTTAGGTAGCAGAGATGGTTAAATAAAATTAACTGAGGTAGAAGGGTCTATTTACGAAGCCTTTGAGAGAGATAAAGTATACCTCTCAACTGTCCCAATTACAGTGGGACAGTCCTGCTAATTGGACACCATCCCGATGTCCCACCTTTGTGTCCCATGGTCAGAGGTGACAGTTGTGGTTGCCAGTGATTACCGCTGCTAGGCCCCATCCCATCCATACCAGGCCCCGTCCCCTTTTCAGCAGGTCTCGAATGGGCAAATTTAAAAGTTAGGAGGTATGGATAAAGTAGAATGTGAAAAAGCACCAGCCAATCAGCTCCTAACTGCCATATTATAGGCTGTGTTTGAAAAATGACAGGAGAGGGTTGGTTGGTACTTTATCTCCATCTACTTTCTCCAATGCTTAATAGACACTCATGTCCAGGGGCGCCGAAAAAATAAACAAGTGACAGAAAGGACCAGCTACCCCTGCAGCACCCAGCACTAAGCAGTGTGTGCTGAGCTAGGGAGAGATGCTGTGCTGTGGCGAGCGGCTGCATATCATCTCTCTCCCCACTGCCCAGCTCCCTGCAATGGGGAGAACCGTGCCCGGGTAAAAAGTACCCCCCTCCCTCTGCTCATGTCATCTGCGGCCAAGCATAAATATCACTAAACCCTGGATTGTCAGTGTGCCTTGAGTACTGAGGTTAGGAAAGCCTGCTCTAGCTTACAGTACCAACTATAGTCAGGGCTATTTTTCAGCAGGCTCCAGCAGGAACTGAGGCCATTATTCTAGTTCACTCTGACAAAATATTTCTTAGATGGACAAAACCATGTGCGCTGCAGGTGAGGCAGGTGTAAAACCCCACCCAAATCTAATTATCTCTGCACAAGTAACACCTGCCTCACCTGCAGTGCACATGGTATTGTCCATCTAAGAATTATTTTGTCAGAAAGAGTGAACTAGAATAAGGGCCTCAGTTCCTGCTGGAGCCTACTGAAAAATATCCCTGACTAAGGGGTCATACAATTATTTGCTTTTGCCCAGAAAAACCCCACTATCTGGGCTATCTGACTGTATGTACAAGCAGACGTTACCAGAAAAAATAAATGATGTTACGTAGCCCTTAGGTTACAGTGGGCAGCGGCTGCTTTTTGTGGGATTTCATGCAAAATTCTTTATTAAAAATGTCTTATAGCAAAATATGATTGTAAAATGAGACAGTGTAAACAAAGAAATTCATTTTTCAGTTTAAGGGAAGTGTTCATGGCTACTGTCAAAAGGCACTTGCTCAGATTGCTGGCTCATTAATACTGTGTTATAGTAACTAGAGTGTTTGAAAAGCAGGCGGGTTAAATAGAAAGTAATGCGACACTTCAGCACGAGGAGCAAATGGAAAATTGTTAATAAATCATGATGCGGCAAGAGATGTAGATCTACGGAACTTTTATTACATTTTTCTGACAACAGTAGTATTGAAGTAACACAGAAACACACAAACACAGTATTTGGTTTATGTGTGCCAAACATCACTGAGTGTATACAGTAAACACATAGGGCCTTATTCTAGTTCACTCTCTGACAAAATCCTTCTTAGAAGGACAAAACCATGTGCACTGCAGGTGGGGCAGATGTTACTTGTGAAGATCGCTTCTCGGCCTTTTGGCTAAGATCAAGTGTAGTATCTGTTCTTATCAGTTTAATCTGAGAGGCAGCTCTGCTCCTTGTTTCTTGGACCGACAACGGTCCTTCTCAGGGCTACCGCTGCCAGGCCGAGAAGAGCGAATTGAGCGAAGACGTCGAGACTGCGAGGAGGAGAAAACATCGCCAGAAGAGGGAGAAGCCGGAGAAGACTGAGGCTCAGACTTGCTCTGCTGCCCTCCGAAGCGACTGCCGACCCCTCCTCCTCTCGTCGCCGAGGAAGAAGCTCCGCCCCCGACTGCGAGGAGAAGAGGATTTCGCCTGAAGAGGAGATCAACGCACCCTAGCCACCTGGGAGAGGCAGACTTGTTTGCTCTGCCCTCTCGAAGCCTTGCAGCACTCCCGAGCTGCCTAGGAGGGTCAGACTTTTCTGCTCTGCCCTCTGAAGCCTCCACCGCTCCGGAGCCGCCGCCGAGGGTCAGACTTTCTGCTCTGCCCTCCGAAGCTCTGCAACGCTCCCCAGCCTCCGTGGAGGGTTAGACTTGCTTTGCTCTGCCCTCTGAAGCCGTGCATCGCTCTCTAGCCTCCTTGGAGGGTTAGACTTGTGTTGCTCTGCCCTCTGAAGCGTCCCCTTCATCTCCTCCTCTCGTCGCCGGAGAAGACCCTTTGCCTCGACTTCAGCTGCCCCGAGAAGCCAGAAGGATGGCCACCGCCTCCACTTCGGCCCCCCTCGCTGGGAGGAAGCCCGGGAAGAAGGGTAAGTCACCGGCCGAATGTCCGACCAGATTGGCCGGCCCTAGCTCCACTGCCCCTTCTGTGACCCCACCAACGGTGCCCGCCCAGGACCACTCCAAAAGCATCCCAGCCCTGGAGCCCTGGATGAGGCAGACCGTGGTGATGAAGCTAAAGGAGGTAGATGGCCAGGTGCCGGACATGACGGTGGAGTACTTCGGCAAGAAGATGGTCCTGGAGCAAGGATTCTCTGCACCTGAAATGCTCAGCGTCCAGAGCTTCTTCAGAGGCATCTTCTACGCCACCTTTGCCTCCATCGCAATCTGCAAGAGGTATTGGGAAGCGGTGAAAGCGGCGAAGCCTGAGTCCCCTCTCTCTCGCTTTGTGGGCAACTGCCCTATCCAAAGAGAGGAGAGGCGGGTGACGGTTTCAATGCGAAGCCCACACACAAACATCAAGGACATCGTCACTTTTCTCAGCAGATCCTGCACCGTCATAAAGGACCCCACAAGGATCCTTTACGAGAATGGACTCTGGACTGGAAAGTGGTCGGTGATTGTCAGGCTGCACAAGGACACTTCGTGCCCAGATGGAGTCAAGCACCTCAGACCGTGCTTCTCCCTGGGGGGAACTGCAGGACTTATCCACTACGTGGACCAGCCACGCACTTGTCGTAAGTGTGATGGAAAGGACCACTTTGGGAAGGAATGCAAGGTCCTGGCTTGCAAGATTTGTCGACTGGCCGGCCATGAGACAAAGGACTGCCCCACGAAGAAGACCTGCAACCTGTGCGGCTCAGTGGATCATGTCTACAAGGACTGTCCAAGTAGAGCAAGATCCTACGCCGCAGCAGCATCGGGTGTGATTGTCCCTCCCAAGGTGCCACCCACACCGGTGCAGAGGAAGAAGGTTCCGCAAAAGCAAGGTGGTAAGAAACCTTCCCCCACCATTCCTAACCCTCCTCCCCTCCCTCCCTCTGTGACAGCTACTCCCATCCCGGCTGCTCGCACCACCCCCCCTCCCTCACCCTCCCGACCTGTGATCCAACCCACCCTTGTTCCCACCACCCCCTCTCGCCCCCCCCCTGTCCCTCTCCTCTCCGAGGAAGAGTTTCCACCACTTGCCCATGCAGGAAATGTACAGCCGAGAAGGAAGAGGAAGGAGTTAGACAGCCCAGCTGCTGACCCAGAATCTTCCAAGAAAGCGGCAGTCGAATCGGTCGAGCCAGACCAGGACTCCCTCACCCTCGAGGAGGAGATGGAGGCATATGCAGAGGTCTTCGAGGAGAGTGGGGTGCCGGAGCTCAACAGCCTCAACAACATCGACCAACTGCTCAACAACATCGAGACACCCCAGCAGGGAGATCCGGTGGCCGACCCAGAGGAAGCACCTCCCGATGGGAGTGGTAAAGTATACGTATCGCCACAGTAACCTTTTTCTCTTAACAAATGGTAGCTTTTAATCTTTTTACCATTAATGTAAGGAGCATTAAGGACAAGAACAGACGTCAAACTATTTTTTCCTTTCTTGACATTCAGAAATGTGATGTGTATATGTTGCAGGAATGCTCTCTCCCTTTCTCCAGGTCCTACAGGCACCTGGCCCGGCAGTGGTCCCATGGTCCGTCCTACTGGTCCGGTGGAGGTGAGTGTAAGTCTGCAGGGGTAGCCATTCTTATTAGGGGCAGCCTCTTCACGTTAGATTCTGTTCAGGAGTTTGTCTGCGGGAGATTACTCGTCGTAGATGGGTCCTGGGCAGGTGAGCCTATCAGGCTAATCTGCGTGTATGCTTCACCCTTTAAGAATGAGCGTTTGGAATTATTCCAGACCCTGCGGACCCAGCTCGCCACCACCAGGGCTGTAGTGATGGCCGGGGACTTCAACTGCCCGATTGAAGGGGATGGTCGAAGCACCTGCAACTCTGCGAAGCTGGACATCACGTCCAACCTGCTCAGGGAAATGGTGGCCGAAGCATCACTGCGGGACGCTGTGGGCTCCATGGGGGCCGGCTCCGTGAATTTCACGTGGAGCCGCCCCGATGGCTCTGTGCGTTCCCGCATTGACTTTGTGTTCACCTCCCGGGCAGTGCAGCAGGTTAGGCATTCTATGGTTCCCTGCTTCTTCTCTGACCACAGGGCCATTCTCTTCCAAGGGGTTCTGGGCCATGGTTTTCCATCTGGTCCAGGCTCCTGGAAGTTGAACTGTGCCTTACTGGAAAGGGAGGAAGTACTGGCTGAGCTTAAGGATGCCTACATCACATGGAAGAATGACAAATGTTATTTTGACTGTATGTCTGATTGGTGGGAATATGCCAAATCTAACATCCGCAGTTTCTTTCAGGCTAAAGGGCGTATCCAGGCATGCGACCGTAAGAGGAACCTCAGAAAACTGCAGCGTGAGCTCCAGTCCCTGGTGGACCTCCAGCGGTGCGGCTGGGACGTGAAGGACGACCTGGACGAGACCAAAAAGAGCCTGAAAAGGCACTTTGAGGAGGAGTCCAGACGTATCGTCTTCCGTTCCAAGGTGGAGAATCTGGAGAAGGGTGAGAAGTGTACTTCTTTCTTTTTCAGGAAACTCCACTCTGGCCATACGCCCCTGACAGAGCTGCGTGATGAGAATGGCATCCCCAGACAGGGGAAGGAGGGCGTGATGAAGGTCGTTCGCGACTACTACAGCGACCTCTACTCCCCTAAGACGACAGACACCGACGAGGCGGATAAGTTCCTGTCAGGTATCACTAACACTATTGATCCTGCAGGTAAATCAGCCATGGACGCTCCCCTGGCGTTGGAGGAGGTGCTCTCTGCCGCTAAATCCTTTAGGCAGGGCAGGACTCCGAGCAGTGATGGTCTCCCAGCAGAGCTCTATGTTGCGCTGTGGGATCTCATTGGCCCGGACCTGCTCGAGCTGTACGAGGAGATGGTGGTGGAGGGCAAAATGCCTCCTTCGCTGAGGGAAGGAATGATCACGATCTTGTACAAGCGTAAGGGGGAGAGATGCGACCTGAAAAATTGGCGTCCCATCTCTCTTCTGAACGTGGACTACAAAATCCTCGCCAAGGTACTGGCCAACCGGCTGAAGGCTGTCATTGGGCAGATCGTTCATCCAGACCAAACCTGCGCCATTCCTGGCCGCAGAATCGCAGACAGCCTTGCCCTCCTCAGAGACACGGTCCATTACGTGAAAGACCGTAATGTGTGCACAGCCCTGATCAGTCTTGATCAGGAAAAGGCCTTTGACCGTGTCTCCCATGAGCTGATGGGCAAGGTACTGCGTAAATTTGGTCTTGGTGAGCTATTCTGTTCGTATGTTAACCTGATGTACCTTGACATTTACAGCTCGGTGTTGGTGAACGGCTGGAAGACTGACCCCTTCTCAGTTCTGTCTGGGGTCAGACAAGGCTGCCCTCTTTCACCTCTTCTTTTTGTTTGTGTTATAGAGCTCTTCGCTGTATCCATCAGGCAAAATCAAGAGATCAGAGGGATCACCGCACCGGGTCCAGACCACCCAGAGGCCAAGTGTTCGCTGTACATGGACGACGTCACTGTGTTCTGCGCAGACCAGAGATCGGTGACGGCCCTCGTCCAAACCTGCGAAGACTTTGGCCGTGCTTCAGGAGCAAGGGTCAACCTTGGGAAGTCAGAGGCTATGCTCTTCGGAAAGTGGCACCTGTCGTCCTCCACTCCATTTCCATTCACGGTAAAGCCAGACCTCATCAAGATCCTTGGTGTCTGGTTCGGAGGAGATGGAGCGGCCCTGAAGTGCTGGGATGAAAGACTTGCGACAATGCGACAAAAACTTGGATTGTGGAGTCTCAGAGACCTTACCATCGAAGGGAAAACACTTGTGCTGTGGAATGAGATTCTTCCTGTTCTTCAGTACACCGCCCAGGCCTGGCCACCTCTGGCGGCGATCTGCAAGGCCATCACACGGGCTGTTTTCCACTTCATCTGGGGCTCCAAAATGGACAGAGTCAAGCGGATTGTTATGTACAAAGATCCCCTCAAAGGTGGCAAAGGCATTCCAGACATTCCAACTATGCTGAGAGCCTTCTTTGCATGTAACTGTATCCGCAGAACTTTGATTGACAATTGTGCTGGCTCTGCGGGGAACTCCATGTCCCGCTTCTTCCTCCTACCTATGTGGAGGACCCTTAAATGGGACAAGTGGGACAGCTCCATCCCTTACAACTGGACTACTCCATGGTTCTACCTGGATGTGTCCAAGTTTGTGAGGGAGCACCAACTGGAGGGATTGAAACCTAAAAATGTCCACAAGCTCATCAGAGCCAAAGACGTCATGGAACCGATTTCAGGGCTCCCTTCAGCAACTGCCAAGTTTGTCTGGGAGTATGTGGCCTCCAAAAGGCTCACAAATAGACACAAAGACATGTCATGGATGGCCATTCAGGGGGGTTTGCCTCACCGGTCATTCATGCACTCCCGAAACTTGTGTAGGTATAGACATTGTCCCTGGTGCTTTGTGCATGAAGAAACCTCCATGCACATCTTCTGGGACTGCACCTACGCACAGTTGTTGTTGGATGCCCTAGAGACTGAATTCAAGGACTCCGTGCCCAGGAACTGTCTTTCATACCTTTCGGTATTGTATGGACTATTCCCAGGCACCCACACATATGGGGCGACCCAGGAAGCCTGGCGCCTTATAAACTGTGTTAAGGACGCTTTGTGGTTTGCCAGAAATCGTCTCATATTGCGGAGGGAGAGAATGTCCGTTCAGG
Organism: Crinia signifera; assembly: GCF_055691185.1. Taxonomy (NCBI): domain Eukaryota; kingdom Metazoa; phylum Chordata; class Amphibia; order Anura; family Myobatrachidae; genus Crinia; species Crinia signifera. The sequence goes on along the minus strand of NC_139219.1, from coordinate 51,918,976 downwards.
ACTGCCGCAGGCTGGTTCACAGCCTGCTCAGAGACTATTCCATTCGGGATAGCCCTGAGGAAGAAGAGGACTAAACCCCTTTTCTTCTGGTCCTTTCCCCTTGTTTGGACTGTTTTATAAGACTTTGGGACCGTGGCCCCTTCCCCCTCACTTCACAATGTCTGTTGTTTTGTTGATGTATTTCTATTTATTGCCCTCCCCTTATACGTGTCTGTCTGGTCAATAAAGCTTCGGGCATGTGATTCCTCCTCCCTCACCCCCTACCCTCCACACCCATAGTCTTGTATACTGTAGTGTAAATGTTACCGTTAGAATGCATAGTGCATAGTATAGTCTATAGTGTGAGTTTATCTTGTGCTGTATTTTATAATATGTACTATACTGTTTGCATGTGTACTGTGTTTTGGCTGTGCTGCGACACGGTATATGTGTGATATTTGTTATCGTCTGTTTTTTGCATTCTTTATGTACAATAAAGACCTGCTTTTTCAATCAAAAAGATGTTACTTGTGAAGAGAGAATTAGATCTGAGTGGGGTTTTACGTCAAAGTGAGATCTAAAGCAGTGTAAAAATAGTGTAAAAATAAAGCACCCTGCACAGAAACAAAATAACTCACCCAAATCTAATTCTCTCTGCACATTTTACATCTGCAGTGCACATGGTTTTGTCCATCTAAGAAGGATTTTGTCAGAAAGAGTGAACTAGAATAAGGCCCATAGTTTCCTACCCTCAGGAGACTCCCTAAAATTGCAGCAATCTCCCTCTCTCCCTCATTAGTGTAGCAATCTCCCTCATTTTACCTAGCCCACATTACACGGTTGCATTTTTGGGGAGAAAGGAATGAGAGATAGATACATTTACATTGAATCATCAGCGCCATTTCCCAGCACTTTACCAAGTATAGTAGCTCTTACTAACTGCTTTGGGATCATCTACATTTGGATATAAGTAATTTTAAAAGATTCCACTCAGATGTAGCAGTGCACACCCACGATTCTAGGTGCCACTTTCACAATCTCTCCATATATGGAACTAGACACGCCCTTTGGGTGGAGCATGACACCCCCCTCAATGAGCCACTGTGCAAAATTCTACTACCATCTATAATATCCCTGAAACTAGTTTTCAAAAGTAGGCAAGTATGAGTAAACACCAGAATTATTAGCGCCCTTCAATTTCATAAATAAACCACTCATGTAATGATTATGAATTTCCGGGTATAAATGTTTTTTTCCTCACAGTTTTTTAGTCTAGCAAGTTTTTCGGTACTTGTTTCCTATCTGGGCGCCCACGATTTTGATCGTGGGCATCGCAAGCAAAAAAATTGCGTCGGTCGCGTCGCGTGCTGACAAAAAAACGCATGCGATGCGACCGACGCGATTACCGCGATTTTACATAGGGAACAATGTTAAATGTCCCAATTGACCCGATTTCACATAGGGAACAATGTTAAATGTCCCAATTGACCCGATTTCACATAGGGAACTATGTTAAATGCCCCCCCACCCCAATTGTTAACGCCACTCCACGATCAACGTCAACCCGAAGCGTGGCGAGCGCAGCGAGCCCGCAAGGGGCGGCGGTACGCGTCCTCCGACCTTTTCATACCCCTACTATCCACTAGGGCGTGGAGTGAGAATAGAATAGTGTGGCGAGCGCAGCGAGCCACCGAGCCCGAAGCGTGGCGAGCGCAGCGAGCCCCGCGAGGGGACGCGGACACCTGTGAAGCCCGCAAGGGGATGTGGATACCTGTGAAGGTATCCGCGTCCCCTCGCCACGCTTCGGGCTCGGTGGCTCGCTGCGCTCGCCACACTATTCTATTCTCACTCCACGCCCTAGTAGATAGTAGGGGTATGAAAAGGTCGGAGGACGCATACCGCCGCCCCTTGCGGGCTCGCTGCGCTCGCCACGCTTCGGGTTGACGTTGATCGTGGAGTGGCGTTAACAATTGGGGGGGGGGGGGCATTTAACATTGTTCCCTATGTGAAATCGGGTCAATTGGGACATTTAACATTGTTCCCTATGTGAAATCGGGTCAATTGGGACATTTAACATTGTTCCCTATGTAAAATCGCGGTAATCGCGTCGGTCGCATCGCATGTCATTATAATGGCATGCGATGTACACGCGATGCCCGCGATGGGCGCCCAGATAGGAAACAAGTACCAGTTTTTCTTTTGTAGCTCAATAAAAAAAAAAAAAAAATGCCTGCCCCAGTGGAGCTTACAATCTATATTCCCTACCACATGTACATATCAGATATATTTTATGGTACAAGAATTGCAAACCATAAGATATTTAGGTACTTATGAGTTATCCGGGCCCCCGATTTCTAAATCGGGTCGGATCGGGCACATCGCATCGCATGAGACCATCGGATGCGATGCGATGACCCGATTTTTCCATAGGAATCAATGTTAAAATGGACTGAGTCCATTTTAACATGGAATTCAATGGGAAAAAGGGGTCCTTTTCATACCCCTACTATCCAAGTGGGCATGGAGTTGGATATAAACCTGTGGCGAGCGTAGCGAGCCACCGAGCCCGAAGCGTGGCGAGCGTAGCGAGCCCCGCGAGGGGACATAGAATACCGTTCGCTCGCCACGCTTCGGGCTCGGTGGCTCGCTACGCTCGCCACAGGTTTATATCCAACTCCATGCCCACTTGGATAGTAGGGGTATGAAGAGGACCCCTTTTTCCCATTGAATTCCATATTAAAATGGACTCCGTCAATTTTAACATTGATTCCTATGGAAAAATCGGGTCATCGCATCCGATGGTCGCATGCGATGCGATGCAATATCGCATCGCATCTGATTGTATGCCTTAACTTAAGGCATACAATCAAAAAATCGGGCGCCCAGATAACTCATAAGTACCGATATTTATTATGTGATTTATCTCTGCTTGATCAATCGCATGAGATATATCTTATGCAAAAGATGAAAACCAAAAGTAGCAAATCAGATGGAATCACTCCTGGGAAGGTCCAGGGGAAGTTCAAGGGAATTTCCATTAGACTTCAGGGTCAGACATATCGCTGTAGTGTATGGGGGCCTTTAGCTTTGAGTGGACTTACTTAAAAAAACTGAAACTACAATCTCAAGGTAGCAAATAACAACAAAAGGTGGAGGTGTTAATCCAAGGGGGTGCTATGTTAAGAACTTGAAAAGTAATTTTCCTGTTCTATGTAACCTGTCGCTCCACAGTTGTTGTGGAACCTCAGATCCCAGCATTCCCTTCTCTGTACTGAAGGCTTTGCACTTCAGAGCTGCTTGCATAGGATACGTGGTTAGGGAGCAACACCTGAGTACATGCATCTACGCGCTCACAGCACCAGGTGGTGGAGTAGAGAGACTGTGATCTAATGTAAACGCACTGAATCTCAGTTAAGCAGCACACAGCGGCTGAGAGGCATAAATGACAAGTAGGACAGCCAATCAGAACCCTCCATACCATAAACAAGCTCTTGTTGCCTCGCTGCTCGGCCAATACCCGGCTCCCACGGAATAGGCGGGCGCTGCGCTGCCTGTTGGGCATTTACAAGCAGAACCATTTAAAGCACCGGTAGCCCCGCCCACATTCCCATCTGAGCGGCGGTTGGTTCATGTGCTGAGTGATAGTAAAGCTCCCCAATCGTCGCGCAGTATCCATGCTGCTGGGTGCCCAATGTGGGAAACGGCAGTGGAGCGGGCTCTGGCTGGCTGCTGCTACTGCTGGGAGGGTTTGTGTGCACCGAGTCTAGCAGCTAGCTGTGCTTGAGTCCAGGGCCGGGGAAAAGGGGGCTGGGAGCTGCACCTTTCTGTCTGCATACTAAATATCTCTGGACTGGAGAGGAGCCTGTAATCCTGGACATGCTAGCATGGATGATCCACGCTGACGTCCAGGGCTGAGGGATTAAATGCCCTTGGTGGCCAGGAGCAGGAGGTAAGCTGAATTATAGTGCAGTATTACTGTGTACTCCGCCTATGCATAGTGGTGCCTGGAAAGGCATGGGTTAAAACTGAGCTGGGAGGGGAGGGAGGGGGTGACAGCTTGTAGTGACAGGAGGAGGGGACTCCTGTAATATGGATAGGTCTTATAGTACTGGCAGTTGTGTATATGTGCACCCTGAGATGCCCACCACCATCCCCACTGCTGGTTCCCTGCTCTATGGGCAAGGCTAGGCTAGTGAACATGCTATCATGGCTATGAGAGATGATCCACAGTGCACATGTATGTGTGGGTGTCATACCCCCCCCCCCCCCATCATAGTATAACGTGTGTGTCCTGTATGGACATAGGGGGTGGGGTTTTGCATGATAAACAACAATTATATTTGCCCTCAGTCTATGTATTTTGCAGACTGGCTATTATTTGTTGGTCTGTAATGGATTCTTTCATAATACTGAATGGTAGGTGATGTTCCGCTAGCCACTGTGCGACAATGTCCCCCTTGTAGACTATTAAACACTGGGCAGGCATGTCATGAATTTGCTGCATGATGTCAAATATTAACTGTTCTCTCCCTCTTTCTTTCCCCCCTGCTTCCTCCTTTGTCTGTACCAGTCTAGCACTACAGATTCCACGTCATTTCGCCTGGGCGGAGGGTTGACTTTTCCATGCACTGGGAACTTCCTTTCCCTCAGCCATGCAGGAGTCTCCTAAGCTGGCTGGCTGCCTTCTAAAGTGGGATCTGCTGCTGTCTCGGCAGAGTGCTGCTGGACTACAGCCTGTGTTTTGCACCCTCTGCTCCCCTATGCCTACCACCTCGTAAGGCTGTTTGGAATAATACAGAGAAGACTCCTTTTTTTTGTTGTGTATCCTGATCTGCTGTGGTTTGTTCCCTGATCATGGCTTCAGTGTGGAAGAGATTACAGCGTGTGGGCAAGCATGCATCCAAGTTTCAGTTTGTGGCATCCTATCAGGAGCTGATGGTGGAATGCTCTAAGAAATGGTCAGTCAACCCCTTTAATGGCATTCTCCTTTGCGTAGTTCCCAGGAAGTCACCCAGTGGCTTACCACAAACTACACGTTGTGCAAATAAGACCAGAAAATTCCCACACTGTATGAGGCTCTAGCTGTCAGTCTCCCCTCCGTGATACATTGCCCCAGTTATTGCAGTGTAATACATTACTGCACACCCGAGCTGTCAATTATTTAATTGGCCGCTCAGGTTTGGTGTCTCGTAACGCATAATAAATGAATGAATCTGGGTCATTAAACCATCAGTGAACAGTGGCGATTATACCCACACACAGAATGATTCAAGAATTATGTATATGCTAAAAGTCATATGTTACCTCTTCCGAATGTTAGACAGTACTTCCTCATTTACGTTAGCTGCTTTCAGAATAGCACCACAACCTTACTAAAGGTAAGAGATGGTGGCGTGGACCCAGGGTGGTGCGTTATACGCTATGTAAACTCCGTAGCTTAAGCGGTGGCCACAAAGATGAGGAAGTACAGGATTCAGTATGAAATCCCGGCGGTCGGGATCCCGGCGTTCAAAATCCCGACGCCGGAATCCCGACCGCCGAAATCCCGACAAGGGGGGGACGTGGTTCGCCCCCCCTTGCGGGCCCGATGCCTCGCTACGCTCGGCACGCTAATTTATTCTCCCGCCAGGGGTGACGTGGACACCCACGGAGGGAGAAACTATTGGGATTCCGGCGTCGGGATTCTGAACGCCGGGATCCCGACCGCCGGGATTTAAACTGCATCCCGAAGTACATGTTAGTTAGTACTTGTTGTTTTCAAATATTATAAATGTAAATTCTTAAATCAACGAATTGCCTAAAAATGTGGTACATATGCTCTGCCATTGTATGCTGCAATAACCTCTAGATCACAGGTTCTCAAAGCCGGTCCTCAGGACCCCACACAATGCATGTTTTGCAGGTCTCCTCATAGAATCAAGTGAAATAATTAGCTCCACCTGTGGATCTTTTAAACTGTGTCAGTCAGTAATGAGTGCAACTGTCGGGTGACCTGGAAAAGGTGATCAGGGTGGGGTCCTGAGGCCCGAGTTTGAGAACCGCTGCTCTAGATAACATGGAGTATTGTACTGGGATTGTAAGGGTTCAGAAAAATACAGTTATTCTGAAGGTAACTAGTCTTGACAGGAAGGGTGTATTGCAGTGGTTCCCAAACTGGGTTCAGGGCATTTGCAGGGATGCACTGGGTTAGTGTCCAGGACCAATTCATATTATTTATGGTCAGTGGTATAGGCAAAACCTTTACTTGTCGCTTCCAATCCTAAAATATGTGGACCAATCAGTGATTCCTGTCGCTCACCATCCACAAGTTAATGAAATAAAAGCACATTTTGTTTCATTTAATGTTATTTTTTTTTTTCTCCATAATAAACTTTTGACAGAGTGTGCCATGCGATAAATTCACATATTCCAGGCCAGTGGTTCTCAACCTCAGTCTTAAAGTATCCCCAACAGTGCATGTTTGCCATGTCTCAACATAGAATCGCAAGTGAAATAATGAGTTCCACCTGTGGATGTTTTAAAATGTGTCCGTGAATAATGAGTGACCTGCAAGGTGACCTGGAAAACGTGCACTGTTGGGGATACTTGAGGACCGAGGTTGAGAAGCATTGCTCGTAGGCTGCTGTGATTAATAAATGTTTGGGAACCACAGGTCTGTTGCAATACCTTCCCAAAACCTGCCTTTGCTTTATATAAAATATATTAAAAACAAATGATCCATGGTAATGTGTAAAATACTTTTAGTGTACAGCAGAGCAAACCTGTGGCATTCTAGATTCTGTTGCTAGCAATTCCAACTGAAACCAGATTGCAAAAATGCTAAGGATTCTGGGAGATTTGGTTACATTATAATGACTCGCTACAGGTTGTCTGTACGGCAGCAGCCTAAATATCTTTGTCCTTAATTTTCGTAGTAGGAGTTGGCAGTAAGGCATAATGATGATTTCTTTTTCATTTAGTTGCTGTAAGTTCACGTTACTTTGGGGATATTGAATTCCTCTCTTGGATCTGATTTGCAGCAGAGAAAGGCAAAAACATCCCTCAAGCTTCTGCAAAAAGGATTTTCTTTAAATTAGCCGTGACATCATTTCTTCCAATGCATCTGTTATTTTTAGAGCATTTGCTACAACGATTTGTGTGTTTATTGAACTACCTGGGTCATTTGAGGGCTGTAAATTTGCAGTGGAGCAGATCTGGTACCGCTAATTAATGCCTTTAAAATGTCCAATTTTTAGAGGGTTCCGCTGTACAGCTGTAAGATGCTGACCATTCATTCATAAGGTTCCATTATCTGTAATGTACATCCGAAAGCTGCTCACCTCACTTGACTCAGTAATAGTGCTCTAGACAACCTGGCATTTTACATAAAGTCATTATCCTTCAGTGGTGCATTGATCTCACAATAATGCCAGCAAAGTGCAGTGTTCTACATAATGTTTTAGAACAACAGCTGACTAATGTTCTGCTGCAGTTTGGCTTGGCGATTGATTAGCTAGGTCTGGATGAAAGTATCGGAAGGTTTTTTTTGTTGTTGTTGGCTAAGGTAGCTTCATAATCCCACGTGCTGGTCAGTTGTTACATGTGATTTGGCCAATGTATTTTATTTTTTGTTACCTGTGCGGACCAGTGTGATTGTTTTTATATGGGGGCCAATGGTTTGTTTTCTTTTTCCTGTGGGGACCAATGTGTTTTGCCCTGTGGGGATCTCATGGTGTGCCTTGGAAATTTTAAAATCTTATTTAGTGTGCTGCAAGGTAAAAAGGTTGACAAATCACTGCTCTAATACATTGGGGCTTGTTTTGCTGTAGATGATTCTGCTTGTTCTATACATATGACAGGTTGCTTTGTAGAAACTATGACTTCTATACTTCTGCTTTGGACAACAGTAAAATGAACTGATAAAAAGGAGCCGGTGGGTAGTGACACTGTGATTGCATATGAAACAATGGGGCAGATCTATTATGCCTGGTAAAGTGATAAAGTGAAAGGTGATAACGCACCAGCCAATCAGCTGTGTTTGAAAAATGACAGTTGATTGGCTGGTGCATTGTCAGCTGCCACTTTATCACTGCTTTATCACTTTACCAGGCTTAGTACATCTGTCCCAATGTCTGTATACTGTAGCTTGTATTGTATCTGTTTTCTGCAATATAGTGTACTTTTAAAGGTGCATTTACACGGTGGAGCCCAGAACCACTGATATTGACTATGCACGCTGTGCGATTTTGTCTGTGGCTGATTTTGACTATACTAGAAAACGATTGCACACTTTGTAGTAAATATCGGTAGTTCGTATCGCACCGTCTGTGTGCTCCATTAGTCTTCTGCACTTTTCCCTTCAGTTTTGTTTATACTATTTATACTTCTGTACTTAGTTAGAAGCTGCGGAACCCTTGTGGCACTACATAAATAAAGGAGGATGATGGTGATGATGATAAAAATGTCCAAGATTAAGGGCAGGATGTACTAAGGGGAAAATGCGGTAAAACCCCTGCTTTGCCGCATTTTCAAATGTGCTAATACCCAGCCACCGCGTCTTTGCAGGGCAGGGTATTGCCACCTTTTGTGATACCCTAAAGAAGCCTATGGGCTTCTATCGCCGACCACCGCCCCTTGCCGCAGACGCCTAACCCCGTCCTCCATCAAACTCCTCCTCCCCCTAGCATATATCATAGCCGTATGTCCTTCCGGCTGCAGGGGGGGGGGGGGGGGAGGAGGATCCGGGGATGTGACGGAGACGACCCTGCACACCACATAAGTTATTTGTCACAGCACTGCGATGCTAGCCGCATATGTTAATAAGTACTTGTGTATTATCATGGCGCCCCCGATATTGATCGTGCAATGTTTTTATCGCATCGCATGCCATACACCCGATGGCATGCGATGCAATTTTAGCCCCCTATTCGATTAAAAATTGTATAAGCACCCCCACGCCACCCCCCACTATAAACGTGAACCCGAAGCGTGGCGAGCCCACGAGGTGCGGCGGTACGCGTCCTACGACCTTTTCATACCCCCACTATCCACGTCGGCGTGGAGTTGATTTTATAAAGTGTGGCGAGCGGACGCGTATACCTGTGAAGTTATGCGCGTCCCCTCGCTGTGCTCGCCACGCTTCGGGCTCGGTGGCTCGCTGCGCTCGCCACACTTTCTAAAATCAACTCCACGCCGACGTGGATAGTGGGGGTATGAAAAGGTCGTAGGACGCATACCGCCGCCCCTTGCCATGCTTCGGGTTCAAGTTTATAGTGGGGGGTGGCGTGGGGGTGCATTTAACATTGTAAGCACCCATTAGGGTGCTTATACAATTTTTAATCGCATCCCATCGCATTGTATGGCATTGTATGCCATATACAATATCATACAATTTTTAAATTGTATGACATTGTACAACATCGCACGATATTGCATCGCATCACATATCATCGCATGCCTTATGGGCGCCGTGATAATACACAAGTACCTGTTAATACATACAATTTCCCTTGCGCAAGATATCGTTCAGTGGCCACATCCTGGAGCATGTAGTCGTTGACAGGATAGTAGTCAGATAGAGCGGGTCGGTAACTACCTGCAGGAGTATGCATCGTTGGTTATCTAGTGCGTACAAACTAAACAGTATGCACAAAAATGACCTTAGCAATCTCGTTATACTGCATATCATTTAGAAAAATCACGTAATGTGTACCCAGCTTAAGGGTTCTTCCACCAATAGGAGGAAGGGAAGGGGTGCAGCTGATTAGGTATGAGCATCCGATGATCACAGGGCAGAATGAGGCCGTCTAAACATTCAGTGGACCCCAGCTCTTTCCTGCTTTATTGTCAGATTAGCTTGTAATGCTAATTTAAAATGATCTGAGCAATCTGTCAGGGCTGTGTGCTGAGCAATCTGTCAGGGCTGTGTGCTGAGCAATCTGTCAGGGCTAGTGTTCTCTGGTGAGAACACTGGCCCTGCACTGTGATTAACTAGATTTATACAGCATGCTGGCCCATAGTGACGCATAGAGCTATGGCCTCTACAGATGGAGCGATTGTAGGGGCCGATCTAGTGAGATCGCTAAGAAAATGCCTCGTGTGTAGGCCCCATTGCTTTCAATTGTATTAGTTAAATTAATTACTGAGATTAATGGAAGTGAATAGCCCTACTGTCAGCTACAGCTACTGTCCAATCAGCTCTAGTCATGTTCCAATCACGGCCTGTAACATGGCAGTTAGTAGCTGCTGTGCTAGTACTTTATCTCTCTCCAGAGCTAGTTCAGTACATCTTCCCCTCTGTGTGCTATTGTTTTGCTGGGCAGTATGGGCGGTGTAATGGTTAGCATTACTGCCTCACAGCCCTGAGGTCATGGGTTCAATTCTTACCACAGCCCTAACTGTGTTAAGTTTGTATATTCTCCCCGTGCTTTCGTGGGTTTCCTCCCGCAAATCCAAAAACATACTGGTAAGTTAATTGTCTCAAGACAGAAAAGAACCCAATAACCCTAGTGTGTGTGTGTGTGTGTGTGTGTGTGTGTGTGTGTGTGTGTGTGTGTTTAGGGCAGACTTGATGTGCCATGTGGTTTTTATAGGATGCCAGAATTCTATGAATATTACAGGCTTTGGTGTTTTACTCTAGAAAAGTCCTCAAGAACCTCTGCCACAGAGGGTGCTGTGTAATGGTGTGTACACACGGTCGACATGCCGTGCAATGCGAGTCCACACGGTCGACATGCCGTGCGATGCGAGTCCTGATGCGATCTGATCGCATCGGGACTCGCATCGCACGGCATGTAGGAGAGAAGAGGAGAGGACAACACCAAGGTGCCGGGCAGGGGCACAGATGGCAGGGTGCTGCGACACATCAACAGATTCCCCCCGCCGCACCCCATGGGTATATCAGAGGCCACACCCCCCCGCCCTCCTCTATACGGCGGACTTCCGGGACCGGGTCACTGCGCTTCAGCGTTCAGCCCTGCAGCCCCAGGAGAAGCCCACTGGCCGCCGGAGCTATGTGAGTGTAAGGCACAAAGACTATATAGTGCAGATCTGCACTATATAGTCTTGCCATCCCTCACTATGTCGCTGCCGATTTGTGCTCACTCGGGAGCGCGCATCGGCAGCGCATCGGGCTTGTTAGCCCTAAAAAGTACACAATCGGCATGCAATATGGCTTCCGATGTGCACTATATCTGCAACATCGGAAGCCATATTGTGCCTGTGTGTACACACCAGAAGTGAGTATTCAGTGGTAGAAGCTGCCAAGCATCTACTATTCTTCTTCCTATTTTAACAGGTCATTCAGTTTTTCTGGCCTAGAATGATGATTGTAATAATCTGCAATCCCTATTTTCTTCCACTGTGGATAAAGTACAGAAACCTAAGTAGCTGGCTATGGGATGTTCTGCACTATGCTTGTATGTCCTGCTCTGTTTTTACATATGCTGTGCTGGTATGTGTTTTGATAGCCATGTATTGTCCTGTGACGCTGTCCTGCTGGATGCTTTTACAGGTTGGTCTGTGATACTTTGCCTCGCTCAGTGATGGTGGGACTATGGCCCTTAGTCTGGTTGACTCGCTCGGATGCGAATTTGCATCCTTGCAAGTCACCCTCACCCCGCGACTGGTTAGCCTGCGCCACCCATTCGCAAGCGGGATTCGTTCGCAAGGCTTGCAAATGGATGTTTTACATGAACATCCATTCGCATTCCAGTGGGAACCTCCCCCATCTTTCAATGGTTGCCGACCGTCGAATGATGGCGAAGGCACACGCATATGTAAGGTGGTCCAGACCACTTGTACATATACTTGTAGAATTGCTGGGAATTGGGCTGACATCCGGTTATGCCCCCGCACGTGCGTCACAAATGCATTAGCATGTGTATGCCAGCGTTTTCATTTGAACGCCCATGAAACGTTGGGCGTTCACATACGCTGATGGGTCAGGCCAGCACCCTCTCGCCCCCCTCCAACTTTACACCTAGTTCGCATGCACCCTGCCTATACACATGCTCAGAAATGCTGCTGCGAATGTGCATATGCAAAACATTGGTCCCCGTGCTAACAAGCGGCCGCTGTGAATGAACCAGAATAAGGGCCCATGTGCTCTTCCCCGACCCACTGCTGCTTTGTTATCCTAGGATGTCACAATTTTGAAATCCTGTTGTCTTTATTCCCCCCCCCACACACACACACATTATAGATACTGAAAAACTCTTCTGTTCTCTACTCTTCATCTGTGTAGTAGTACATTTCATAGATATATGAAATATATATAGAAAAATGTTCCATTGGGGCAGATGTATTGAGCCTTAACAAGAGATAAATGCAAGGGTGATAAAGAGAGATAAACGTCCAGCCAATCAGCTCCTTACTGACTTTTTTCAAACACAACCTGTAACATGGCAGTTGGGATGTGATTGGCTGGACGTTTGGCTGGACGTTTATCTCTCATTATCACCCTTGCATTTATCTCTTGTTAAGGCTTAATACATCTGCCCCAATGTGTTCTCTTGTATGACTATGGAATTGAATATATTTACCCCTAAGAGTGGTTTCACACACTCCGGCTGATGCCGGGCGGCGAAACCCTGCACGGCTAAAACCGTGCTGTTAACAAGAGTGTGTCCATTCATACAAGACGGCCAAGGCCCGGCCGCCCGGTTGCAGCCAGCTGCCAGCTGCCGGGCTATGGCCATCCCAACCATTGTAAACTCCTGTGTACAGCATGGCTTCTTGGTCGTGCAAGGTTGTTGCATGTAACCTGAAGAGTTTGGTATTATTATGACTGAATGGCAGAGCAATTGAATAGCTGCCGATGAGGACCCAAATAACACTACAATCGTCCCCTTAGAGTCAACTTTACATTCGACCTCTTCAATTTATAGTGGTGATTTTTCGACTGGTGAAAAATATGGCACAGTTGAAAAACATCTGGATCAGCGAATTTCTTGCTTATTCACATTCACATGCTTTCGTTAAAATTGCCTCTATTTTTTACAGTTTTTTTTATTTTTCATGAATCACCGATGCAGTTTTGACTTTTTTGGAAATCAAATGCTGACATTGGGAGTTTTTCAGACCCGAACAGTTCTCGGCTGCTGTTTAAAGAAAGACACTGGATTTCATTGCTTGATGGCCTTGTGCATGTATGCGCAGCCGTTCGATATTTGCAGCCCAGCAATCAAGTCTGAATAAACCACATTGTTCTGATTGTCTATGAAGAAAACAAAATTGGTGACCAAGCATGAATTCAAAAAGAGTAGAACAGAACGGAGTTATCTAGAAGGGCACTTAGTACTGAGCGGTTTGACCAAGCAGCAACCAAGAAAAGAGGGGGAGTCACTCCCTTAGAATAACATGAAATAGACGCAAGAGTAGGTTGCGCTAAATAAAATTCAGGTGTGCAGATAATAAAAAATATATAATTTATTTAAAGTTAAGATAATGTGGCTAAAATTAGCAAGACGTAAAATAACATGTTCGGAATATTGGTTGCTGTGTATTTCCAAAAGCTTCTATAGTCACCCATGTAGCCCTCAGGCTATTGATCTTCCGTTGTCCTTTCCTATGTGGCCGGTAATAAGGTATCCAGTGACAGGTGATGGTTGATATTCCTGTAGCTCTTTAACTGGATAAGGAAAGAGTATTCCTCCCAAAAGCGGTTTTGCTGTAACCAAACGGTAACCTCTTTAGTCCGGCTTATTTAGAGAGGTGGCGCTCCTCTACAGTGCCGTCCTGCCGTGACCAAACGAGGAATCCTGGTGAATGTGGGGGCCAGTTTGCAGACCCAAGATGTTCAAAACATTAGGTTAGGTCACTGATTGGAAGGTGGTTGGGGTGGTGTATGGGTATTGCAACATCAATATGTCCAAGTGCAAGTTACCAATGCGTTTTGCTACTTCTACTTTTCAACTTCCAAAGGTAGAAATTGCTGGTTTTAGTTGGCAGCTCCAGACTGGGCGATAACTATGAAAAAGGCCTTGTTGCAATGTACAAATGCCAGGGCACCTCTGATGCACCTTGCCCTTAATACTTCTAATAATGTGTTTAGAAGGGGTTTACATAGTAAAATCTGGTTACTAAAGAAATGTAATTTGATCTAAAAAGTGGATGAATTATGTGGGACATGTAAAAGGGCGTTCCACTGATTGGAAACAGGATTTAGTACTTGCAGATGGGAGTTACAAGTATTATTTTATCCCTAGTACATAATTGTTTATAATCACATAAAAATCTGCAGGTACCTCCAAGATATTCTAAAAACATTTAATTTGCTGGAATAAACTTGATTGCCATCTTTATGTCCTACAAACTCAGCACTGTGATATATACAACACGTTGCACTAATGACCTCTTCATAATACTTACTCCAACATTTACATTTCTTGGGCTGTGTGGCTGGATCACTTATGGCATAACCAATGTTAGAGGTGAGGACCCTTGTGGGTTGACGCCGGTCCTTTTCTGACCTTATTTGCACACGTGGCTGATAAGTTCTAGGGTGCAAGTTTTGGCTACTGCCATATGTTAGTTTTTGATCTTGCAGGCATTTCTACATGTTAAAAATCCCAGACTTGCCAATTCCGATCATTCTGTTGTTTGGCATGTTGAGGAAATGTTGAATTTCACCTGATCCCCTGACCCCAGCGTCAGATGGGATTGGAGAATTGTGGCAATCCGTCTCAGATGTATGTCCCCTTAAAATAAACAGTTCTAATCCACAGCATCCATTGTATCTATTTCGGAGGTAACATTGTAGCACGTTTCCCTCATTGTGAGAATCACGCTCTGTCAAAACAAATAGAATGTTAAATGTATGCTTTCTTCCACTAATCTTGTTAGTTTTTTTTTATATATTTTAACATATATGGCGTCCTTCATGAATGTCCACGCAATGCTCATGTAAATGTTATTTCTCATATCGCTAGCTCTTTTTACGGTTTTATTAACTATATAAAATAGGGTTAGAGCAATTGCCGGTCCTCGCTATTTGTGTTTATTTGCAAACACTGTAGTTTTCCGACTTAAGTGCCTGCCGCAATGCTGTATGCGCCAGGCTAATGTAAGAAAACAGAATTGTGACACCAGTTTAGTTGGATTTCTGCGCCCCCTCTTTTCTGGTGCTGAAATGACCTATTTGGCCTACATTTGTGTGGCCATTTCTGTGTGTCTGGATTTAGTGGCACACCTGATGGTAAATGTAATAGGGTGCGAGTAGACTTGGCCTGGGGTTTTGTCGTAGAATAGCCATACTGTATATTCATCCCTTACAGCAGTGTTTTGCAACCACTGTGCCTTGGCACACTAGTGTGCCTTGAGCTGTTCTCAAGTGCGCCCCCAGATCTAGAGATGCCCAAACCAGTTCACAGCCACCACCAGTTCAACTGTTATTTACTGGTATCTTCTTTTCATGCAAAGGGCCAATGTATTTTATTTGTGTTACCTGTGGGAACCAGTGTGATTTGTTTTTTTATATGGGGGCCAAAAGGTTTGTTTTTTTTCCTGTGGGGGGGCCAATGTGTTTTGCCCTGTGGGGATCTTACGGTGTGCCTTGGCAAGTTTCGAATCTTATTTAGTGTGCCGCAAGGTAAAACGGTTGAAAATCACTGCCTTACAGTCTGTCACACAGCACTGCTTTTCACATGGTTCTCAGAGATGAACCATGCACTGTCCCTTAAGCTCTGTTCAGGGAGGGGAGAGTGTTCTTAATAGGCTGTAATTCAACTGTAATACGTACAAGTAATTATAGTCTCCTGCATTGTTCTATTTAGGTTACAAATGCTGAGGTTTAAATTGGGGCCTGTGTGAGAGATCATTTTACTGTATTCAAATCATTTGTTTCTTAAAATTTTTTGTTTTTGTTTGTTCTTTTATTTCTTTAGGACCTTGCTATATCTATAGCATAGGGCTTTGCTGTAATACGCACAGCATCCTGAGCTGATTATTGGATTTAATTTATATATAGACCCGCTATTACTAGTATGAAGTTTTGTGCTCATTGAGAAGTAGCTGTTACGGAAATATGAACACATGAATTCTGTTATTCAGTTATTATATTTGTGTATTTTATTGTGCGACAGACCGCGCATAGCCCAGCCTACAGAGGGGCCAGCCCAAATGATTTTATGTGGGACTAGACCCCCCCCCAGCACGTAGAACTCATGTAAGTGCCCTGTGGTGCACAGTTAGGGAACCGCTGGCTTAAACTCTATTTACAGGTTGAGTATCCCGTATACAAAACATTTGAGTAATTTGGACACCGGATTATTCCGTATTTGAGAATATTTTTATATTTCAATGAGGTATCTTGCATTTATGGTGTATAAGCACATCAAACACCTGAAATACACACACGCATACTTTTATATTTGTTCACGAAACAAGGTTTTAAAACCTGAAACAAAGTTTGTGTCCTATCTCAGGCACTCAAGCAATCATTTTCTTGCACATATTTTGTGCCAGTTGCATATCATGTGCGCAGTAGTGCCAGTTACATATCATGTCCGCAGCAGTGCCAGTTACATATCATGTCCCCAGTAGTGCCAGTTACATATCGTGTCCCCAGCAGTGCCAGTTACATATCGTGTCCCCAGCAGTGCCAGTTACATATCGTGTCCCCAGCAGTGCCAGTTACATATCGTGTCCCCAGCAGTGCCAGTTACATATCGTGTCCCCAGCAGTGCCAGTTACATATCGTGTCCCCAGTAGTGCCAGTTACATATCGTGTCCCCAGTAGTGCCATTTACATATCATGTCCGCAGTAGTGCCAGTTACATATCATGTCGGTTATCAGCAAAACAAAAATGTTGGAAACTATGGTTTTTGGAATTATTTGGATAAGCGATACTCAACCTGTAGCTGCTGCAATACCTCTGCAGGTTGTTTTGGCTAAATACTCCCTGACCTATTACTGTAGTAGAGCAAGACTGCTGGGTAGATGGCAGTGGACTGGCAAACCACTTGGCTAAACACAGAATAGCCTGGAAGATTAAAGTGTGAGTTCTTTTCAGTAGAGGAACACTGCAGTTGAGTCATTAAATAAAACCTACAGTATAGTGAATAAGTGACTATTCTTCTATAGGTTGTGAAAATTCTGTAGACAGAGATTGAATAGGGTGTCTGGCAAAAGCCGTCAAGGATTGAATACCACCCCTTAGGATGTTAAACTCGAAGGAGGATTGCCTGAAATTACTCAGGAGGGTGCAAGCAGAAATCTGCTAGTCACAGGTTTTTAGTTCGGCCAATTGAATAGCTCCAGACACTTGTCTCCAGAGTGTAACACTCACGCTGAATTGAATCAACACCCCCCCCTTCCCCCCCAGTGATGATTAGAATCTACCTGTCCTTTTTATAAGGTTTGATGGATTTCCCCCAAAGTAGCAGATGATATTCTGTAGGGTGTCTTAGCCGGCTGTCAAGCATCTGTGCTAGTACAGTGCTGTCGACTGCTGAAAGACTTTTTCTCCAGATGTTTCACTTGTGCCTCCAAATCCCCCGCCCCAACTGTTCTTTAAAACCCTTTGAACTGGTAAACAGTTTAATTCAATCAAGCCAAGAAAGAAGTACTGTATATGGAAAATTACATTTGGTTTTTGAACAGTACATAGTTTTATAAAAGTTTATCAGTCTCCGAGATGTTTGGCAAGCTGTCTGTTAGATGTTTGATTTCCTTATTATAGAGACTACGACCCAAACCTGGGGAAATACTGACATAAAGCATAAATCATGCAATATTTTTGTTGCCTTTGAACCACAAAGTTCTTGCTTTGGAACTTATCGAATTACACACTTAACATGATTTTAGGGGAGCAATGTATCTGATCTATTTTGTTGACTTGATCAGTGCCTGTAGATATAGGTTTCTTAGCTGAGAGCAAAAAATAGAATGTGCTCAATCCGTTTAAAATCACAGTATACCCTGTGTATAGCCGCATGACTATAAATGATGTAGGCTGTCAAAATACCCTTTGAAGGGTGAGTCTTATATGTATATGGGTGCACAATTCTGGCCTTCAAGGGAGTTCCTTAGCCAAATATCTCTCAGCAATTGCAGCAATTACAGAGCCATGGTGCAATAAAAATGTTGGGATGTGGTGCGCACACTAATTTTAAATCGAAGAAACGGCAATATATAATAGGGCATATTTGAGGTGCTTGTCATAATTTTGGCCAAAAGTGTTACAACATCAGTGAGGTGAAGCTTAGGACCTCCGGTCAACGCGCAACGCTGCGTGCGGATGTAATGCCACCGGTTCCCCGCGCGGCTGTGAATGGATAATTAGCATATTCGCATAAATATCCATTTGCAGCATTGAGTGTGGGGGCAAAATCATTTGACTGACCATTGAATGATTTCTCCAGGGCATGCAGATGGAAAACACTTCTCTGGTGTCTTACATTTGTGCGTGCCCTGTGCTTGAAGTGGGTGGGCAGCTGCCCACCCCCCACACCTGCATCCTGGGTGAATTACCATGGGAACGGCCAAGAAATGCTGGGTGTTCCCATGAGCGCGTCTCCTCGCCACTGCAAACCCCCCCCCCCCCCCACGCCCTCACTGCTAGGTGCAAACAGGACGGAGAACTAGCAGTTCACGGTGCCCACTCGCACCCATCGTCTGCACATGTACTTAAATGCTTCGCTCCCCTGCACCTACATAACCCCCTTAGAGTGTTGTTTGCTTGTGCTGGCCTAGGGAGTTCCGTACTCTGGACTTTGAATTTTAGGAAGGCTGACTTTGCAGAGATGAGGAGATATAAGACCCCTTTTAGAAATAAGCCAAAAACCTGTGACCACACGGGTCTGGCTTATGTCTGAAACTGTCAACCTGTGCCTCTTCACTGGGTTCACTGTCAACCTGTGCCTCTTCACTGGGTTCACTGTCAACCTGTGCCTCTTCACTGGGTTCACTGTCAACCCGTGCCTCTTCACTGGGTTCACTGTCAACCTGTGCCCCTTTAATCGACCGGGGTTATTCCCATGACTAGTAACTTGGGGGGGGGGGATTGTCTTAAAATGGCCATGAATTTGACAATCCGCAGCCGTTTCCGACAAAACAGGTCCAAATTGTTTTAAAGTCTGATCTGTTTTGTTGGAATCTGCCTTCAATGCTGTCTGAATTGGCAGCATTGAATAGGTGGCACCCGCTATTTCCCCTGTCGAAAATAGCGGCCAAGATTGAATATCCCCCTAATCTCCAAGCACCCGCTTTAAACCGGAAGATCCAGCTCACTGGAAGACCGGTCTAGTAGACCGGTCTAGTGTGAAGTGTGTTGACCCGGGAATAATTTTATAGCAGAGCATGTAAATAAGTATTTTTGTTCAGTTTTCACTACAGAAGGAGATGGGAAGGGGGCATAGTTAAGTTGCAAGGGCAGTCATAAAAATGTGGTAGATAAAAGTACTTTACAGTAGAGAAGGAACTAATACCCCTTCACACTGGCAATGACCCAGCATTTTTTGAGTGCAAGGTCAATTTTCCGGGTGCAGTTTGATCCCAATTCACACCAGAATCAAATTAACAGGTTAAAGCTTTTCAAACCCGGTAATTTTGCTGAATAACCCAGGTTTTTTTCTTCAGTGTGAAAGGGTCAATACGCATCTTAGATCACGGACCCAGAATTTAAGAACAGGGTTGACCCTTTCACACCAAAGAAAAACCCGGGTTATTCAGCTTTAACCTAATTGCTTCCGGCAAGAATGGGGTGTAACAGAACTCTCAAAACCGAAAGTGGATAAATAGATAGGACCAGATTAGATTGTTTTGTTTATTATTAGTTATTTCCTAAATGATAAAAGCTGTTTTCTCCTCCCAGCAGCAGGGGACACTGCAGTCTACACGTGTGGGATAGTGTGGGTGCATTGGAGGAGTCGGCACTTTAAGAAATTTGAATACAGCTGGCTCCTCCCCCCGCTATCCCCCAGCAGACTCCAGTCTTAGAAAAAGTGCCCGGAGGAGTCGGACTCCCGGGCTATGTCTCCTAAGGAGACTAGGCTTTTTATTTATTTTTTATTTATTTTTTATTTATACTTGGACACAGACAGGCTGGGAATGCCTGTCTGCGACGTGGGACCCTGGAGGGACATGGTCGGGCCTGCATGCAGCCTCCTTCCACTGTCCAGCCACCGGAGCCTCCGTTCCGGGGACCCGCCCGCAGCTGCATGCGGTGTGCGTCGCGGGTCCTGGGCTATCTCCCCCGAACTCCAGGGACGCCGGTGACAAGTAAGGGCGCTGTGCGCCAGACAGGGGGCGGCCATTAAGCGCGATGGTCGGTGGCAGAGAGAGAGCTGAGTCGCGGTGGTGACGTCAGCGCACCCTCCAGTATGCCGGCTGTTTGGGGCAGGCTTGGATTTCGCGCCTCAGCGTAAGAGAGGAGAGGCGGAGCTTGCTTCTCTCTCTTCTCTCTGAGCTTTTGAGCTGTGAGGTGGCTTTTGCGGTGCTCTCTCTCTCTGCAGTTTGCTGTACAAAACGGGACCTCTGTTACCTGTGCAGCTCAGCGCTCCCCAGCGGACTACAGGGACACTGTAAGTCTTAAGGGGTAAATTACACACACAAGAATCGGGGGTTATTAATTGGCTCCTCTTCCCCTGTAACTTGCCAGACTTCAGGGCTACTTTACTGGGTATTTCCCTGCTGTTGGGCTGTATTTTGGGGTGTTTCTTGTGTGACTGGTGTTGTGTGTCTGTCAGTATTGTTACATTTACTGGGCAGGATGGCAGGAAAAGCAACTTCATCTAAGGCTGTTTTGAAGGTTTATTCCTGCAAGAGCTGTAAGCAGCAATACACACAACATGTTAGAGGGTGTTCCCTCTGTGAGATTTGCTATAAGGCTTCTCAAATTACTGCTGCTCCTGCAGCACCTGTGCAGGCAGCTGCTGTTTCCTCAGAGGTGCTGCAATCATTGCTGTCTAATCTGAATGCTGAAATGGCTGCCTCTAGGAAGGATAGAGAGGTGTTTCAGACTCAGCTTTCTAGATTGACCTCTGCAGAGCCTGCTTGGGCTCAATCCTTAATTCAGTCAGTGGACTCTTTAACTCAGTCTATGGCAGGTCCTGCTAAGAGACCTTCGGCTGCTGCTGTAATTAAAAGAAAGGCTATGCCCTCTCTGTTTTTGGCTGATGATTCAGACCATGAGGATTATATTATAGAGGAAGGAGAGGTTCTTCCCCCTGTGGAGGATATCCAACCCTTGGATGTAGGGGAGGATGAATCACAGGGTGTGGAGGGGCTTATTAGAGCTGTTAGGTCCACTCTGAAATTAGAGCAGCCTGAGGTTACTCCCCAGGTGTCCATTTTTGGACGCTCTCAAAGACAGGAGTTGTGTTTTCCGGATTCGGAGGAATTAGACTCTCCTCTCCTCTCTATATGGAAGTGGCCTGATAGGAAATTCCAGGTGTCAGCTCGCCTAAGGACACTATATCCTTTCTCTCCTGAATCCAGGGCCAAGTGGGAGACTCCTCCCACTCCGGATATCTCGCTATCCAGGCTATCTAAGCGAGCCACTCTGCCTGTCCCCGGGGTGGCCTCTTTGAAAGAGGCGCAGGATAGGCGTTTAGATTGCTCACTAAAGACCATTTATTCCACGGCAGGGGTCCTTTTGCGTCCTGCTTTGGCCTCTGCTTGGGTGGCCAGGGCTATGGAGCAATGGGCTGCTGAGCTTGTGGCTGGTCTGGAGCAAAATATGCCTGTGGCAGATTTGTTGCCTATGGCGGAAGGCATCAGGGATGCTTCAACTTACATAGGTGAGGCAGCGGCAGACATTTCGACTCTAGGAGCCAGAATTTCTGCGTCAGCTGTGGTGGCCAGACGGTCGGTCTGGTTGAGGTCATGGCAGGCTGAGGCTGAAATTAAAAAAGCTGTTGAAGCCTTGCCGTTCACAGGGGATATGCTTTTCGGGCCAGAGCTCGATAAACTTATCTCCCAGGCCACGGGAGGTAAGTCTACATTCTTACCTACAGCCGCTCCTCCACCTAAGAGGCGGTCCCTCACTCAGTCCTTTCGGTCCTTTCGAGGCTCCTCTGCCTTTAGAGGCAGGCCCAGAGGAGGTTTTACGGCCTTTAGAGGTCGCAGAGGTAGAGGGGCGGGAACAGCAGTGGCCGCTGCTGCCCCAGCACGTCGCCAGGAGCCCAAGGCTTCCGACAAGACCGTGGCATGACGGTCTTCCGGCTCTAGTGGGAGAATCCAGGGTGGGCGCTCGTCTGTTGTTGTTCCCTCAGGTTTGGAAGACTCACTGCAGGGACGAGTGGGTCTTGCAAATTATTACACAGGGATACAGACTTCAATTTTCAGCGCCACCTCCAGTAAGATTCTTTCCAATGGGCCTTCCAAAGCTGGATCAGACAAGAAAGGCCTTACAGGATTCAGTTCAAAAGCTTTTGGACGCTTCTGTAATAATACCGGTGCCAGAACATCAGAGGGGACAGGGGTTTTACTCCAATGTGTTCGTAGTCCCCAAACCGGACGGCTCCGTAAGGCCTATCCTAAACCTCAAGGATTTAAATCAATACATCTGTTACAACAGGTTCAAGATGGAGTCCATACGGTCCGTGATTGCATCACTGGAACCGGGAGAATATCTTATGTCGCTAGACATAAAGGACGCCTATTTGCACGTCCCTATTTGGGAACCTCATCAGAAGTTTCTAAGGTTCGCAATGCAGGCTTCTCATTTCCAGTTCAGGGCTCTGCCCTTCGGCCTGTCGTCCGCTCCCAGGGTC
Source organism: Crinia signifera (assembly GCF_055691185.1). Classification (NCBI taxonomy): domain Eukaryota; kingdom Metazoa; phylum Chordata; class Amphibia; order Anura; family Myobatrachidae; genus Crinia; species Crinia signifera. The sequence continues at coordinate 51,896,302 of NC_139219.1, read as the reverse complement.
TTTACCAAGATCATGGCCTGCATGGTGGCGGTACTCAGGTTACAGGGGATAACGATCATCCCGTACCTGGACGATCTCTTGATAAAGCCTTCTTCTCAGGACAAATTGATAGCAGACGCTCTGGCCACATGTTCTTTTCTGGTCCAAAATGGTTGGATCTTGAACTTCGGCAAATCTCAGCTCAATCCAACACAGAGGCTTCAATTTCTGGGCCTTATTCTGGATACGGCGCAGGAGGCGGTATTTCTTCCAATGGACAAGATCGCGGCGCTGCAGTCAAAGGTACGACGGGTCCTAGCTCCCGGCAGAGTTTCGATCCTGTTGTGCACCAAGATGCTGGGGATGATGGTAGCCTCTTTCGAGGCCATCTCGTACGGCAGATTTCATACCAGAACGTTCCAATGGAACCTACTGTCACAGTGGTCAGGGTCACATCTACAGATACACGGGAAGATTACCCTGTCAAGAGCAGCTCGTCAGTCACTTCAATGGTGGCTTCACACTCCCAATTTACTCCAGGGCCGGAGTTTCAGTCCATGCAGTTGGACGATACTGACCACCGACGCCAGCCTCAGGGGCTGGGGAGCTTTTGTTCTCAACCAGACTTTTCAGGGGCGGTGGTCGGCCCAGGAGGCAAGTCTTCCGATAAATGTCCTGGAATTAAGAGCAATCAGGTTGGCTTTGGGTCAGGCACACAACTTGCTCAGGGGACGTCCGGTAAGAGTCCAGTCGGACAATGCGACTGCGGTCGCATACATAAATCGACAGGGAGGAACCAAAAGTCGTGCGGCCATGCGCGAGGTGCGTCCTATCTTGGAATGGGCCGAGGTGTTTGTCCCCCGATTCTCTGCGGTGTTTCTGCCGGGCGTGGAGAATTGGCAGGCGGATTATCTGAGCAGACAGGACTTCCACCCGGGAGAGTGGGCCCTTCATCCGGAGGTTTTTCATCAGTTGACGGTCCGGTGGGGCATGCCTCAGATGGATTTGATGGCCTCCAGGTTGAATCGGAAGGTACCTCGGTATTGTGCCAGGTCTCGGGATCCGGAAGCTCTGGCGGGGGATGCATTCTCCATCCCATGGGATTTCCAGCTGATATATGCGTTTCCGCCGTTTCCACTCATAGCAAGAGTGCTCAAGCGCATAAAAGGAGGGTCCGCTTCAGTAATTCTGATTGCCCCGGACTGGCCGAGACGGGCCTGGTATTCGGACCTCAAGCTTCTTCAAGCGGATGTGCAGTGGCGTCTCCCACTCAGACAGGATCTTCTACAACAAGGACCATTCATCTACCCCGGCTTAGAGTCTCTACGTTTAACGGCGTGGCTGTTGAAGCCGACTTGTTAAGGAGACGTGGAATACCGCAGTCTGTAGTTCCAACTATGCTGAAGGCTAGGAAGGAGGTGACCGCTTCTCATTATCACAGGATTTGGAAATCCTACATAGCCTGGTGCGAAGCTAAATCAGTACCAAGGGCAGTGTTTCATCTTTCCCGTTTGTTGGAGTTCTTACAATCGGGTTTAGAGAAGGGTCTTTGAAGGTCCAGGTGTCTGCCCTATCGGTGTGTTTTCACAGAAGGCTGGCTCTAATTCCGGAGGTACAGACCTTCTTAAAAGGGGTTGTTCGTATACAGTCTCCCTTCGTTCCGCCTTCAGAGCCATGGGATTTGGAGTTGGTTCTGAAATTCCTAAGATCTGATACTTTTGAGCCCTTAGATTCGGTGGATCTAAGGTTCTTGACGTGGAAGACGGTCATGTTGATGGCGCTGGCTTCGGCCCGCAGGGTGTCGGAGCTTGGGGCTCTTTCCTGTCGTTCCCCATTTCTGGTTTTCCACAAGAACAGGGCGGAACTCGGAACTCGCCAGGGTTTCCTTCCGAAGGTGGTTTCTTCGTTCCACGTGAACCAGCCTATTGTGGTTCCAGCCCTTTCACGAGATATGAAATCCTTGGACGTGGTGCGCGCTCTGCTTATCTACGTTTCCAGAACGGCATCGTGGAGAAAGACGGATAGTCTTTTCGTGTTGTATGGAGCAGGAAAGAAGGGTTGGCCGGCGTCCAAGCAGACGCTGGCTAGGTGGTTGTGCCTCACAATCAAGGAGGCCTACGCTAGGGCTAACCAAGTCCTCCCTTTAGGGATTTCCGCCCATTCAACAAGGCCCGTAAGCACATCGTGGGCTGCGGCCAGAGGTGTTTCGCTCACACAGGTTTGTAGGGCGGCCACTTGGGTGGGTGCTAGCACCTTCGCCAAGTTCTATAAGTTTGACAGCTTTGCCAGTGAGGAGGCATCATTCGGCAGAGCTGTTTTGCAGGATTCTCAGCGCTCTCCCTCCCGGGTTTAGTGCTTTGGTACTATCCCACACGTGTAGACTGCAGTGTCCCCTGCTGCTGGGAGGAGAAATAAGGAATTTGGTACTTACCGGTAATTCCCTTTCTCCGAGGCAGCAGGGGACACTGCACGCCCTCCCAGCGCTTTATTCCTGCCATCTTACAAGTTGTTTTACTTTAACATTGAATGTTTGCCGATTGCAAGTTGTGAGTTCTTGTTATGAGTTATTCTTGCTAATCTTTTCTCTTCTGCGAAGTGTCTCCTCTGTTCCAGGGATCGAGCCCTGGCCCCTATCCTCTCTCGGTCACAGTTTCTAAGACTGGAGTCTGCTGGGGGATAGCGGGGGGAGGAGCCAGCTGTATTCAAATTTCTTAAAGTGCCGACTCCTCCAATGCACCCACACTATCCCACACGTGTAGACTGCAGTGTCCCCTGCTGCCTCGGAGAAAGGGAATTACCGGTAAGTACCAAATTCCTTATTTTGAGGGTTGAAATCTCCCTATAGAGGGTGCGGTTTGGAGGTCAGTCCACAGAATAGGTAACTTAAGCAGGGCTTTGCTTTATTAAGCAGACAGGTTTGTGGGATGACACCGGTATGTAGAATAGGTGCAGGTGTACAATGAATAATGTACCATATCCAGCCATGAATGTCTGGGGTAGCACAAGTGTGATGCGTGCACAAACTGGAGCACACACCTGTGTGTATACATTCATCGGTGGAAGTGGATAATGCAAACACTAGCACAGATATACAGCAATGTAATGGTGGTGGTGAGGTGGAACTTGCAGGATCACTGCCCTTTGTAACACCATTTCTATCCATTGCGGAAACTCTCTGGAGGACTGAACTGAAGACACATGGTACAGTAGCGCACAATGGTCGTAGATTGGGTCTCTGGCAGTCTGGGATCCTAGAGCTGCTAGATAGGGGTGCCAGACGGGGTCCCGACAGGCATTTACCCGCCGTTGGGATCCCGACTGTCAAAACACCGACAGCCAGGTTCCCGTAGGACACCGGCTATTTTCCCTCGCGGCGGTCCACGACCCCCATAGAGGGAGAATAGAATAGGTGGCTTGCGTTGCCCGCAGCGTGGCGAGCGCAGCGAGCCCGCAAGGGGCTTAGTTGCATTCACCATGCTGTCTGGGTCTGGCCAGTTGGGCTAACGACTGTCGGGATCCCAACGTCGGGCTAATGACTGTCGGGATCCCGACTGTCGGACCCCTGTACCACACCCGCTAGATAGAGACAGCACAAGTCAAGCACAAGACTGTACATATTCACTGTATTAAGACCCCCATACACTACTGCGGCTTGTCTGAGTCTGTTTGCTCCCCGGGAGTCCTCCTATCTGATTTTGTACCTGATGTGGTCTATTCTGCAGGTGCTGGCAAATATGGCTATATAAAGCAAATCGTATGCGATACATTGCAGGTGCTAAAAACAGCCACTATGTACACCTGATGCCTCCAACTCTGATTAATCATACATACAGCAAGTCCAGTCTCTGACCTGATGCGCACGGGACCGCGTATCAGATCACATGGGATGTCAAACACGTGCATAATAAGAAAACTTGTGTTCTAAAGCGTAATGAAAACGGTACTGTAAATAATAGGAATAAACCGTTCAATGACTTGTATAAAAGCATCTGGTTTATAGTTTTATATAGTCCTGACAATCCTCAGTTGCTTCTAATATCCATAATAAGTGACAGTACAAGTATCCATCATAAATCATGCATTGGTACGTAGGATGCTTGGTGTGCACACAATAGGTTGTCCGGTGTACCTACATACATCAAACTCGATAAAAGCAGATTTGGAGAACGTCCTCACTTCTCTCAGTCTCACCCACCTTGCAGTCATCTAATTATCCCAGGCCCATCTCTTCCTAGCCCATAAATATTTTAGTTCTGGTAGGAAATGCTCTGTTTTCAGACCACAGCGGTATAGAAATAGACATGTGCACTTAATTTTAAAGGGAAAATAATCCCAGTACAAATATGGGTTTTTTTTTTTTTTTTTATATATATTATTATTCTTTTACCAACAGCTAAAATAAAATGTTATCTTAATGGTGTTGGTGTGTCAGATAACTTTTTAGTTTGTATACCCCCATCCGGTAAATAGGGGCAGCTCTGCAGGTTCAAATCAATGCTAGAAATATATACATTTCTGAAAGACTGGATCTGATCATGTTGGTTTAATTATAAAAGTAAATACAAAATAGACATTAACCATATAATAGGCTGCCAGGTCATCAACCATGGGAAATACACCACACTGGATTCAGATCAATATCTACAGAGGAACAGATGTAATGTGCATCTGATTACATGGAAGAACTGTTCCTCTGTAGATATTGATTTGAGTTTATAGATTTCTTTCCGTGAGACTTTTTTGGGGGGTTTGCAGTGCCCAATTAGTGAGCAGCAGGCTCCCGCTGACTATACATCACAAAACCCAATATTGGCCCAGCGCCCACTACACTGCCTGTAGTCTGTGTGATAGCTGCCATCTTTGTTTACCTACCTACACCCTTACAAGCTTCGACCTCTTTTGCTTTCTGTCTGCTTTGTCCAAGGAATACGGCAAAATGACTGCCTGTAGCTCCCTTGGGCTCTGTCCTATTGGGCCAGATGCACTAAACTTCAAAAGTGATAAAATGGATAGTGATAAACCAACCAATCAGCTCCTGCCTGGTATTTTTCAACTGCAGTCTGTGACATGTCAGGTCAGGAGCCGATTGGCTGGCTAAAGTACAAAGTTCTGTCTCCTTGCACTAGAAGTGTCCCAGAGTGGTCTCCATTATTTTTCTCCAAATTCCAGATACAGTAGGATATATGAAACAAAAGGAGAATACACAAAATGGTAATATTTATATTACATTGGATTTTATCTCCAGAAACGTGTGGGGGGGACAATCAGGAAAGGTGTGCTCCCAAAGTTTCCAGACGATCCAAAAGGGGTCTTTATAGGGTCACCCCACTTGTGCTTTATAGACAGATGCTTACACGTATGCTTACATAAACAGGTTAGGGCGACTCCTATCAAGGTATCTTTTCCAGATAAAATCTTCCAATATTTCTTTCCAAATAAAACAGCTTTATTTCCAATAAAACACAATAGAGGCTCACATTCCTTCCAGCAATATATCTCACACTAGTTGGGACCCGGGTGAAGTGCGGACAATACTGTATGGTAAATGCTGTACCTCTCTGAATAAAACAATAGACACTGATATCGACGCGTTTCAGCACACTGCACCGCAGCCTTTATCAAGATGTGTGTCTAAATAAACATAAAAACATTTTCATAAAAAGTCAATTTTAGAAGGTAAAAAAACTCTTATTGTCGGGCTTAATATAAAACACAAAAGTGGACATACTGGCAGCGAGTCCTCCGTTAGATATTCTTGTGGGGGACTGTTTCCACAGTTCCCTCCACGTGAAGGTAGAAGACTAGCAGAACGCCGGAGTTCCACTTCCGCCTTTATGACGGCGCCGAAACCGGAAGTTTGCATGCGCGTCACTTTCGCCTTCTGCAGCCGTCTTATGTGCGGCCATGAATTTCGTCTGCTGTATGGAATGAACATCCAGCGGTGGCCATATTGGATCCTGGCAGTTTGAGATAAATATCTAGCGGCAGCCATTTTATGTCTTAATGGATTATGCCCTGAATTTGATAATTGATATCTAATATATAAAAAAAGAGGTGGGAAATATAACATTCTCCCATATGTAATAGAATAAATATATTCAGGTATTTCAATCTATAAGTGTTAGGATCCTATGTTATCTGTATCGGTGACCATTTTGGTTAAGGGATGTTATGCCCATTTCTATACTTAATATGGCTAAAAATGGACATTTTTATGTCAATCGCACTTATACCCGAATACCATCTAGTTTAACAATTTTTATACACAATATGCATGGGAAAATAATACCTTAAAAATGATACATAAGAAATGGAAAAATTTAAAAGGATATTACCAAAAATATATTACAAAAACCACCTTAACTCAAAATCAACGTTAAGCCCGGTGGGTTGGCTGGCTGGCTGTTTATCACTCTCCATTTTATCACTTTTGAAGCTTAGTGCATCTGGCCCAATATGCCAGAGCCCATTTTTCAAAGCACCAACTTGTATCTGCATGGGAATATCATAGTTCTGCATGCCGGATAAGCGTTCTGCCCCTGCAATGAGCACTCTTATCTGTGTGCCATTGCGATCATTTCCATAATGCATGAATAATTTAATCTTTATGCTAATGTCTCTCAATGCTTTGTACTCTCAAACATTGTAGCAGGTTAGGAATGTAAATAGAATTCTAGGAGTTATATGGTAGTTCATCCCTGTAGGCTTACATCTGTATAGCTGCAGACAGGCTATGGGTAACAGAGTGAAGGCCTACTGTGTTTTCTGTAAATACACATGCCGCACATATTACTATGGGTCCCTGGGATTTAAAGATACACCTCCTTGATTCTATTTGGTACTTGTTACTTCGAATACCCGTTTCACACCAGAAAATGCAGAGACTTAACCGGGAATACGGTCCCCGGATCATGCAGGGACATTCCTGGGTTGGCCCCTTTCACACCAGCCCAGTCCTTTCATTTTATGGTGTGAGCGGGGAGAAATGAGGTTGAGGGGGAGATCCATGTCCCCATATTGACAGGCAGCGGCGGACGGGTGCACCCAGCAGCGCCGTGTACCAGCGGTGGGGGTATTCCATGTCCCCATAGAAATGGGTGGGCAGCGGCAGGTGAAGGCACTCAGCAGCGGCGGCAGGCAGCACCCGGCAGCCTCGTGTCCCTGCAGCGAGGGGCAGGGGGCATCACCTGGCAGCTACGTATCCCCAGAGCGACGGGCAGCAGCAGGTTCCCATCCAGGACTGTGAAGCTGGGTAAGTACCTTTCACACCGGCCTGTATCCCAGGCTGGTCGTGGGAACAACCCTGCTAGCTAGGGTTGAAATCTCGGGACATTGGTCCCAGGATTTTGGCCTGGGAACCTTTAACACCAGCACTAGTCGTGGGTTGTTCCCGGGCCCAACCCGCCTGAGAATTCAGGCTGGTGTGAAAGGGGTATAAGGGAACCACTGAAAATGTGGCCTCCAACTAACCGGTATTTCAGTTATCAAATAACAAGACTTGTGTATCTTTAAGATGCTCCCTGCATCACTGCCAGGAACAACAGGTATAAAGAGCACACATTACAAGGGGAGGCTCCAAAGGGGGTGTTGGGGGCTGCACCACTGTTCAGAATTCAAATAGGGGAGCCACACCCACTGCCACCAACTGCCATTCCAAATGGACTCACTGGCAGTTGGCGTTGCTCAAAAAAAAAGGAAGAGTTATAACTGCGCTAGGAAAATATCAGGTATGTGGCAATTTCAATAAAAATTAAGGCATTTCATATAATAAGTAAATGAAAACACAAAAATAAATATAAAAATATGATAATTGGGCTGCGGTTCTGTACTAGTAATGAATAGTATTGGAAATGATAGTCACCATCTGTATCCACCAGTACTGGGGAGATTCGTGTAAATTTCCACACAATGGAGTTTTTATTCCCTCTCTCCCTCCCTCAGGAGGATCGGTGGGTAGTCCCAATGGAGGGACCTCTTCCACTTTGATATTTCTTTAATCAGACTTTTAAGGAGGTGGCGTTCCTCCAAGATTGCAAGTTTCCGCAATGGGTGGATGGAGTCCGAGTTCTTGGAGGGTATCCTGCTTCCAGATCCAATAAATACATGTTGGAACTCCTGTGAATAATGGAGGGGTCCTTTGGAGGGTAATGGGGGTGATCAGATCCAAATTGTATTTGAGGCACACCAGCAGAGACACCTACTCGTTTCGCCACTTAAGCAGCTTTTTCCTATTTGATTTTTGACTCTGCTGCAGTCCCCCCTCTGGAGTCACCACTGCACATTACCTAAACCATAGTCTGCAAAGGCACCAAACCTGGGCCTATCCAAATGTGGTGAAGTCTGTTACGCCTCCGTACGGACACTTTGGTTATCGTCGGCTCTCCACTTACACTCAAGCCTTTTCTTTCCTGGAATGACAGGTGGAGCAGATTGGCGGCCATATTAATATTAAGTAGTTATTTATTGGAATGCATTAATTAGGTGATTGATCCTAGAAATGAATCTGAACTCACTTTGGACCCATTAGCAGCTGCCTTATTGGGCTATGTTGCTGCCTTCTATATTGGGTTAAAATGACTAATTCACACTTGATGGACTTTTTTCGTTCTGTGTTCCAAATTATGCATTATAGTGTCCACATACGTCTATCATCCATGTCACGTTCTACTTAACATGTTAGCGCCGTGGTTCCCCCTTCCCATTAAATAACATCTGCTGATAAAATGTTATGTGGCATGCTTATATTCAGTTTGTGACTGCAAATGAAATGCTGCGGTACAGTGGTTACCAGGGAAACTAACATTCCATCTCTTATGCAGATAAAGCTGTAGTCACAAATGGAGTGTAGGTATGCTGCATAACATATATAGATATATAGTTGGACTTTGGTGGCACTCTCGGACTTGTAAATAAGGACAACGGATACCGTATTAAGTGGTCAACGTTTCAGTGCCCTGTGCACTTTTATCAAGAACGGTGGAATTATATTATATTGCATAAAAAGATGCCCGGTAATACTGCCATGTCTAGAACGGCTGTTGAATGTGAAAGGAGACTAGATGTACATGTATACTTCTGTAGGCTGAGAATCCCATGTGCTGAATGTGCTTTTGGATGAGACTTGTGTTGCTGCAGTGATATATAGTAGTGTTGGTACAGGCTATTGCTGTGCTCGCTGCATGTGGAGACTGGAGCGCACTACAGGAAATCCAAATGTGAGTGTAGCAGCAGGAACGGAACACTTATGACCCATTGTAACAGATCTAATGATCTGCAAATATTATGCTCTGTTGTCTTATTTTAAATAGAAAATCTTCTGCAATAATTGTGTGTAATACGCGCACATGATTAGCGGCAACAGGTGATAGTCGTCCCCCTGATCTTCTCTTGGATGCCATCTTTTACATGTCTCATTTAAGGGTTTTATTTTCCCCACATGCTAAAAATTTGTCATCGTCCTGACACCTGCTTAGGACGTATTTTCAGCCAGGAAAGTGTTTGCATTGTAATGATATTTTGGTCTGCCGCCCGCAGGGTCACGGTGGAGGGAGGAAACAGGTGAAACTGTTTCAGAGTCTCGGCCAAAGCAAGTAATTGTGAGACTGGCAGGTTGGAGTCCTGGCAGATTACAGGGTTCCAGATGTTGTTCAGCTGAACTCCCGTCATGCTGTCTGTAGGGTGTGCACTGAAAATGGTTTTGTTACAGAGAAAACATTTTAACTTGGTTGATTTATTTGAGGCCAACATGCCTTCGATTACCTCTGTGTTCTATTAGTTAATTTATAGGTGTAATCCACAAAAGCCAATAACTGCCTATTATCTCTTCCTACTCATTCTGTTAATTAGCACATGCCCTACTGGCACTGACTGCTGGTGTCGTTACAAGCAAACGAGGAAGGCTGGTCAACCGCAGACATGAAGAAGGGTTACTATAAAACAAATTTGATTATTTCAATATTTTATAGAGACCAAAGTATTATTGACATTCACAATACTTACATGGATATGTGGTAGGTATGCAAATTTCTATGACTAAGTTCCAAATGTTCTATGTGTGAGCTTAATGTCACACGACCGATATCCGTACGATAATGTTCCACTGATGCAGAACGTTTCTTCTTGCATGAACAACCAGTGTTTGGAAATTTCTTGCCCCAGTCATAGATGGACTGCCTCGTAGGTAGTGGTTTCCCAAATTGTGTTCTAAAATGTTGCTTTAACAGTTAAGGTGCATACACACTGGGCGACATTAAGCTGAAAGTTGGCCAGTGTGTACGGGTCTAGCGATGAGCGCTGATGCGGGCCTCCGCATCAACGCTTGCCCAGACGCTCCTCTGCTACTATTACCAGCCGATGAGCAGCGGAGTGGACGGAGTTCCATAGTGTCCTGCTATGGAAAGTTGTCCACCCCCGGAAAAATTGCCAAAAATGGGCGAAAAATGCTCCGTGTGTATGCACTGAGCGGTTTTTATTCCAGCGATTCTCCCCATCATCGGTCGCATACATGCTGGGCAAAACCGCCAGTGTGTATGGACCTTAACAGAGTTTGTTTTTGATAATACTAGTTCATAAAAATCCTCTTTGTTGTTGCTTTGTTCACTTCCTAGAATCTGTGGGATCAATCTGATTTAGTTACAGTGAATTTGCCAAAGCGAATCATCACTGCATCGGGAATAAAACGCACAAAGTGCTCACTTTCCCATAGGGTAGCGAGCAATTTGGAGTGAATTCAGGCTGAAACCAGCGTGCGAAGGGTGCCGTTGTAGGCATTTAAATGCTACGGAGACAACACATCACACCCCTCGCAATGAATAGGATCAAAAATTCCATCAATACTATCCTTCCATTTGCAGCAGGCATTAACCCACTTGTATATATCTTTACAGTGCGATAAAAACAAAATGTTATCCTGTACTTCGATATAAATACGGATGACTTATCTGCACATTTTCCTGTAACACAAAGGCGTACTGAGTGTGATTTTGTGTTTCTCTTCATTGCACAACCTTTGTACTGTTTCATTCTTTATTTGTTCTCAGAAACCCTTTTTATACCTAGTGTTGTTCTTTGGATACAGTGCTGCTGGAAAATGTTTGTGTAACAGTACTTGTCTTTTCCTTTTGAGCATCTTTTGGATCAAATCATTAACTTGAATACTTTTTACATTTGTGATTTCAACCAACCTTTTTTTTATACTTGACGGGAAGTAATTGAATTGTATTTTGTGTATTTTTTTTAATTTATTTTTTTAGGCTGAAATAAATAATGGGTGCAATTCAGTTGATCAGGCGTGACTGTCCGGGGCATCCATATGACCTAAATGGCAAGCAGAAATGTGCAGGGAAGCCCTGTCCCCTTTCATACCAGTTTACAGTACTAGTTAACGGAAAACCTTGGGGGGTAGGAGGAATCAAGATGCACTGCCTGAAATAGACAAAATCGTTCCAGCTTGCAGCTGCCTACTTTTAACATTGGCCAGAATGAACACACTTAGAAAAAGTTTGTGTTTCGTTTATTTTTACATATGCAGAGGTAAGCGGCACTATCCCCTACTTATGTGACCTCACAAGTTGGAGAGAAGTTGGCTGGTCTTTTGATATCTTTGATTAGGTGAATGGGAGCATTGTTTGTGAAAGCTAGTCTCTTTTATGGCCAGTTCAATGGTGTGTACACACGTTGAGTTCCCTTGATATTCGACTTAAGATTCGAGTGCTTTGCAACCTTTGCTATCTACGTTCGATTTGCACTATATAGTCATTGCTGCCCTGTCTATCTGGGTTTTTTAATTTGTGCTGTCACTGGAACGCGCATCGGGATCACAAGGTAAAAAACCTGTGCGATCTTCATGCGATTTTGACTGTATAGTCAAAATCTAATGTCAAATCTCACAGTGTGTACACAGCATAAGGGGGGAATTCAATCCCGGGTTACGACTGTGGATCTGGCCTGACAGCCGTGACCCTGGCCTGTTTTCGTTTTGTTCGACCGCAGATCACCAGGCGCGATTCAATGTCCCACGTGATCTGCGAAAAGGGGGCGTGTCTGCATAAACGGCCGTGGATTGTTGATATTCGGCCGCGATCGCGACAATTGACGGCCGAAATCGACAAAACGGGCCGACTGCTTTTAAAGCCGGGCCCATTCTGTCGATCTGCCTCTTCAATGCTGTCGGGAAAGACCCCATTGAATAGGCGGTCGCTGCAATTTCCCCCCCGTCGTAAATAGTCACCCAGATTGAATACCCCCCTAAGTCTTGCAACTAGACCCTAATGCTGGGTTCCCAAACTGGGTGCCATGTGTTGGTGGTCCGGGACCAATTCAGATATATCTATGGCCCGTGTATTAGACAAAACCATTGCTTGTGGCTTTCATTCCTAAACCCAATTCGTTGTTAGTGTTCATTCTAGCACCCTGCATCTTTCAATACATGCACAGTTCCTCTTTCCTGCCTGGGGTGTCTCTCTCCAAAATACAGACCAGAGTGTGATCAGTTCAATGTACAGTATAATTAATGCAGAGGGTTAGAAAGTGAGCAGCTTTGTAAAACTCAAGACTTTTAGTTTATGCTGCTGAACCTTCCCTTTAAGATGAGTTCTATTCAAGGCCCATGTTAGTGGCTGCTTCGTTTCTTTGTCTATGTAAATAATCCTTTTGTTGTGTTTTTTTTTCTTCTTCTGGACAATTAATTACAGGGAGTATTGTGTCTATCTATGTGCTGAGAACATAGAACTTTTATTCTTATCAGTTTATAACCTTGAAGATAATTTTCATCATAAAATTCAGTGATTATTATTGTCTGTACACCTGCCCTCAAGAAGATTCCTCCTGTGTTTTCGCACTTTTTATTTAGGCCCAGTACCTACCTAATAGGATTTAAGTTGTGTATTGGAGGTCATTGGAAGTCATTCCATATGCAATGTAGTGAATAGTAGTGTAGTGTTCATTCTAGCACCCGCCATCTTTGAAAACCCATGCAGTTCCTCTTCCCTTCCTGGGGTGTCGCTGTCTGCTGTGGTGTTTCTAGCACAGGTCTGGTTTGCATATCAGTGCTGATATACAGACCACACTGTGCTAGAAGCACTAGAGCAGATAGCAACACCCCAGGCAGGGAAGAGGAACTGCATGGGTTTTCAAAGATGGCGAGTGCTAGAAGGACCACTAATTCCACTGACCTTAATAGGTTTCTGGCATTCAGGATGACTAGGGGGCTTACCCATTGGGAGGTTACAAGGGGGCTTACCCATGTATTTGCCAATAAATGTAACCAAGCTCTCTGAACTCTACTATCATGTGGTCTATAAAACTGGTTACTGATATCATTAATACCCCTTTTACACCGCCGAAAAATCCGGGTCAGCTGCGGGTCAGACCCGGATCATCGGCGGTGTAAATGGGGTATATTCGTGTCCATTTACACGGGTCCTCTACCCAGGTCTTGACCTGGGTAGAACCCGGACAGGACCCGTGTAAATGGCGGTGTAAATGGTCCTGCTGTGGGTGCAGGCACCCGCAGCGGGTCCACAGCGTGCAGCGCTGGGGAAGATGTGCCCAGCTGCTGCGGGAGGAGGGGGGTCCCTGCGGCTGCTGAGGGTACATGTCAGCCTGCGGTTGGAGCTCAGCGGAGGGGATGATGTGCGTCGCTGCTGTACCACCCCCCGGCAGCCGGTCCCTGCGGCGAATGGACAGTCAGTGTCGGTGGTCCCTCCAGCGCATGGGAACTAGTACTAGTTCCCATGCGCCAGAGGGACCCCCGCCACTGACTGTCCATTCGCCGCAGGAACTTCGCGGCTGCAGGGAGAGGTACAGCAGCGGCGCACATCATCCCCTCCGCTGAGCTCCGACCGCAGGCTGACAGGTACCCCCCCTCCCCTCAGCAGCCGCAGGGACCCCCCTCCTCCCAGCACCCGTGGACAGCACTCCCCATCTACCCCCTCAAAAATTGTATTCAAACAGTAGTAATTATTTATAAATTATATATATTATATATTATATATTTCTATAAATATATATAAATATTTAGGCAGGGCTGACCCAGGTTCAGTGTAAATGGTGCAGACCCAGGTCAAAGTGCTGTGTAAATGGGGTATAAAGCAGGGTCAGACCCTGGATACTCCAGCGTTCAAAGACCAGGGTCCGACCAGGGTTTTTATTGCAAAAGGGGTATAAGTGTACTGGGGGAAACATTTGTTTTTTCTAACGCCAGGCGGGAGGTCCGAGGTCGGACCTACATGCTGGTCCGACCTCCGTCTCAGGTCCGATACGCACAAGACCAGCAATTTGGAACTAAGAGGACATTGCACTAACCCAATTTCTTGTCCTGCTTTGTTGCTCCAAATTGAATTTAGTGTATGGGGGCCTTAAGTGATATCACTAAACTAATTGACCCCAATTTACAATCCACGACAGCACTTGCATTAGATCCAGCTCTGAGGTGTCAGATACCTGATCTTGAGCTATACTGGGCAGCGCTGTGACCAGAGGCATCGAGGTCCCCCAAGGCCCTGTACACAGGAAATTGCCAGGGTATACTGATGCCAACCACTTGTAAAGCAGATGCTGCAATCTTTCTAGAGATAAATGCGTGGATTGAAATACATAACAAAGTAAAAAGGAGATAATGAAACTGCATTTGCCTTCCATGTGAGTTTATTTAAATAGAAATGGTCTGTAATTAAATTAACTTAGCTTAATTAAGTGAAGCAAATTGTATTGCAGAATAAATGTCAATTGAGTTTCCAAACATAAAAAGATACTTTGAACATTACCGCTGTCTGTGTATGATGCAACTGAAGATGTCCCCTTAAATTTGACTCTGTATTTACATACATGTGTATAAAAAAATGTGACTGTATGTACATACGTGTACAAAGGCATGTACTCAGTCTGGTTTGTCACGTTACATTGGTAGATGTTGTGCATTCTTCGGATGTTCCGCGTTTGGCTTGTGCTCAGTTCTTGCCTGCGGGGAACATTTTAATTTCTCATTCTCTCCAGTTATCACCCCTTAGGCCATGGATTTGTTCCAACGCTACGGAGCATGTGGTCTCCTAATTGTGTGAAAACATGACAATGTGACTAAGGCTAAATACTGTTGTAAGAACTGATCTTTCGGGTTTGGCAAGTGTATAGTATTCAGGCCATGTGTTTCACTGACGCTGTACAAAGCTGGGTACACACACCTATACAATCCATGGCCTGATCAGGCAATATCAGGTGGACGGGCTTACTATTGCTCCCCGGTCCGCAGCAGGAGCATTAGCCGATAACTGGTTTAAAAATAATGGTCGAGATCAGGATGACGCATCGCATGTACTGTGTCTTAATATTAATCGTCCTGGCCACCCAATCCAATAGAAAATTGTTCACAATGAGCTATTTAACAAGGGGCTCACATGGGGTTAGTTTGGGTACTCAACATTTGGCTGATCGGGAGCGTTGACCCAATCCATTGATTGATCGAAAAGTTATGTACCCAGTCATAGGGTGGTATTCAATGTGAGGGGGTTTGTGCAGCGAGGATGGCTTTTTTTTAGGTTGAGGATCGACGAAAACAACCATCCCCTGCCGTCCAACCCCCTTGCCGGCTGGTCGCTGTATTTAATGTTCTGTGGAAATCCTTGCCGTCTTCTGACGTTCCCCTAAATGACAAACAAGTGTGATATAACCAAGCGCAGGGCACTAATTATAGTTCCAGCTGCCGTTTATAGTGGATACTCAACCCTTAAAATGGACCAAAAAATTATAAACAAAAAAGTAAACGGCGCTAATGGACTATAACACCAGTATCCAGATAATATATATATATATATATATATATTTATTAAACATAAATATTCTGTTTAATAAATATATATTTTATTTATCTGGATACTGGTGTTATAGTCCATTAGCGCCATTTACTTTTTTGTTCCCCTAAATGGTTTGCCACAAATGCAGCAAGCCTGCTTAATTTTGTGGCAAGCGTCGTACTTATGATGGGCACACAATTGCAGTTTCCACCTCTGAAAAGAACCAGGGTAGGATGTTGTAACATCCGCTGCCGATTATCGCCCCCCCCTTCGCCGGCCACCGCATTTTTAATAACGGCATGTGCTCTAACATATGCGGTTATTAACGCAAGGGACAGCTCTTGCGATAAGAGCTGTCCCTTGTGATGCGGTGCCGGCCGCAGGGTATGCTGGGAGGGATCCGTGTCAGATCCCTTAAACAGCGCTGCGGTAAGAAGCCCATAGGCTGCTGCAGGGAATCGCCAGCTTTTGCTGGTGATTCCCTCCGCAGCGCTGCCACTGTGGAGGGGCCATACAGCATACAGAAATGCGGTAAAAACCCCGATAACAGGGTTTTTAACTCATTTCTGCTTTAGAGAATCTCCCCCCAGTGAGGTGGAAATGGCGAGTGAACGGGGGCAGTTAAATACTGACGGCAAGCTATCGGCACTGCTTGCTGTCATTGCTCACCATAAGGGGAGATATATATATATATATATATATATATATATATATATATATATATATATATATACTTCCTTATACTATAGGGTTGGGTAGAGTACATATTTCTGATTCATGTTATGTAACCCTTTTCTAATTCTGCCACCAATTTCTGGTCACTGCCACAGGCTAGAACATCTGTACATCTTAGTGTTGGAATATATTAGGGGAATTTAGGGGTGTATGCCGGTGGTAGTGGTCCATGTTTAACCCTTGTAAAATATATAGTAAGCATTGGGCACATCATTTGATGGGAGCAGTGGTGTTCCGGTGTCTTAGTGATACACACCGGTACATCCAACAATGCAATTTCACAGATTGGATTGTAACTTGAAAAAGGAATATTAATACTTCTGAAGTATTACTGCTGGACCTTCTTATATTTGGCCGATGTGGCGGCTGGTGCAGGATGAGCTTTGTCGTTTCATAATGAGGATTGGGATTTCTGACTGTCCCCAATTGCACAGCTGTGAAGATACAGTGGATTTATGGCTGTTGGTGATCCGTCATGAAGGTATAATAGTGTGTATGGCTACATCTGCAATAGACATGGTTCCTACTTGACTGATTGTGTGATATCAATGGTGTTTTACTGAATTTTGCTGTGGGTGCTCAAAGGTTCCCCCCCCCCCCCTCATCAGCCATATTATCACTTTCTCCTCGTTGTGGTGCTGGTACGATACTGTGAGAGAGCACACAAAGGTGTAATTAATATAATACACACCCGATTTACTTGGGTCCATTTTGCTATTCTATGCTTACCTGTGATGCATTATTACCCTTGAGGAAAGTCTATTCAGTAAGAAATGTTTTGTTGGGTTATTTTGCTGTTGGAATTGTTATGTATTAACCCTTTGAGCTATGTGCAAAACATCTGCTTAAATGCCAGTGCTGCTCACATTTGTTATATAAATTCAAATAAAAAAATGTTGTGTTAAATTTTTTTTAAATATATTTCCTATATAAAGTAAACCTAGCAGGTCATTATGATGAATAATTAGTAGTGCTCTGAGGCTTTGCTTGTCAGGTATGCTGTCATTGGGTAGACAATGTCTAGTTCGACAGTCACTAAGTGGACCACTATTGGTCGATAATTACTATTTCAAGGTGTTGACTTAGTCACTGTCAAAAGGTCGACACAAGCTTATGGTCGACATAGACATGGTTGACATGAATGATTGACTGTCGTCCTAGTGACTGTCACCCTAGACTTTTGTCTACCATTTATACCGTAACCAATTGCCAAACCGGAGGAAAGACGTATTGTATTGTATTGTATTGTATTGTATTGTATTGTATTGTATTGCATTGTATTGCATTGTATCATATCGTATCGCATATGAAACCAGTCCATACATCCAACTTTTTCTATGTCACTTACACATGTTTCCCCTTTGTCCCAATCTGCTTTCCATCTGTTTGGTCTCTGTATTTTCCTTAACATATTCAGCTGCTGTTGCAGAGTTAGGGCTGTTTCACACAGTACGGTTCCTGCCGCACGGTGAAATCCCGTACGGTCAGGGAGCCGCGCCGCACTCAGAATTTTATAATGGCAGGGATGGCCACAGCCCGGCAGCCGTCCCTTCCAGTGGGGGGATCCGGCTGCAGCCGTGCGGCCGGGCCGTGGCCGTCCCGTGTGAATGGACACAATAGTGTCCATTCACAACTGCTGAGTGCGGCACGGCTCCCTGGCCGTACGGGATTTCACCGTGCGGCAGGAACCGTACTGTGTGAAACAGCCCTTAGGGCTGTTTCACACAGTACGGTTCCTGCCGCACGGTGAAATCCCGTACGGTCAGGGAGCCGCGCCGCACTCAGAATTTTATAATGGCAGGGATGGCCACAGCCCGGCAGCCGTCCCTTCCAGTGGGGGGATCCGGCTGCAGCCGTGCGGCCGGGCCGTGGCCGTCCCGTGTGAATGGACACAGTAGTGTCCATTCACAACTGCTGAGTGCGGCACGGCTCCCTGGCCGTACGGGATTTCACCGTGCGGCAGGAACCGTACTGTGTGAAACAGCCCTTAAGCTAGGAAGCATTCTGCAGAACTGTTTTCTGACTCTAGATAAACAATCAACAGTCAAACATTCAGCACATGGAAAAGGTTGACATGTAATAGGTCGACATTGACAAAAGGTTACATAGGCAAAGGGTCAACACATGACAGAGGTCATGGCTAGGGACTGGGCATTGTATCCCACTTGATATGTGAGGGAAAATATAGCTGTTAATGAGTTGAAAAGTCCATGTGAAATCTGTATCTTTATTGGCAGTGCTGTTTGCCAAGTCCTAACCACTTCTGGTAGTTTGAACTAATGTTGCAATGATTTTCTCAGCAGTCTGTGTTTTGTGTAGAATTAATAGATTAGGGGCCTGATTCTAAATCGCACATTTAGCGTCTTTTAATGTAGTTGCTGTATGCTAATGCTAGTATCACATTACCCTGGTGTACAAGGGGCACCTGGCTCGGCATGGACTGAAATGCCTACAGTGGGCCTGATTCAGCATGAATCCCAAAAGCAAAATCTTTCTCTAATGGGAAAAACCATTACTTTGCAGGTGGGGCAGATGTAACCTGTGCCGAGAGAGGAAAGCTCTGTATACACGGGACGATTTAAGCCATTATCGTTGGCTAAATGGTTGCTGAGCAACCATATCCCCAGTGGGTTTTTTTTTGTGTGTGTTGTGGAGATAAATCGCTAGGAGCGCGCTCCCGCACCCAGCCCTTTATGGTCGCTGGTTGCAGGAGCATGCTCTTATGATTATGGCTACAAATTGCTGGTCCACAATAAACTGCGTACCAGTGATTTCTAGTCAATTTGAGGTAAAGACAAGGGGCCAGATGCACAAAGTTTCAAAGTGATAAAATGGAGAGTGATAAACAACCAACCAATTAGCTCATGCCTGACATTTTTCAAACAGTCTTTGACATGACAGGTAGGAGCTGATTGGCTGGTGGTTTATCACTTTTGCGGCTTAGTTCATCTGGCCCAGAGTGAGACAGAATAGCTTGCAATTTTCAGCTAAAATCGCTGGTCACCAGAACGATCACAATCGTGAGCAGATCGTGAGATGACCATACGATGGTCACACGATCTGCTCACAATCTGCATCCGATCTGTACCCAGTTGAAGG
Organism: Crinia signifera; assembly: GCF_055691185.1. Taxonomy (NCBI): domain Eukaryota; kingdom Metazoa; phylum Chordata; class Amphibia; order Anura; family Myobatrachidae; genus Crinia; species Crinia signifera. The sequence goes on along the minus strand of NC_139219.1, from coordinate 51,876,701 downwards.
GGTCGTTTTCAAATCCTGACTGCAGCAGGTAGCGGACCAAAAGTCCGGGGGGGCGCGGATCGGAATCGGATCAAAAACATGCCAAAACATGCCCAAAGTACATACAATCGGTCGGAATCGCCTCAAAATTTACGAGATTGATGCCAAATCGCTATTGTGTGTACCCAGCAGTACACTGAGCAAATATGGTTGCAATATATTGCTGAGAGATGTTAAGTCCAAATTGCTCAACGACCACATTGCACCGTGTGTACACACCTTTACATTTGGGTGGGGTATGTTCAAACTGAAATCTAAATGAGGCAGCCAGTATTTACCCTGCACAGAAAAAATATAGCTCTGTCTGCACATGTTACATTTTCCCCACCTGCAGTTCAACATGGTTTTGCCTATTAGAGAAAGATTTGCCGTCCATGCTGAATCAGACCCAGTATTCCTAGTATGTGCTTATTGTTTGTTTGAGTATGGCCCCCGGTGTGAGCGATTTAGCGGCTGTGCATGCAACCACTTCAGTGACTACTGCCTCTCTTCCCATAATGCTATTGCCGTGAATTTGATTAGCCACCCTTCAGTTACTGCCTAGGAATGCCCATTTCCAATACATTTCTGATGTTGTGCGTCTCAATCGCAACAGCGCCTCTGTGCGCACACATCTTTGGAGGCATCAACCTTTTTGAGTTTTTACAAAGTCCAGCATCCAGCGAGGTATATTCAGTCAATTTAAAAGACTACAAAGCGTATATGCGGTTGGCTCCATTACAGGACTTCAGGTCTGACTGCGTTGAATATATATCTCCATGGGGTTTGCACTTACATCAGCATGAGCATATGCTAGGGTGATTGTCCAAATCCTAGCCAATTTTGGTCCAGAATTAATAGAAATCCACAAATGTAGGAACTACTCGCCAGCATCGGCAAAACAGAATGCTCATTTTGTACATCCCAATTAGCACGTTCAGACATGTAGGACATGGCGTAAAAAACAAACAAAAAAACAACGTGTTATATTTATTTTACCTCTGTGGAAATCTACATAGAAAAAATGGCACCAAAATGGCCACAATACTGTAACTTATGACTAGAGGTCAATAAAGGGTGTATATGGGAATGCGGGCTTTGTGCATATATTTGCCTTACTTGAGATTACAGACAGTTTGGTTCACATGTGCTTTGACTTTCTTGCATTCTAGCAGTTGATGGACCGTTTCCAAAGTGAAGATTGCCAGCAAATATCTGCCCAGCCATGTGCTGCTGCTGCTGCTGCTGCATGGTGTTGTCGTTTCTCTGCGTTTTTTTCTTGCATTCTTGCTTTGTATAATTGCCATTTCCCTTTTCCTGATCTGACTGACATTCATGGCAGAAGTCTGGCACCCGGAGATGCCGTGGATCCAGCATGCACACAAACGCTTGTACGCATCGGTGACCATTTTGGTTGAAAGTGTTTCTCTGGTCAGTGGATCTCGAGGGGCCCTCAAGTTCTATTTAGTGTAGCTATGCTTTGATTTATCTCTGTGACTTTCTGACTTTATCCCCATTATCATTTTATTCTCAAGCATATTTTCCGTGAAATATTTACATAATGTTGACCTTGCAAAACTTAAAACTGTTTTTCTCATTTTCTTGAACCTCCCCCATTCCAGAGCCATAATGAGCTGTCCAAATTCTGCAGCTGTACAGTATATCTGGGAGGCTCGCTGCTCACTGTCTGTGACCCTGCATTCCATCATTCAGAGCTTCTCCCTTTAACACATCTGTACCTTGTGAACACGTAGGAGCTGATTCAGGGTGGAACCGGCCATAATTGCAAGCAGAGACTACTGTACATGTAGATATTTGTATCCATCTCTGCAGCCGGTGCACCCCTTTGTGCAGTTCCTTTTTACCGTGATCACTTTCATCTTCTCTGAACTTGCATCACCTGCAAGAGGTGCTCTGCAATAGAAACATAGAATTTGACCGCAGATAAGAACCACTTGGCCCATCTAGTCTGCCCCTTTTTTAAATGCGTTACCTCCTACCATATTTGATCCTTATTTTTTTTTTAATGATATCAGCATGTTTAAATTGTTCTTCTGTATTTGCCTCTACCACCTCTAATGGGAGGCTATTCCACTTATCCACTGTTCTTTCTGTGAAGTAATTTTTCCTCAAATTTCCCCTGAATCTTCCTCCCTCTAGTTTGTGTTAAGCTGTGCACACACGGGGCGATAGGGGCTGAAATTGCTGGAAATATGGTCGCTGGCAACCATATTGCCAGTGATGGGAGTGTGTCCCAGCGATAAATCGCCAGGTTTGCGCTCCCGTTTTCAGCCCTGTTATAATCGCTGCTCGCAGGAGCTTGCTCCTGCGACCAGCTGATTACCTCTGCGGCACCACCGGCTGAGGTTCCTTTTCATCAGCGACCATCTCTGGTCGCTGATGAATTGGAGAAACTGAGCAATATATTGCTCAGCCATATATTGCTAGCAATGTATCTCCCCCGTGTGTACGGGGCTTAAGTCCTTGTGTTCTGTTGCTCCTCTTCCTGTGAAGAATGTCTCCCACCTGTACCTTGTTAACACCCTTGATATATTTGAAAGTTTCTATCATGTCCCCACTTTCCCTTCTTTGCTCTAAAGTATAGATATTAACCCCTTCCCGACATTTGACGTACATTTACGTCATGGTCGGGATGTACTTCCCGACACATGACGTAAATGTACGTCATGACTTCAAAGTGTCACCGCGTCTAGGGACGCGGTGACAGAGGGACGATGTCTGCTGTCCCTGACAGCAGACATCTTCCCTCATTGCCCAGGGGGGGCAGCGTCCAAAAAAAATAAAAGAAAGTTGAAATAATGATGTAATAATAAAGTTTAGATATGGTCTATGTTAGTTATTAACTATTTTGAGTGGTATGATTATTTGTCTCACAAGCAGAAAATGTAACATTTTGCAAATTGCAAAATGTTCATTTTTTTTACGACATTTTGGTATTTTTCACAAAAAAAAAAACTGTATCGACCAAAATTTATCACTAACTTAACCCCTTCCCGCCGCAGCCTGTTTTTGCCTTCCTGACAGAGCCCTTTTTTTCAAATCTGACAGGTATCACTTAAGTGGGGATAACTTTTTTTTGCTTTTACTTATCCCAGTGATTTTGAGATTGTTTTCTCGTGACACATTGTACTTCAAGTTAGTGGTAAATTTGGGTCGATACAGTCTGTGGTTTTTTGTGAAAAATACCAAAATGTCGTAAAAAAATGGAAAATTTTGCAATTTTCAAAATGTTAAATTTTCTGCTTGTTAGACAAATAATCATACCACTCAAAATAGTTAATAACTAACATAGACCATATGTCTACTTTATGTTTCCATCATTATTTCAACCTCCTTTTAATTTTTTTGGACACTAGGAGGCTTAAAATATGAATAGCAAATTCTCAAATTTTCAAGAAAATTTCAAACACTGATTTTTTTTTAGGGACCAGTTCAGTTCTGATGTGACTTTGAGGGACTTGTATGTGAGACACCCCCATAAATGATGCCATTTCAAAAACTGCACCCCTCACAGTATTCAAAACAGCATTTTGGAAGTTTGTTAACCCTTTAGGTGTTTCACAGGAATTAAAAAAGTGTAGGTGAAATTTCAAAACTTCATTTTTTTTGCAGATTTTCAATTTTAATACATTTTTCTAAGGAACACAGTAGATTTTACTAGAGAAATGTGACTAAAAATTGATTCCCCCAATTCTTTTGTTTTCATAAATATCCTATATGTGGCCCTAGTGTGCACGTTGACCAAACCACAGGCTTCATAATAGAAGGAGCACCTACTTGATTTTGGAGCCTCCTTTTTATGAGATTATTTTTTAGGCACCATGTAGGTTTCTAGGCACCATAAGATGCTAAAAGTTAGGAACCCCCCCACAAGTGACCCCATTTTGCAAACTACACCCCTCAGGGAATTCAACTAGGGGTATAGTGTACATTTCAAACCCCCAGGGGTTTCACCAATTGTGGTACAACTGGGCAGTGAAAATGAAAAATTACATTTTTTACACAAAAATGCAGTTCTGGCTCAAAATTTTTCATTTTCACAAGGAATGAAGGAGACAAAGCACCCCAAAATCTGTGCCCCAATTTCTCCCGAGTATGGCAATGCCTCATATGTGACCAAAACATACCAGTTGGGTGCATGGCAGGACTCAGAAGGGAAGGAGTGATTTTTGGATTTTGCAGCTCAGATTCTGGTGGAATGAATGGTGGGTGCTATGTGGCATTAGCAAGACCCCCGAAGCACGGTGAAATGATGAACCTAATAATCCATAGATGTGTGGTATATTTTAAAACACTCCTTTATACATAGGCCGGGTTTGTCGGGGCAAGTTTCACAGTGGAAAATAGTAACCTTTCTTATTCCCTTTTTATAGCAAACTTTGCACCTTTTTTGTGTCCTGCCCTTTTTTGCAGTGGAGGGGATTTTGTTAGGAAAATGCTGCCCTGGTACAATACGGGGGCCAGTACTAGAAGTACTGGGGCCCTCTGCCTGCTGGTTCCCAAATATTAGGCCCTTTATGACTTCATCTTGAAAGTGAGGGGCAGCAAGCACACATCTGTGGGTGCAACCTGACAGGGTATATATATATAAAAAAAAACCTGCACCCTCAAAAAGTTGCTGATCAGTTAATTTATACTGATCAGCACAAAAGGGGGGGGCAGCAGTCAGTTCCACAGGCAGCACAACCTTTGGTGCAACTGACAGGTATATATATATAAAAAAAACAAACCCTGCACCCCCAAAAAGTTGCTGATCAGCACAGATATACTGATCAGCACAAAAGGGGGGGCAGCAGACACAAAATATAGCACTCTCTATCACTATCTCTCACTATCTCTCACTATCTCTCACTCTATGACACTGCAGCAGCAGCAGCACACAGGAAGTCACAAGATCCAGGAAGCATCCAGCTGCTGGCAGCACGCTACCAGCGGTGATCCGGTAAGTATCAGGCAAGGATCAGGTCAGTATCACGACAGATTGGCACGGTGGCCGCTCTGCACGCAATTCCAGACCGGAATGGCGTCTGCAGCGCAGTCACCGTTAGTTTAAATCACGCGCCATGGCTGTGATTGGTCCGTCGGTCCGACGGACCAATCACAGCCTTGGGGGCAGGTGGGGTGAGGTGTGGTCATCACCGGTGACCCCCTCACACCCGGCGGTGATTGATCCATGTGTTACCGAGCGTCTGATTCGCGTCTGATTCGCGTCTGATTCGCCGGTAACACAGGAAAACGCTGCGATTGGTTGTTCACATTGAACAGCCAATCGCAGCGATCGCCAACGGGGGGGAGGCATCGCCGCCCCCCCTGGGCATGCTGGGACATGTCTGCTGTCAGGGACAGCAGACATCGTCCCTCTGTCACCGCGTCCCTAGACGCGGTGACAGTTTAAAGTCATGACGTATATATACGTCATGTGTCGGGAAGTACATCCCGGCCATGACGTATATATACGTCAAATGTCGGGAAGGGGTTAAAGTACAATGTGTCACGGGAAAACAATCTCAAAATCACTGGGATAAGTAAAAGCAAAAAAAAGTTATCCCCACTTAAGTGATACCTGTCAGATTTGAAAAAAAGGCCTCTGTCAGGAAGGCAAAAACATGCTGCGTCGGTAAGGGGTTAAGATCGTTTAGTCTTTCCTGGTACGTTTTGTGATGTAGGCCATGCACCATTTTAGTTGCCCTTCTTGGTACAGTCTCTAATGTATTTATATCCTTCTGGAGATATGGCCTCCAGAACTGAACACAGTACTCTAGATGACGTCGTACCAAGACCTATACAGTGGCATTATTACTTTCTACTGCTGATTCCTATCCCTACGTAACCAAGCATCTGACTTGCCTTCTTCATTGCTTTGTTACATTGCCTACCTGCCTTTAAGTCCCCTGAAATAGTGACACCTAGATCCCTCTCCTCATCAGTTGTTTCCATTATAGTGCCATTTACAGATGGAGCGCCTCTCAATATTGCCGCCAGGTCGCCATGGCGGAGGTTCTGGCGCTACAATTTTCTTGTGCTGGCGCCCGCCAAGGGGCGTGGGAGCACACCATGCAATACAATCCGCCACCACTGGGTGACTAATGCTCTATCAAGCTAGAGTCGGAGTGATATACTATAATGTGCCAATGGAATCCCGCCATTCGCTGTATGGAGCGCGCTTACAGTATGAGACGTGTGTGCGAAATGAGACGCGCGTTAACATTGCAGCGAGCAAATGGGCTGTGTAGTGTAATGATCGTATACAAATATTTACCTTCACGTTCACGTAGCCGATGCTGAATATTTTGAACTGTTGGTACTGTGCATAATGTGTATGCAACTGAAGTCAACCGCCTCCTCCCCTTCCCCCAGGGGTGGAGGGGGTCGGCTTGACCTGAAATACAGTACATTACTTTACAACCTCTCCTGCAGCGCTAATCCGCAAAGGGGCCGTCTCAGATGCTGCCGTGGTTTTGCCTTTCGCCAATAGGGCTACGGATGCCACTGCTTATATCAGCACTCTACAGACTGTACACATCACTGTGTTGCGTAGTGTAGTGGATAGCTGCGCGGCTGGTATGAGGGGCATGCATAGCCAGCTCATCCCTATGCTGATGCATTGTTTTATTCTTGGTAGCTAGAGGTAATTAGTGACTAATGGCTCTCTGCTCATGCAAGCTTTGTAGCAATGGTTTTTCTTGTGTGGACACAGGTGGTGTTATGTGGTGCTTGTGCACGACGCAGGTTCTGTTTTGTGGTGCTTGTGCATGACACAGGTGCTGTATTGTGGTGCTTGTGCACGACGCATGAGATATTACGTGGTGCTTGTGCACGACGCAGGAGATATTACGTGGTGCTTGTGCACGACGCAGGTGATATTACGTGGAGGTTGTGCATGATGCAGGTGATATTACGCGGTGCTGGTGCACGACGCAGGTGATATTATGCGTGCTTGTGCGCGACGCAGGTGATATTATGTGGTGGTTGTGCACGATGCAGGTGACATTACGTGGTGGTTGTGCACGACGCAGGTGATATTATGTGGTGGTTGTGCATGGCACAGGTGATATTACGCGGTGCTTGTGCACGACGCAGGTGATATTATGCGGTGCTTGTGCACGACGCAGGTGATATTACGTGGTAGTTGTGCATGACGCAGGTTATATTATGTGGTGGTTGTGCACGACGAAGGTGATATTACGCGGTGCTTGTGCACGACGCAGGTGATATTATGTGGTGGTTGTGCACGACGCAGGTGATATTACGTGGTGGTTGTGCACGACGCAGGTGATATTATGTGGTGGTTGTGCATGGCACAGGTGATATTACGCGGTGGTTGTGCACAACGCAGGTGATATTACGCGGTGCTTGTGCACAACGCAGGTGATTTTTACGTGGTAGTTGTGCACGACACAGGTGATATTATGTGGTGGTTGTGCAGTGCACATACAATAACCTTTGGCACATGTGTGTGGATCAAAAGGTTGACTGTATCTAGGTCCGCCCCAAAAGGTTGACTTAAATTTTCACTTGTTTTGTGTGTCAATTTGTACATTTCAGCATGTGGACCCCCGTGTACAAGGCCTACACCCCACTCATGTGCCATTACTGTACATTAAAAGGGCTATTTTCTTGCAATTTCCTCTGCAGCACTTAATAAGGCTTTATATAAGTCTCTCTTTATTATGGCAGCGTGCTCAGCTTCTGTATACAATGTCACAGCTCTGTGTCTCTTCATCAGCACAGTCACTTAGCCCTCACACCTTTTGTAGCACTGACTCAACCCTGGCTAAGAAGTCCTTCTGACAGGACAAATCACACAGACCTGTATCACTCCGCCATCCTCCTCACTAGCCGATCACATACACAGCTCTGTATCACTCCCCCTATTTGTTTACTAAAATGGGAGTTCTTTTTGAAGATGGGATGTTGCTTTGGGCAACCAATCAGATTCGATCTATTATCTTCTAGAAGGTACTAAATAAGTAGATTCTGATTGGTTGCTATGGGCAACATCCCATTTTCAATATAACTCCCAACTTCCTAAATAAACCCCATTGTGTGTGTCGTTTCTATAATCATCTTGTATTGTACTTCAGCTGTGGCTTTTGTATTGCTCTCTGACTGTGAATTTACCGGAGCAGGCACAGGTGTGAGATGCATTGTGTTGGAAGAGGGGAAAAGTAACTTTGTATCGTACCTATGGGGGCGATGTATCAAACAAGGAAAGTGTGTAGATGTTTCTCATAGCAACCAATCAGCTTGCAGGTAGCATTTATTAAGTACATCTTTGACTTGTCAGTACCTTTTTTAGTAGTTCTTGAACTGATATCTGGGTGCTAGAAAAAAAGCACTTGGGCACCATAAGATGCGATCCGATATGTGTATGGGCACCATAAGCAGACTGATGTATGTGGCATGAAAATGGACTGCCTCCTATGTAGTATTCAAAACAATGATTCTGAACCTCTTGTTAATTAGCTGTCACTTAACTATCTTTAGCTAAAGACAAATGAAGTCCGATGGGATATCTTGGACAAATGGAAGCATATTTTCTTTAAAAAAAAAAAAAAGTTTAATTACTGTCTGGAAAGTTACTGGCTTGATGACAATTAAGATGCATAGCTTACAAGACGGGAAAGAATGTGACTGTAGTCTGTGATACTGGTGATGAGCCAATGTATATTTCCTCTGCTCTCTGGTGTCCTCTAAGCTCTGCAAGATACACAGTGTTTATTTTATGGATGTGAATATTTTACATGTTCTGTTTCTGACCGTGGGTGTCATCAGCTTATTAGTTGTTTTTGTTTTTGGTCATATAAATCTACACCTATGTATTTATTTCTATCTTTCTCATACATACATACATACATACATACATACATACATACATACATACATACATACATACATACATACAGGTTCCGGATGGGGTAACGACAGTCGGGATCCCGACAGGCATTTACACGACGTCGGGATCCCGACTGTCAAAACACTGACAGCTGGGTTCCCGACGGCCACCTGCTATTCTCCCTCGTGGGGGTTCACGACCCCCATAGAGGGAGAATAGAATAGGTGCTTTGTTGCACTCACCATGCTGTCTGAGTCTGGCCAGTCGGGATCCCGACATCTGGCTAATGACTGTCAGGATCCCGACTGTCGGACCCCTATACCACATCCCATACATACATACATACATACATACATACATACATACATACATACATACATACATACATACATACATACATACATACATACACACACTAATAACTTCTCTTTGTTTTGTGTGTGTTTCGGCAGGTGTTTGGTGGTGGGTGTGTTTTCGGCAGGTGTTTGGTGGTGGGTGTGTTTTCGGCAGGTGTTTGGTGGTGGGTGTGTTTTCGGCAGGTGTTTGATTGTGTGTATTCGGCAGCTGCTTGTACATGAGCTTGTTAATGCTTTGAAACCACATTACAGTTTAAACCGTTTATACTAGACCTTGTTCATACCTGGTTGCTATAGCTAGGTTTGCACACTAGGTCCACGCTGCAGCCATAATCTGCATATTTCTCTCCATGCAGTTGGGTGACGTCTTGTGCATCACAATTTTTTTTTTTTTTTTTTAATCCGTTTTTGTTCAATTAAAAAATGCTATGAGGTCATCTAGCCCAAAATAGTAGAGCTAGTAAAGTTTGCAATAAAGAATTTGCTGATCCGTATACCCTTAACCAAGGTGATCTTCTCATACTAAAAGGCAACACCACTGTATAACTTTTATTTATTTATTATCAGTTTCTTATATAGCACAGCAGATTCCGTTGAGCGTTACAATTGTAGACATTTGTATTGTATAATTTTATTTTAAATGTAAGAAAAGTTAATTCAGTTTGTAAATACAGCGCTTTCATCGTACTGTTTTGGGCACCAAGCTCACCACCTTAGGAGGCTGAGACCTGAAGTGCGTCCTCCAATTGACCATTGAAGGACCGACTATTGACTAGCTTCATCACGGTGCCATCTAAAAAAAACAACTGTACTTGTTTCCTAGCACGGCTCCACCGATTTTGATTGTATTGATCGGGTCGGAAAAATTGTGTCAATCGCATGCCAACCAAATCGCATGCGATGCGATCGACCCGATTTTTACATTGGAATCAATGTAAAATGGTCCCTGAGACCCGATTTTACATTGATTTCAATGTAAAAAGCCCCAAAACCCCCCCATGTTAATAGGAAACCCCCCTGATGGTTGAAATGCCCCCATTGTTAACGCCACCCCACTATTGACACCAACCCAAAGCGTGCCGAGCGGCGGCGGTACGCGTCCTCCGACCTTTTCATACCCCCACTATCCACGTCGGCGTGGAGTTGATTTTATATAGTGTGGCAAGTGCGGCGAGGCAGCGCACGCGCATAACTTCACAGGTAAACGCGTCCCCTCGAGCCCACGCTTCGGGCTCGGTTGCTCGCTGCGCTCGCCACACTATATAAAGTCGACTCCACGCCGACCTGGATAGTGGGGGTATGAAAAGGTCGGAGGACACGTACCGCCGCTCGCCACGCTTCGGGTTGGCGTCAATAGTGGGGTGGCGTTAACAATGGGGGGACATACAATGAGAAATGGGCCATATTGGCCCATTTCCCATTGTTCCCTATGTAAAATCGGGTTGATCAACCCGATTTAAACTTTAAAAATTATTAAACATTATTCTCTATGGGAAAATCGGGTTGATCGCGTTGGTCGCATCGCGGCCCATTATAATGGGCCGCGATGGACCCAATCAACGCGATTTTGTCTTTCACCGGCAAATACACTGTTGATTGACATAAAATCGGGTCCATCGCATCGTTCGCATGCCTTAAGTACCTTAAACTTAAGGCATGCGATCAACCCTAGAGGGAAGAAGATTCAGGGGAAATGTGAGGAAGAATTACTCCACAGAAAGAGTAGTAGATAAGTGGAATAGCCTCCCATCAGATGTGGTAGACGCAAATACAGTAGTACAATTTAAACATGCTTGGGATAAGCATATTGATATCCTTACAAAAAATAAGGATCAAATATGGTTTGAGGTAACATGTTTAAAAAAGGGGCAGACTAGCTGGGCCAAGTGGTTCTTATCTGCCGTCAAATTCTATGTTTCTATGTAACCCGACGGGCGCCGTGCTAGGAAACAAGTACCAAAACAACAATTGAATTCTTCCCTTACTTAACCCTTTGCAGTCCAAATTATTATACTTTTGCAATTCATAAATCTGGTTTAAAATGTAATTTTTTTTTTTTTATTCAAAAGTGGTCTACATTGAATGTTGAACGATTTTAACCTCTTCAGTGGCAATCCCGAGAATTTTCCGGGCTGTGCCTCTGCCCAGTCTGGCAAGCCCGGAAAATTCTCGGGATTTCCACTGTTTGGAGCCGGGCAGCGCTGCTGAGTTCACTCTCGCAAGCCGGCTGCCGGGGACAGCGATGCGGCGCGGGGGGCGCAGGTCCGGGCAGCCGCTGATTGACAGTTCAGCGGCGCTGCCCGGACCCAGGGGGGTAGTGGTGGGTTTTTTTTAAAGGGAGCGCTCCCCATAAAAAACTCGCCCAGTGGGGTGCGCTCCCAAAAAAAAAAAACCACCACTGAAGGGGTTAATGTTCTGATTTTAAAGTGGCTCACCAGTGGATCTGCTATTAGCGCTAGGGCTGTTGAGCCTGACTAGACGTTGGACCTGAAAGGGTTAACTGGCTAATATTTTTAAGAACACCTATTTAAAATATATCCAACTCTGTAGCTCTGGGAAATTCTAGGAAAATCGATAACCATCTAGCTAACATCTAAAACGTGAATTGCAGTTCAACATTTCTTGTATCTCTCAGAGGTGAGGTCCTAAGAAGCAGTGTGGTCTGTATATCAGCACTGATATGCAAACCAGACCTGTGCTAGAAACACCACAGCAAACAGCGACACCCCAGGCAGGGAAGAGGAACTTCATGGGTTTTCAAAGATGGTGGGTGCTAGAATGAAAACTAGTAGTGTGCTGTGCTGACACCCTAAGGGTCCTCCTTCCCAGCTTCCAACTTCCCAGTACTTTGACTGGTCACTCAATGGCTCACAGAAATTCCTGCCCACACCAGATGCCCAATGCATTACCGACAGAGATGGATGAGCAGAACTATATAGCGGATTTTTCTATATAATGTCTATTTATGGAAATAACTTTTTATATTGCAATAGAGCTTATTAACATTTGTTTCTGTAACACTGCGTTGCGGTCCACTTCAGTGGGGTCACTGGGAAGCCTTGTTTTTCTGTTATGCACTGAGTGGGGAATGGTACAGGGTTGGCTGACAGACCATGTGTAGCTTGACATGGCTATGGTGGATTATAGTTTTCAGGAATTTTTTGTACTTTTCATACTTGATATTCCCAAACGGAGTCCAAGTGGACTGTAAAGTGTGCAGAGCACAACGAGGCGCCTGACCTGAAGCATAGTGGGCACATAGGCAAACTACTTGGGGGACCACGTACTCAGGCGTCTACATTGACACCCACAAAAAGTAAAAATACTCATTTTGACTTCTTTCCTGTGTCGACTTTGTGCGTGTCGACATCCTGGGGTCGGCCAAGACATTGTCAACCTGCTGTACTACACTCATAGGGCACCTCCCAAGTTAATGTCTGTTCCAATAATCTAATTATCTACATTCTAGGAATTGTTTTTATGGGTGGCTGCATATATTATAATGAACAATGACCACAACAAAATGGCCACTACTGCTGCTGCAGTGTTTTTTTACAACATAGTTATTTACGGATATTGTAGAAAGTTAATGGCCTTTCCTCATTTGCACTTTTATCACTTTAAATTATTGGTGACTAAATACAATCCTTATTTTAATATTTTTATTGTAATTAATAATGATGATAAGAATTCTGAAGAGTAGTGTCAGCTGGGAATATTTACATAGAGGGGTATAATATAAATGAGTATGGAAGCCACAGAAATGACACGGTTTTCCTGGTGCACGTACTGTAATTGGAGTCACGGTCTGGTCTGTCACACACACTCATCAGTAGCTGCTTCTGTAGTATGACTCATCAGATATGTGCTCATACAGTATATGAATACGCAGAACTGGTGACTCAGCCAAAATTGTTATTTGCAGTTAAGCAGCAGCAACTTTTATTTTGGATTTTGAAATTTAGCATTCAGACCTTTGTTCTAGAGATCCTGCATTTGTATCTGACAGGAGGAGGCACTGGGCAGAGAGCAACGATAAATCAGAAATTATTAATTACGGATGGTGTAATGGTTAGCATTACTGCCTCACAGCGCTGAGGTCATGGGTTCGATTCCCACCATGGCTCTAACTGTGCGGAGTTTGTATATTCTCCCCGTGCTTGCGTGGGTTTACTACGGGTACTCCGGTTTCCTCCCGCAATCCAAAAATATACTGTAAGGGTTAATTTGCGCCCAACAAAATTAACCCTAGAATGTCTGTGTACGTATACATGTGGTAGGGAATATAGATTGTAAGCTCCACTGGGGCAGGGACTGGTGTGGATGTTCAAATATTCTATGTAAAGCGCTGCGGAATATGTGTGCACTATGAAATAAAGTGTTAAGAAATAAATAAATAAAAATACTTTATATACCTATGCAGGGCACAGCCTACTCACTATTGTCCAACCCACTAGTGTTGTGTATTAAATGTTGTGTATTACAGTACAATAGAAGTCCGGAGTATTGTGACTCCTACAGGGAGGTTGAAGTGTTTTGGAAGCACTTTAAAGAACTTGTACCTGACACAGCGCTTCAATTATTGACTAGGTGCGCCACCTTGTGCACCCAATACATATTGCACCTGGAAGCATCGGGGTTAGCCACTTAATGCGACTGAACCCTTCTAAAATACTGGGTAGCGCACCCAAGCTACCATTTGGTGCCCAAAACCACTTCCCTACGGAATCTAGCCCTAAAATGGATCGTTCTGAGCATCGTTTGCTGGGATGATTAGGAAACCTGTGTATTGTAAATGTTCTATGATGTTTGGATAAAGTGCTGGCAGTAATGCAGCAGTATACATTTATCATGTTTAAAATGAATGTAACTAAATTGCATGTATTTTTCTTTATAGGCAGCCTGACAAATTGGTTGTGGTTTGGACTAGGAGGAGCCGCAGGAAATCATCTAAGGTGAGAAAAATGCATGAACATAATCGAGTTCTGAGTCCTCATCAATCCGTGCATCCTTATTACTACTATCTGTAGTGACAGATGTTATCTGACACTTTCTCCCCACTACTCTCTTCCTGCCCACCCTTGTCTGTCTCTTCCTCATTTCAGCACTTTCTCTCCACTACTAATCGTCCATACACACTGAGAGATTTTCACCGATCTAACTGATTTTCCCAGGTGTTGGCGGCTTTCCATAGCAGGACACTATGGAAAGTCTTCCACCCCATTGCTCTTCTGCTGGTAATACCAGCAGCTTAGCGGCGGTGGACAACACTCATCGCCAGCTTTTAGCTCACAATCACCCAGTGGAATGGGGCTTTATTCTCTCCAACTGTTTCTCTCCATTATGGCTCCCACACTCTTAACTTTGTATCTGACACAGATGGGAAGGGTCAGAGGTCAGGCAAACTCACAACATTGTAGTATGATGTCATTTTTGTCAGCAGCTAATTTTATTATATACATAAGGATTATAGAGGTGTACATAATACCCCTTTTCCATCTGCAAGCCGGGTCGCACCCCGGATTTTGTACCTGGGTGCGTCCCGGCTTGTAAACCCATTCACACTAGAGTCCCCACCTGGCATAATGCCGGGCGGGTGACGTCACCGGGAGGTGGGGTCGGGGTGGCGCTGGGAGATGAGAGCATCTCCCAGCGCTGGCTTTTGCACTGTAGTGAACGGGACCCGGGTCACATCGACACCGGTTACCCATTTACACTACACAGTGACCCATGTTGAACACGTGTTTAACCCTGGTCGCTACCTGGGTAAGAAAAAATTTAACATTCCCAAGAGCACTGTCATGTCCATCATGAGGAAATTCCAACAATCTGGTAAATTTATCAATTAGTCTAATTAGTCTAGACCAGGCCAACCTAGAAAACAGGAAATCTATGTTAAAAGAGCCTTTGTTGGAGTGGCCTACAGAAACTCTGGCAGGTACAGGTTTCATTGCCTGAAATGGGAAGGTCTGTCCATAGGAGAACAATAGTTCCCTAACATTTAGGGAACTCTTATACCAAGGTCCTGGTCTCCCCTAGTGGGCAACTCAGCATAATATGTAATTGCTCCAGAAATAAAAGATGGCGGCAATAACTAATGTTTAGCGTGAACTGGGACTCGCCAGAGAAACGCAATTGGTTTGGGACACTTCCACATAATGCAGTTGGATGGATCTCTGTTCAGAGACAGATGGTATACAAGGAGAAATGGAAGGCGCAAGATCTAGATAAGTCTAAAGTGGCATACACACGTAAAGATGTGTGCTAAGCTATTTAGGCTAGGCGATTTCCTTGTGTCCAGATCTCCTATGGGGAGCACATACACATGCAGAGATTTGTGCTAAGCAATTTTGCTTAAGCAAAAAAGGCCAGGTAGTGGTCCAGAACGAGAGATCTCGATCATTATCTCTCATTTTGTACACACAGAGAGATTTCCATGCCCTTTAAGAATAATCACTGATGTGCTACCAAGGGACCCCACCTCCATTACAGGGAGAGTCTATGAAAGGATTTGAAAGGATTTGACATTATACTTATCCTTACAATTATCATATTGTAGTAGTTTACTTAACCTATTATTAACTAGAAAAGGTTTTTCTACAGAACAGCTGCAAACTCCAGTGTACTGATTAATGTAAGCTAATAGCCGTTTGGTAAGTGTGGGGGAATGTTGTCTCGTGTATAACGCTTGGATGGGCTAATTCATTTAGTGACTTACATTGTTTCCTTCCCTTTTTGTCGACAAGACTAATGCCGCCTCTTGTCTGTAATGCAACACTTAGCAGGGGCTGCAGTTTAAAAAACTCTCAAGCTGTGAAGTTTCTACAGAGTTCCATTGAAATGTCTAATTTGTATGTACATTGCCAATAACATTGAGTCTTATCTGTGAGGGAAATGAGCATCTAATGAAAATTGCACATTGATTTTTATTTCCTACTGTTTGCTGCACCTGATGACAGAACAGATCAGCTGGTCTGACAGGATTCCTCTACTTTGAGCTCTGAATTGGAGGGAAATGGTTGGCATTACGGGGATTCTGTATACTACAGGTTGTCTGTTCGTCCGTATATTCACATATCTAAATTTAAATTCTGCCGTCAGAAGCTTCAGTACCAAGTTCTTGCTTGTATTGCGGCCACTGCAGGAGATTAATAGTGTCCGAAGCGGCAAGTGAATGGTTCCTGTTCGGATGGGATGGTAGTTTCCCCTACGGTAGATACCTCTCTTTACAGTAATTGTATTGGGGCCACAGGCTTTCCGAAAGACCTCACGGCGATCTCCCCTCCGATTGCAACAAACCATACAAACGTGTCATCCTTACTCTTCATTGTCTTATGTTACGGCTGTGCGCAGTCTGTTAGTGACACAGGTTCTCAAAGTTGATCCTCAGGGCCCCACTCAGTGCATGTTTTGCAGGTCTCCTCACAGAACCAAGTGAAATAATTAGCTCTTTGAAATGGATGGAAAAAGGATCACTTCCATTCCATTTCTGATGTTACGGGCATTCTCATTCCATCTTATTTTTAATTGAAGTTTGGTTTTTCCTATGTATGTTAAATCACAGGTGCATTGTATAGTGTATAATGCATATCTTGTATTACATTTAAAAAAATCCTTGATTTTATATGTTCTATTGTTATTACTGATCTCAGTAATTTTAGTTTGAGTAGGTTGACAATTTTTACATAATTTGCACTCCCCTCACCTATAGAAACCTTTATTGCAGGGTAAGAATCTATTGCTATCCATAGGGAGAGCACTGCTAACCGGTCTTTAATTGTCGGGGCCCGCGTGTGAATAAATCTAGATCTTTTTGTAAGAAATTTTCTCAGGGTATTGTCCCGTAAAAGGATTTTCCAATTTTTGTGAGAAATAGACTCAATTATTTTGTACTGGTGATTTAAATCTCATACAAAAGGCTATGGAGAAATTCTCGCCAGTATTTCTTTTAGTAGTTTGTTTAAGCAAGGCACCCCTATCCATTTCACCTATTTTGGTTATTGTGGATGTTAGATGGTCTTTGTCATAACCCTTGTGGACAATTTTTGACCACATGATATTAGCTTGTTCTAGATAGGATTCGTAGACGCAGAAACTGTCCCTTTGGAAAGCCTTCCAACCATTGTGGGAGAGGATTGCTATTTCTCTTAATATATGTATTACAGTCGATTGGTTTAATATAGTTGCAAGTGTGTATTCTATTGTCTTTTAGTTCAATATTTAAATCCAGAAAAGTATCATTGGTAGAACTGATATTAAACATAAGATGTATGTTCAATTGGTGGTTATAGTTCAGATATATACAAACGGTTTCCTGGTCACCCTGCCATATGAAAATCACATCGTCTATATCCCTTCACCAATGTACCAAGTTTGCGCTCCAGGCATGTGTAACCTAAACACTCCTCCCATCTCTCCATGAATAGGTTTGCATACCCGGGTGCAAACTTGGTACCCATCGCAGTACCTACTAGTTGTTTACAATACCTCCCATCAAAATTAAAATGGTTATTATCGAGAGTAAATGTAATATTGTCCAAAAGGAACTGACATAGATCGGGGTTCAGATCAGTTTTTTCCAAAATTTTCTTAACTGCTAAGTTTGTTTAAAATATCTTTCGTGTCTCAAAGATATGATTTTTCCTGACCCACCTTTTATGTGTGTGATTTTTTTGCATGGACCGGTCTATTTATGAGTACAATATTTGGATGAAAATCATCTCGTGAAAACTGGATCTGAATATATACAGTCCATATCTACGTGGGATACCTTTTGTGGCGCATATTCCTGTATACATTGTGTTTTTGTATTTTTTTTAGCGCTAATGGTTCTATGCCAATCTTTTTCTAATATCTGTCACTACAATATATAGTTCCCAAGCTTCACCTTGGAAGCAGTTGTTACATGAGATGTTGTTCCCTATAGCTTATGGGGCTTACACAGGTGACTGTGCTATAAGATCTAAGTGATGCTAGATTGCTCAGCACACAGCGCTGCACAGTGATGTGTCAGCGATGTGTGCTGAGCGATCTGCCAGGGCCAGTGTTCTCTGGTGAGGCCCTGACTGGCGATCTAACTAGATTTATCATGCCATGTAGGGTCATTTTCTAAACGATCTAGTCAGAAAATTGTCTGAAATCGCCCCATGTGTAGGTCCCATTAGGCAAATAGAACATGGAAATAAAAGCCCAAAACAGCCCATAACACACGTTGGACGGGATGTACTAAGGAAAAAATGCGGTAAAACACCAATTTTCGTTTTTTTTACTGAATTTCCAAATGTACCAAGCACCTGGCTGCCGCGTTTTCGCCGCCCAGAGTATTGCCACCTTTGGATGGCAATACCCTCTAGAAGCCTACGGGCTTCTAATCGCTGGCCACCGCCGCAGATGCCTCCCCCTGGCATACCTTCCTCAAGGAAGCCTGGACCCAGGAGGTAGACTCCTCCTCACCCAAACAACGCAGCAAATGTCCTTCTGGCTGCGGGGGGGGGGGGGAGGAGGAGGCCCCGGGGACAGTCTGCTTCCTGGAGTGGGGGGGCGGAGACCCCCCGCACACCACCTTGCAGGTATCGCGGGGGGGCCTCTGTCAACACATTGCTATATTAATCGCAGGTGTTAGTGCATATGTGATCAACATCGGTGTGATGAGGGGCGGCAATGTATTTTAATACATCCCCCCCCCCCTCCTAGTGAGTGAAACCATGTTTGTAGTATTACACATTTGTGCTAGTCCCCAACTCTTGTGACCAGACCACGTATCATCCACGTATCTTGAAGATTTGAACTACTGAGTGCTCACTGATTTCTGGTTCATTTAGCTGCGACTGTCCTAGATTATATAATTTCCGGTTCCTAAGGATGTGTTCTACTGTATTTCATAGTGACATGTTTTGTTCCACTTTTGGTTTTTACTGTAAGCCAGCGGTTCCCAACCCGTGGTATGCGTACCACCGGGGGTACGCGCTGGTCTTTCAGGGGGTATGCAAACCAGTCGCCGCTAATGGCGGCTGCGTGACCCGGCACATGCGCATGATGCCGGGTCACGCCACCGCGGCTGGAAGGCAGTAAGACGGGTTGCTGGGGGTATGCGGCGCCGGCTTCTCAGCCTGAGGGGAGGAGAGTGCATTGTGCATCTCTCCTACCCATCACCGTGCTTCCCTGTGACTGGGCCGCCCGTCAGAGCTTGTAGGCCGGCAGCCAATCAGGAGCCGGCCCGCAAACTTTGATTGGCGGGCAGCCAAGTCACAGTGAAGGGAAGGAGAGATGCGCAGTGTCTCTAAATGAAAAGCCTAATCAAGGGGTACGGGAGAAAAAAAGTTTGGGAACCACTGCTGTAAGCGAACACAATTTTTAGAGTGAATTCTCCCTTTGCTATAAAAAATATTGATGCTTTTATTTTGTGTTTCACAAATTTTGGCTACTAAATGAAATTTCTATTTACAGGCACATAGCTGGCAACCCGGGATAAAAAACCCTTACCGAGGGGTGGTGGTATGGCCTGTTCCCGAGAACGTTGAAATAACTGTGACCCTATTCAAGGTACTTATTAGAACTTTATTTTCTTCCAAGCCGCTTTGGTTAATAATTTGCATTTTTCTTTGAATTTAAATTTAGTGAATTTGTTTGTATTTTTATATAACAATCTTTTCAGGCCTAAGTTGTGTGCATAAAAGTGTATAAGGCTGGCTATTGCTTCTCTGCACAGAATCAATGGTGATTTCAGCCTTTTTAACATTTACCTTGGAACAAAATAGACCTGGGTTCCCAAAGGTATCTGCAGGTCTTTATGGCACCCCTGTGCCAAAAGATTCTTATTGAGAGAGTCAACAACAAATGTATAGAACTTTGCTTTGCAGTCACCCTTAGTATTGAATCTAAAATTAATTTATCGGCATGCGAAAAAAAGGGAAAGATTCGCCTATCGGCATTCAATCACAAGCAGTTTCATGCAGTTTTCAGTACATTTTTCTACCAATCCATTTCACTTTTTTTTTTTTTTTTGTGAATCTGCATGCGGCAATTAAATTTTGACGATTTTACGCATTTTTTGACGATGCTGAATTTTTCAAAATCAGCACAGGGATTGAATATGGCAAGTCGAATTCACCGTAAAACGGGCAAAAAATGCAGATTATTTTCCCTGGTGAAAAATCCGGCAGGGTTTAAATACCCGCTTAGGCTCAATTACATGATGGTGGACTGGGTTGTGGTTCTGTTCGTCCACATTTACCATGAACTAGTACTAGACCACCAACCTGTGACACCACTGCAAGTGCTTTACAGCACCCAGTTTGGGAAAGACTGTTATAGACACGTTTAACAGTTGCTTGTTAATATTATTTAATGTAGACTGTAATTGAGAATCGCTCTTTTAGGCCTAGACAAACTCCTGCCTGTTTTTGAAGTGTTAAACCCCACGCCTTGTTTATTTCAGTGTAAATACTGTAGATTTTTATTGCAATGTTTCACCAGCAACATGATTCCACTGCGCCTTGTTAAGTGTGTAGGAGTTTGTCTGCCAACTTAGCACCTGGTTGGGAGATATTCTGTGTACATCAATCTGTCCCATGCTTCCACTCTGTACCGCACACGCTGCTGTTCTGCTGATGTAACCGCGTCTGTTTGGATCGCAGCGGTCTCTCGGGAGCATGTTAACATTGATTAGCGCACACAGTATTGTGTTCTACTTGCACATTGTACAATCAGCAACAACACCGAATCCATCACCAATACTCCTTCTCCTCGGTATCAAGCCATTAGGTCTACAGTCAAAACATCGACCCCTTTTGGGCGACAGTCAGAAGGTCAACAGAGACAAAGGTCGACATGAAACGGATCAACATGAAAAAAGGTCGACATGAGTTTTTCATGATTTTTTTATTTTTTTTTTTAAACCCAGATTTAAGATCCACGTGGGCATATAGAGTTAGATTATAATAGTGTGCCTGAAGTGTGGCTAGTAGATGCGATTCATTTATACAGGGTCCATGTAAACATAGACACCAAAAAACACGAAAAACTAATGGCAAACTTTTTCATGTCGACATGTTGATTGTAGGGATCTTTTTTTATTTTCATGTCAACCCAATGTATATTTTTTGTCCATGTCGACCAATAGGGGTTGATCTTTGACTGTTGACCTAGACACTATAGACCTAATATACAATAAACAGTTTACTCACGCCCTCCAAAAAATCAACTCTCTGACACTATATAAATATAACATAGTGTAAGAAGTTACTTGTTCAAAACTAATAAAAAACTCTCAATATTAATTATTTCATAAATATAATTCACAAACATTGGGGCAGATGTATTAAGCCTTAAAAATAGATGAATGCAAGGGTGATAAAGAGAGATAAACATCCAGCCAATCACATCCTAACTGCCATGTTACAGGCTGTGTTTGAAAAAAGTCAGTTAGGTGATTGGCTGGACGTTTATCTCTCTTTGGTGGAGATTCTCTAAGCAAAAAATGCTGTAAAAACCCAGTTATCTGGGTTTTTACAGCATTTTGGGATGCTCTAAGCACCCCCCCATACCACCCCCACCCCCCCAACAGAAAAGTCTTGCGATGCCCCATAGAAGCCTATGGGCTTCTAACGCAAACCCACCGTTGCCCCACACGGACCCCCGCCGCCCCGCATCGACCCCCCCCCCTTACCTGTGTCCGGACAGCACAGAGCTGTGATGCCCGGACCTTTGACCTCCTCCTCCCTGCACTAAAATCCTCTTCCGGGTGCAGGAAGGAGGAGAGCCCGGCGCAGCAGCAGCGCCGGGTAAGGGAGGGAGGGGAGAGCCGCCGGGTCCCAATGGGACCCGCTGACTCTCACTGCAAAGGACAGCTCTTAACGCAAGAGCTGTCCTTTGCCATAATTATCGCATATGTTAGTGCATATGCGATAATTATGAATGCGGTAGCCGGCGATAGGGGGCGGAGCTGGGGTGCGGATGTTAGAACATCCCCCCCCTTTATCACCCTTGCATTTGTCTCTTGTTAAGGCTTAATACATCTGCCCCTTTATAAGATCCAAAATGACGTACCTTTTATATCAGTCATTGAAGGGTATACAATGCTCCCACTGTCCATCATTGTGCAGGTGCCTGTGTTGGGCTGCAGCACACTGGCACTGTTCAAGAATCCTATGTAAATGATTAAATGGGAACTTTTACCACAGCTAATTCTGTATTTTATACTCCTGCAATAAGCATTCATAAAAATACTTCTATGACTGCACCTTCTTGTGGATACAATAATCCCACAAGGAACGGTGTAACAGACTAGAACGCGATGTATATTATAAGGGCACCGTCGTGCCCTTATATGAAGACTTTATTGAATAAATAGCATTCTCCCATAGAGAATTCCTGAAATGGGGCATGGTGTTTGAGGGGCTACACCTCAAGCATTACTGGACAATCTGAGCTGAAATTTTGGATGCGTAGAACTGGACGCCGGTTCTGCATGCTATATTTCAGGTAAAAAAAAATATCAAAAATTGGAAAGAATTGAAAATTTATAATTTTAAATAATAAAATTTTTCGTTTTTAATATGAGATAACAGTAGATGCATACATGTCTGTGGATATAATGCTGAGATAATAGGGACGTATTGGCTATTACCACTGGCATTGTAGTAGTGATGTAGCCGAAAGTGAAGGTGTACTGATTGCGTATTGGGCGTTGGAGGGATACATGTGATGTGTGCTTACGGACAGCACCTGAATTATTTTCAAATTACACTTTGGTCCTGATTCTGGTTCATTCGCAAAAGCAAATTCTCCTCTAATGGACAAAACCATGTGCACTGAAGGGGGGGCTGCTGTAACTTGTGCAGAGAGATGTTGCTATGTGGCAGTCTGAAGCATCACACACTTTTTTTTTTTTATTATGTAATTTTTATTGTTTACAATTAAGCAACAAAAATAAAATCATCTACGTCCGTGACATCAGATAATATCTACAAGATAAATTCTTGAAACTGCGATAATGTGCATGGTCGTCATTACGTACGTTGCTAGGAAGTAGGCTTCGCAGTAAGAAAACTTCGTAAGACCAGATATCATCATTCCAGCAATACAGTCACATTTAACATGGTAGGCATGGTCAGGCGTTGGCCAATAAGAGGGAATAAGGAGCCATGAGTAAACAACTTAGAGGGAGAGATAATTAAAGAGGCAAAATCAAAGCCCTCTCCCAGAACTGAAGTGGTCCATCTATCCCATTGTGCATGGTATTTAGATAATACATCTCGGTAATTAAACATTAATTACTTATGCCCAGATATTTCATTCATTAGAGCTCTTCAGTGCAAAATGCTGGGAGATTCAGGGGTAGATTTATTAAGCTGTATACAGATGTGCCCTCATACATCCAGCCTCAGTACACCATGTATTGTGATGCCTGTACAGTATACAGATGTGCCCTCATACATCCAGCCTCAGTATACCATGCAGTGTGATACCTGTACAGTATACAGATGTGCCCTCGTACATCCAGCCTCCGTACACCATGCAGTGTGATACATGTACAGTATACAGATGTGCCCTCATACATCCAGCCTCAGTATACCATGCAGGGTGAGATGCCTGTACAGTATACAGATGTGTCCTCATACATCCAGCCTCAGTACACATGTATTGTGATACCTGTACAGTATACAGATGTGTCCTCATACATCCAGCCTCAGTATACCATGCAGTGTGATACCTGTACAGTATACAGATGTGCCCTCATACATCCAGCCTCAGTATACCATGCAGTGTGATACCTGTACAGTATACAGATGTGTCCTCATACATCCAGCCTCAGTACACCATGTATTGTGATACCTGTACAGTATACAGATGTGTCCTCATACATCCAGCCTCAGTATACCATGCAGTGTGATACCTGTACAGTATACAGATGTGTCCTCATACGTCCAGCCTCAGTATACCATGCAGTGTGATACCTGTACAGTATACAGATGTGCCCTCGTACATCCAGCCTCAGTACACCATGCAGTGTGATACCTGTACAGTATACAGATGTGCCCTCATACATCCAGCCTCAGTATACCATGCAGGGTGAGATGCCTGTACAGTATACAGATGTGTCCTCATACATCCAGCCTCAGTACACATGTATTGTGATACCTGTACAGTATACAGATGTGCCCTCATACATCCAGCCTCAGTATACCATGCAGTGTGATATACCTGTACAGTATACAGATGTGTCCTCATACATCCTGCCTCAGTACACCATGTATTGTGATACCTGTACAGTATACAGATGTGTCCTCATACATCCAGCCTCAGTACACCATGTATTGTGATGCCTGTACAGCATACATATGTGCCCTCATACATCCAGCCTCAGTACACCATGCAGGGTGAGATGCCTGTACAGTATACAGATGTGCCCTCATATATCCAGCCTCAGTATACCATGCAGCGTGATACCTGTACAGTATACAGATGTGCCCTCATACATCCAGTCTCAGTATACCATGCAGCGTGATACCTGTACAGTATACAGATGTGCCCTCATACATCCAGCCTCAGTGCACCATGTATTGTGATGCCTCTACAGTATACAGATGTGTCCTCATACATCCAGCCTCAGTATACCATGCAGCGTGATACCTGTACAGTATACATATGTGCCCTCATACATCCAGCCTCAGTATACCATGCAGTGTGATACCTGTACAGTATACAGATGTGTCCTCATACATCCAGCCTCAGTGCACCATGCAGTGTGATACCTGTACAGTATACAAATGTGTCCTCATACATCCAGCCTCAGTATACCATGCAGTGTGATACCTGTACAGTATACAGATGTGTCCTCATACATCCAGCCTCAGTATACCATGCAGTGTGATGCCTGTACAGTATACAGATGTGTCCTCATACATCCAGCCTCAGTATACCATGCAGTGCGATACCTGTACAGTATACAGATGTGTCCTCATACATCCAGCCTCAGTATACCATGCAGCGTGATACCTGTACAGTATACAGATGTGTCCTCATACATCCAGCCTCAGTGCACCATGTATTGTGATGCCTGTACAGTATACAGATGTGTCCTCATACATCAAGCCTCAGTGCACCATGCAGTGTGAGATGCCTGTACAGTATACAGATGTGTCCTCATACATCCATCCTCTGTATATATACCTGTACAGGTATACTGTATATGGCATTGCAGGCAGCAGTATATATAAATGGCATTGCAGGCAGCAGTGTATATATGGTATTGTAGGAAGCAGTATGATGGGCATTGCAGATAGCTTTATGTTTGGCATTGCAGGCAGCAGTATGTATGTAATTGCAGGCAGTAGTATAAAGGAGAGAGGGGAAATGTGTGTGTAATTTCTCTCCGCTGTGGTCTTACAAATAACACTAATAAATCCTTGATAATTGCATGCTTGCTGACTTTGTGGCTGCCCTCTCTGGGACAGGGCAGCCAGCTCGGTGGGGCGGGGTGGAGCCACGGATGGTTGACCTATTTGGTGGCATGGTTATCGTGATCGTGTCATTTTAGCCCCGCCCCGCCATGCAATGCCATTATTTGTGGCATTGCGCTGCGGGGGGCGGGGCTAAAATGAAGTGATCGCGTCATTTGACACACGGACCCCTCCTGCCGAGGGGTGGTTAGCGGGAGACAGAGGGTTATACAGGAGGGTTGCCCCCTTTTCTGGGAGGGGGACCCTCCCGCAGTGGCGTAACTATGGGGCCGCAGCCCCCCGCGGTGGCGGGGAGGCGCCGGGGTCTGCGGGCGCTATTGATTCTCCGCCAGCTCCCCACAGCTTGTGGGTGCAGCGGGGAGCTGGCAGGGGGGTCCGTGCGGCGCGGGGGTACCTGTGTTCAGTGAGAGCCTGGAGGTCCCTGCGGCGCTGAGTATGACGATGCCCGGGTCCCTGCAGTGAAGTGGAAACAACGCGCTACCGGAGAGAGAGAGCGTTATTTCCACTTCACTGCAGGGACCCCGGCAACATCATACTCAGCGCCGCAGAGACCTCCAGGCTCTCCCTGAACACAGGTACCCCCGCGCCGCATGGACCCCCCTGCCAGCTCCAGGGGGTCTTTCTTTTAATGGGGGGGGGGGGGGGGGGGGGTGCGGCAGCGAAATTGTCCCAGAGAGGGGGGGCGGCGGCAAAATCGTCCCGGCGGGGGGGGGGGGGAGAAAAAGTTTTTGTTACGCCACTGCCCCCCCGGCTACATATATATATATATATATATATATATATATATATATATATATATATATATATATATATATATATATATATATATATATATATATATATATATATATATATATATATATATATATATATATATATATTTCCAATCTTGCCCGGCACTCCACTGTAGATCACTGCAATATTTACCCGGTGCCTTCCGCAGGTCCCTGTATGCAGAGAGAATTGATCAGACGGCACTCGCGGATTCTTTAGTGGAAAAAAACGTGGTTTATTGCTCCAACATGTTTCGGGCTATTGCCCGTCCTCAGGGATCAACTCTACGTAAACTGTGATCAAAATTTATACTGTGCACTACACAAGAAAAGAAACACCCCCATCCGGTGAAGTCCCGCCCGCAAACACTTACCCGCGGCCTCCAGGCCTGTATCTCCCCTTCTGTCATAGAGGCACCGTGCCGCATAGAAGGGACGCCAGCCAGGGGACACCGTCTCTTCCGGCTCCTTCCTCTGATGTCATCCCCCTGCCCCGCACTGCGCTCTGGACTTCGGGGTTCTAAGTCTCATTCTGGCTGCCGCTGTCAGCTGTCTGCTTACGTGACTCTAAAAAATAAACAAACATTACACTGTTAAAAATGACATCGTGATACAAATGCAATCTAATGCATAATTAAGAGGCTTGTAATAAGCCATATAGGAGGCCGATAATTCGACCAATAAAAACGCGAACGTTTTAAAGACATACAAACAAAAATCATTAAAAGATACAGGTTACAGGTAATAGTTTCATTTTGCTAATAAATAGTAGATTATATATTAAAGATGTAACTTTAATAACCTGTTAATGAACTGTGTATACCCAAGAATATTAATATTTAGTAATTTAAAGAAATCTTTGTAGCCCATGTTGTTCGTTTAAGCCTCTAGGGCTGGGGTAGCCAACCCTAGTCCTCGAGAGCTACCAACAGTGCATGTTTTGCAGGTCTCCTCACAGAATCACAAGTGAGCTAATTAGCTCAATCTGTGGATATTTTAAAATGTGTCAGTGATTAATGAGTGCAGCTGTGCAGCAGCTAGGTTGTCTGGAAAATGTGAACTGTTGGTAGCTCTCGAGGGCTAGGGTTGGCTACCACTGCTCTCTAGGGGCAACAGTGTCTAGCCTGAAAATCCATCTGGCTTCTGCTTATAGCAGAAGCTTTCCTCTGTTTCCTCATCTCAATGTAGGTGAGATATGATCCACGATTTTAGACATTCATTCTCCCTCCCTCCCTCCCTCCCTCCCCCCCCCCCCCCCCCCCCCCGTGGTGCCAGAGAGAGGGGGGAAGCTAGGAGAGCGAGAGGAGGAAATTCTGCCTGCTTAGCCATTTGCCGCCTCATACATGCACCCGCCAAAACCCAACTGCACCTGCCCTGCACAGCATTACTGGGAGTGTGGGAGGGACGGGGTCACGCGGCGCCCGCACCATCCAATGGTACCGTGTTCCCTCCCACACTCCCAGCAATGTGGTGCGCGGCAGGCGCAGTCAGGCATTGGCGGCACCTCACTTCTTTTATCCCTGCGGCTGCCGGTTAAATGACAATCGGCTAATACTAGTCGTGCCGCTTGTCATACTAATAGAGGTCAGTGCGGCGGGCCAGCCCTGAGCGTCAGCGCTGTTGCCCACCTCTGGTCTATCGGATCAGACCCATCAGCGGCACATCGCAGGTTTTTTTTAGGATGTGTTGGGTCAGATCCGTAGGTGTGTGCCAGCGGTGAAGCACCGCTGGCACACACATGTGCAGGTACTGGCAGGTAAATCTCCTTAGGACAACTCGGGCTAGTGTTTGGGGGCTTTAGGGTCTTCAGAATGGGAGTATTCATGGCATGTTTGAGCAGAGATGGAAAAATACCAGTTGCAAGATAAAGATTGCAAATTTAGTTAAAGTTGGTATAATTAAGGTCACTGTAAATGATAAGGTCACAGGCAGCGACTAGCATCATATGTTAATATAATTTATTATTTGTTTACTAGCTAAAGTACCCAGGGTTTATCTCTTCATGTTATTAAGTTATCAATGAGTTTGATGCGACTGACAGCATTGAAATAATAATTAGCAGCTCTTCCAACACACCCATGAGGTGGCTGCTGTGTGTCGTTTTTGTTTTTGGGGTGTCGCCAGTAGCCCTAATCCCCAGTTTTTCCTTTTGCTCAGTTCTATAATATGACACCACGTGGGATTTGATGTGGAGCTGCAGCTAATAACTGCCACATCAGGTTACTCCATTTATTATGTCCTTACTGAATGACGCATCTTCTTCTACAGGTTTTTGGAGGTGGTCTCACTTTTTCAGTTTCTTCGATGCGGTTAGTAAAAGCAGGATTGAGTCTCACTCGCTTATTACTTCCATACTCTTCTTGTCGTCTTCTTTTCCTGATTTTTGGAAAAGGTGTGAACTCTCCATTCTCCAGGCACTGTACGAGATGTAGCCTCATGAATGGACGGCTGTATCTGTAGATGGGTATGTCACCGGTGAAGAGGAACTCCACAGCATTCGCTATAGCAAATACTCCACAGTCTTCTGAGTTTGGGTCCTGTTTCTCCACATCCAGGAGTTTGATGTTTAGCAGGGTGTCCTTTGGAACGACAGCCCCATAAAGATCTTTCAGTTGTTTGCTAGCCATGGGTGTAAGCCACCATGTAGCACTGTCTGCAACTTCTATCTGTCCATTACGAAAACAAGACATAAAGCAGTGGCGGATATCTGTATTTGGGTGTAATTGTACTGCAAGCCCAGAGATGGCATCAAAGGAGCCATACGCACCTTTCATAAAAGGTTGCAGTCCCTGTACATTAAATTGCTGGCGCAGTATTTGCTGAGCAGCTTCAACAGCGCTGAAAGTCAGACCGTGGCCCTGCAGAATCTTGAGTCTGTGTTGTTGTGTCAGCCCAAAATGAGGCAGCCACATTTTATGTGGAGGTCTAAGAGTAACCAGTTTAGGAGTAACCGGTTTAGGAGTAGCCGGTTTAGGAGTAACCTTAAATTTAAAGAAATTAGAAAATGCGTTTATACAGTAACGCCACATTTTCTGTAAATGTTCCAAGAATTAACTTGAATTTAAAGCAATGAGAAAACACGTGTATACAGCTAAAACAGGTTATAGCTACCAACACTGCTCACTCTCATCTAATGAGTGATTGTCCTGTCCCAAGCAGGGCCTTTTCTTTCACTCCTGCTGTGACATCACAAAGGCTGTCTGTGACATCATCAGCATCACCCTGCCTGGTTTCTTCCACTGAATTTAATGATTTCTGTGCTTTATCTAGGGTTACCAACTCATTACTTTAATCCGGGACACATATTAATTACACAGGTTCTGTGGCAGTTTAAAACCAGGTGAAATGGAGTCTTGAGGTGTGGCAGTTTAAAACCAGGTGAAAGCCAGCCACAGAAATGTGTCCCGGATTAAAGGGATGAGTTGGTAACCCTAGCTTTATCATAAAGTTTATTAACCATATAGGGCAGGGGTGGGCAACTATTTTGGCTGGGGGGCCGCTTAACACTTCCAGTAAATATTCGAGGGCCACACACAAAATATCTTGTATATGCAATATGAATCACGAAAAATGCTGTAATATTTTTATCACAAATATTTTTAATAAACATGTTACAAAACATACCGAATAATAAAATTAACACTGATTATGAAAAAATCAGGGTACTTGTGAGTTATCTGGGCGTCCGATTTTTTGATTGTATGCCTTAAGTTAAGGCATACAATCAGATGCGATGCGATACGATATCGCATTGCATCGCATGCGACCATCGGATGCGATGACCCGATTTTTCCATAGGAATCAATGTTAAAATGGACTGAGTCCATTTTAACATGGAATTCAATGGGAAAAAGGGGTCCTTTTCATACCCCTACTATCCAAGTGGGCATGGAGTTGGATATAAACCTGTGGCGAGCGTAGCGAGCCACCGAGCCCGAAGCGTGGCGAGCGAAGCGCGCCCCGCGAGGGGACGGTATTCCGTGTCCCCTCGCGGGGCTCGCTACGCTCGCCACGCTTCGGGCTCGCCACAGGTTTATATCCAACTCCATGCCCACTTGGATAGTAGGGGTATGAAAAGGACCCCTTTTTCCCATTGAATTCCATGTTAAAATGGACTCAGTCCATTTTAACATTGATTCCTATGGAAAAATCGGGTCATCGCATCGCATCGCATCCAATGGTCGCATGCGATGCGATGTCCCGATCCGACCCGATTTAAAAATCGGACGCCCGGATAACTCACAAGTACCAAAATCAGTATATGTCTGTGTTGGAGTACAAGGATCCGGAATGGAGGAGGAGAAGGGGAACATCTCTGTTGTTGCAATACGGAGCGCATCTGCAAGGTGGTCATCATTCATGGAAGATCTGAGTTTTGACTTGTTAAATTTCATCACTGAAAATGCCTGATCGCATATGTAGGTTGAGCCACATAGGACAAGCATCTTCCGTGCATGAGTCTTTATCTTTGGAAAGTTTCTTCCATTGAGAGAGGCATAAAACCGGGGAAGAGGATCTGATTTGAATTCAATAAACTCAAGTTGGAGATCACAAGGAGCGTCATCGGCATCAAATCTGGAAGGTGATGAGACCAATGATCTTTCTGATTTTGAGATGTAAATTGATTTAATCCTCTTGCACGGATAGTGTTGACCACTTTTGTAACGGTGTCCACAACATTGCTTAATTTTACAATGCTTTTACAAAGGGCCTCTTGATGTGTAATGTAGAAAGACAATTTTGTGTTCTGGATTCTTTTCTGTGACTTGGTCTTGAATTCTTTTTAGCAATCCAACTTTTTTTCCTGTTAGATTGGGGCTTCCATCTGTTGTCACACCAGCCAATTTTTTCCAGTCCACTCCAATTTTGGTCATACACTGATTTACTGATCCAATAAATCCTTTCCAGTTGTTGTATCTTTCATGGGCTGCATTGATGCCAATTTTTCTGTAATGTCAAATTTTTCATTGATACCTTGAATGAAAATCATCAACTGGGCTGTGTCTTTGACATCACAACTTTCATCCAGTGCTAATGCAAAAAATGACATCTTGTTGACTTTTTTTTTTTTTTATTGCACTTCAATATTCTCGGATATGTCCTTGATGCGCCACACAACAGTTCGCCGTGACAAGCTAAGGTTTTCAAACTGTTTTTTCTTGCCAGGGCACAATATTGCAGCAGCGTCAACCATACATTCCATTCTAAATTCATTGAATGGTTTTACTGTTTTTGGTGATTTTGTGTGCTTTTATATAGCTCACTCTAGTAATTCCATCCTGTGCAGATGATAATTTAGTGACATTTTTTTGCATTCGAGCAAACATCTCATTGGCTTTCTCCGCTTTATACATTAAAGCATGATTTGTCTCAAAATGTCGATTTAAATGATATTCTTTGAATACTGCCACAGATTCCTTACAGATTAAGCACACAGCTTTTTCACCCACAAGGTAAAAGAAATATTTAGGAGTCCATTCTTTGTTGAATTTTCTGCATTCGCTGTCCACCTTTCTTTTCTTTATGGAACTCATTTTTCAGCCTGTTGATATTTTAAATTAAAATCAAGATTAGTGCAAAAAATATACAAAAGACTGAAAAAGTCAGCCTTCATCCCCAGTTGCCTACAGAATTGCCCTCACCTCTACAACACATCCCCTATAAAAACAGTATCCTACCGCAGGGGTGACATTTGTAACCCGGAATCTTCTCTATGGCCCTTAAGGTGCCCATACACGCTGCGATTATCGCATGCGTTTTGAACTTTTAAAGTTCAAAACGCATCGCATTGGATAGAATCGCACCGTGTACCTGCGGGGATGCGATGCACATCCCCGCGGGTACAATATTGTATAGCACGAAAATGATCTGCCGGCAGTACTTTTTGTGCTACATTGCATTGCATCACATCACTTAGTATATGTGATGCGATTCAATGTACATTACTTAACTATAAACTCAATAAAAAAGAGGCTAAAATCGCATCGCATCACATTGCACCTGCACAGTACAGTAGATCGCATCACATCGCATCCCCTTTCAAGTGCCAAAATTGCACGGCACAAATGAAGTACAAATTGCACAGCACACATATCGGCACGTGTATGGGCACCTTTAATCAGATCTGATTGCAGTACAAATGTGTTCTCAAAATGGGCACAACTATTTATTTATTAAAGACCAAAAGCAAAAAAATGAAATAAAAATATCATTTGTGTTTGTATATTTGCATCGTGATTGCATGGGTCACCTCTGGGGTGCTCACGATTTCTTCATACAACCCAAATATATTCTGGTAGATTTATTGGCTCCCCACAAAATCTAATCCTAGTGCGTGTACGTGTGCAGACTAGGGGCCGGATGCCCTAAGTGAAAAATGCGGTAAAAACCCCGGTATCGTGGTTTTTACAGCCTTTTGATATGCACGAAAACCTGCACCCCAGGTTTTCGCTGCGGGGAGATGCCTGTGGGCTTCCTATCGCATCCCCCGGCTGCCCCCCACCGATGCACGAAATAATAATTATGGCATATGTTAGAGCATATGCGGTAATTATCTATGCGGTGGAGAGGGTCTGCGGACGTCAGTGCGTCACGCCCAAATGAGCCAAGTGGTTCGTATCTACCAAGAAATGTTGGGCCTGATTCAGACCTGCTCGTAGCGGGCCGAATTTCTCCCCATCCCCGACGTTAGTGGTTTGTATGCGTGATTATGGGTGAGTTTCACACTCGCCGAGCCGTTTGCTTCATTACGGGCTAGCCGGGGAACGCCCAGCATCTTGTGGGCATGTCGATGACTGACTGCTTGGGGCGGCAAGCCGAAGTCACATGACTTGGCCGATAGCAGGCGCTGGAAAAGTGAGCGAGCATCGAATGATTACTCTCCCGTCCGGGTACATGGATGTGTACGCTAATGCCTTCGCTCGCATGCTAGGGGACGGATGGGGGGAGCGTTAGGTTGCGACTACACAAATTTTCAGTTGAATGAATATTGATTCTATTCAATTTAAGGGGTGATTTTTTTTTTAAGGTCTGGAAAAATCGGCACAATCGGAAACCTGGTTGGCTATTTACTTATCCATGTGTTTTTAGTCAACAGTCTTACCCTCTACAGCCCCCTCGGTCATGTAAAATAGCAACTTTGAGCACCCTGTAGTCTCTTGTAGCTACTAAAAATTCCACATAAAGTTTAATGTCAGTGGCATAAATATCGTACTCCAAGCAACTACCTCATGTGAACAGTGGCAGGACTTGTCAGTGGTTGGCCCAGGCTCCCCTCCAACCAAAGTTCTCTGCTCAAGCCTAATCACTTTTCAACCTATCCTTAACCAGCCACTATCAATACGCAAGACATTGCTTCCTACTTTAATAGGGGTGTGGTATGATGGTTCGACCGGGGGATCCTGACGGCCAGTATCCCGACATCGGAATCCAGACTGCCGGTGCTCTGACAGGGGGGCGAGCGCAAAGAAGCCCCTTGCATGCTCGGTGGCTTGCTTCCCTCACCACAGGTTCTATTCCTTCTCTAGGGAGAATAGCCCAGGTGAGTCAAAATCCCCTCTGTTGGAGCATCGCCAGTCGGGATTCCGATGTCGGGACCCCCCTGTCGGGCAGTTATCTGGCACCCCTTTAATAGTGGGTCCACTTGGTGCAATTTTGCTTGTGATTTGATTCCGAGTCGATTGGAATCAAATGCAGTAAAAAAGGTCAGATCTGTACTATACAGTCTTGCCTTTACACTACACCAGAGCACGCATTGGGATTGAATCTGCATTGAATGTAGAAAAACAATTTGATGTCCATTTGACTTTCTATTCGATTTTGCTTCTATAAGCAAAGTCAAAAAAAAAAAAATTGTGCATATTTCACTGTGTGTACCCTCTATTAGGGCAAGATTGATAAGATCTGAGAGAAATTGTTATGCTCCTCCTCAGCCTCTGGCCTGCTCCATTCCCTGCTTGAACCCTCTGGTACCTTCTCCTGATTTGATACCACAAATGAAGACGTATCAACACTTTTGTCTTCCTCCTATTGATTCTTTACCCCTGCAAATAAGTCAATCTGTCTGTCTCCTGTGCTCATGCCATATCTATTGGCATCTTCTAATTCACTTTTTAAGCATGCATTAGTTATTCCCATTCTGATAAAACAGTTATAACTCGAACTCTCTCTCAAACTGCCAGCACTTGCTTCCATGCTCCTTGGTGTCATTTTTTACTCTGAACTGTCCTTTGTTCCCCAAATTCATTATGTCTCAAAATCAATCATACTACATGACTCTTGTATGCATATCCAAATTATGTTCATACTTTAGAGAAGACCTTGCAAAAGCTCTAATCCAGTGGTCGCCAACCCGTTGCTCGCGAGCTATCGGTAGCTTGCGGAAGCGATCAGAGTGACTCGACCACTCTGCCGCCATCCGCCCCTCCATTATCCGCCACTGCTTCCCTTTTCCCTGAGGGGAGGAGAGCGCATTGTGCGTCTCTCCTACCCCTCACTGTGCATCCCTGTGACTACGCCATCCGCCAATCAGAGCTCATGGGCCGGCAGCCAATCAGGAGCCAGCCCGCAAGCTTTGATTGGTGGGCAGCGCAGTCACAAGGAAGTGAGGGGAAGGAGACGCGCAGTGCGCTGTGCTCTCCTCCCCTGAAAAGGGAAGCAGCGGCGATGACACAGGACACCGCCGGACACAGACAGCGGCAGCAGCACTACAGGGGGGAACGGATGACCGAACAGTTCTCTCCCCGGTGGCAGCAGCAAAAACGGTGAGTGTGCTGCTGCTGGGAAACACCTTGCACTGTGGAGGCATACTTATTGCTGGCACTGTGGAGGCATACTTATTGCTGGCACTGTGGGGGCATACTTATTGCTGGCACTGTGGGGCCATTGTTGGCACTGTGGGGGCAATGCTGGCACTGTGGGGGCATACCCGGAGCCATGGGGGTCATACCTGGCACAGTGGGGGTATTCCTGTTACTGGCACTGTGGGGGCATACCTGGCACCGTGGAAGCATATGTGTATTCGGGCATATGTATATCTGGCACTGCACTATTGGGGGCATATGTGTATCACACCCCCATTTTCATTGGAAGCACCCCATGTGGCTACACCCAATTTTTGGCGCGCGCATGCAGTTATGTGTATGGCATAGTGTGTCAGGGGCATTACAGTGTGTGCATTAATGTGTAAAGGGAATTATTTGGTTATTAGGCATTTTTTTATTTTTTTTTCATTTTAGTATCTCTTAGGGTGGTTTATTTTGCCGCGAGTAGCTCACAAAAAGGTTGGAGACAACTTCTCTAATCCATGCTCTTATTATCTCACACATTTTATTATAATCGTTTTCTTACTGGTTTTACCAAAGAGACTCTGCTCACTACAATCCTGATTGCAGCTACAAGGCTAATTTTCCTCGTTAGACGTTCATCGTTTGTGGATTCGCTCTGTCAGTCACTCCATTAGTTATCTGTATTTGCTGTATTCAAAATTGCACACAAGGCCATAAATCAAACTAGCCCAATGTACATCTCTTCTCTTAGCTCAAAATATTTCCTAACCTGACCTCTTTGCTTCTTTGCAAGATCTATGATTCTCATCCACACTTATTGTTCGCTCCCATTTAAGATTGCAGGACTTTCTTTGGCTTGCACTTTGTGGAATGCCCTCCCACGCACAATAAGTGTCTCTTCTAGTCTCCAGTCCTTCAAGTGTTCACTGAAAAGTTATCTCTTGAAGAAAGCTAATCATAATCCGGAACTGCCCACATAACCTTTATAAACTTTACTATCCAATTACATCCACAGTGTACAGTCCAAATATATACTCACTTATTTTCTATTTTTTTGCACTTTCCTATCCTCCTGACTCCAGGCCAACATTGCTGGCTGCCCATATCATACAGCCCACCAAGAACCGTTGCAATCTGGTGGACCATTGTGCCATAGGTGCAGATTTATGTTTTTGCTGGTGGGTGCTCATGCCAAAAATATAGTGGCTTCATGGGGAAGGGGTGTGGCCATAATAATTTATATTGCTGAGCACAGTTGTCTCTAATATTCCAATATTCAAATTATGGCAACAGAGTTCCACATATATAAATGCCCCCACAGTGCAGGTACTCCGCGGACAGAATACACTGTTTCCCAGGTGGCGGGTACGGCAATGTGGGTGCTGCAGCCCCAAATTAGCAAGTTAAAATGGCGGCCCAGCAGTGGGACTTGGGCCCGGGGGTGCTCATCAACTTCCGTGGGTGCTCAGGCCCTTGAGCACCCACAGAATCGGCATCTATGCATTGTGCAATGGATTATACCTATCCTTGTGTATCAATGCCTATTTCCCTATAGATTGTAAGCTTGCGAGCAGGGCCATCCTACCTCTATGACTGTCTGCAACTACACAGTTTATTTTATCACTTTTGTTTCCAATTGTAAAGCCCAACTGAATTTGGTGTGCTATATAAGAAACCATTAATTAATTATAACTGTAGCTAAGCAACGGTGGAAGTATTATTTGAGTTATAAGTATTTTTCATGTCTCCTTTTTTATTCAGACCTGTAGCCCATTTAAGGAATAATTTTACTTTTTTTCTGTATTTTAGGACCCTCATGCAGAAGAGTTTGAAGACAAAGAATGGACGTTTGTAATAGAAAATGTAAGTACTATGCTAACGATACACATCCATTAGCTTTAATAAAAGACCAGTATACATAAAAATAATAATACTTTTATATAGTGCTCTTTTTCCAATAGAACTCAAGGTGCTTAACAGATAGAATGAATGTAATACAGTACAGGAACAATGAAGTACAGAAAAGCTTTTCATAAAATATACTTAAAGGAATTACAGAAATGCTTTAGTAAATAGGAAAATCTTGAGTCGGTTTTTGAAGGATTCTAGAGTGGGGATCTCGAACTGTGCGGGTTCACATTACAAACCTGCTTTCAACCCTTTTTTGTACACGTTTCTAAAATGGGTCTAAAGCCAGTTAAACCCCTATCACATTACATGTTGTAACTGGTAATGCCCCTTTCAGACCGCACTTTAAAAACGGTATATTGCCGTTTTTTTACCGTTTTAAAACGGTAATGTGTGCGGTCTGAAAGGTGCAGGACCACTTAACCGGTTAGAAAAAAACGTTTTTTCTAACCGGTTAAAATGCAGGGTCCTACTCGTTTCAGAACCGGTATTTTAGGCTCAAAATCGGTTCTGAAACGGTATTTAGGACCCAGCCAATGAGCTGGGTCCTAAATTCAGCACAGTGAATACTTAATGAGCGCTCATTAAGTATTCACAGCACTGGAGCCCCCCCCCGCGCGCGTGTCGACACCCCCCGCGCGTGTCGACGCGCCCCCCCCCCCCCCCGCGCGTGTCGGCGCCCCCCCTGTCGACTTACCCCGTGCCGGTACCTCCGTTGTGGATCCCGGCACTGCAGCTCAGTATGCTCG
The DNA here is from genome assembly GCF_055691185.1 of Crinia signifera. NCBI lineage: Eukaryota > Metazoa > Chordata > Amphibia > Anura > Myobatrachidae > Crinia > Crinia signifera. Next base: position 51,838,791 of record NC_139219.1, on the reverse strand, counting down.
GAAAGCACTTATGAAAAAAGTGTCTTTCAGAAAATGGCTGCCCCCATACGAAAGACAGTTTTTTTAAACTGGGTTTCCTATGGGGCAGCCATTTTCTGGAAGACACTTTTTTCATAAGTGCTTTCAGAGCATACTGAGCTGCAGTGCCGGGATCCACAACGGAGGTACCGGCACGGGGTAAGTCGACACGGGGGGGGGGGTCGACACGCGCGGGGGGCGTCGACATGCGCGGGGGCGTTGACACGCGCGAGGGGGGGGGGGGAGCTGCACGGAGGGGAGGGCTGAAGGCTGCACTGGCTTTGACCCTGTATTCGGAAAGTTTCCAAAAACGGGTCTGCCAGTGTCAAAAAATCGGCACTTAAACGGTAATATACCGTTTAAGTGCTGCGGTGTGAAAGGGGTTTTATCTGGCAGACCCGTTTTTGGAAACGTTTCCAAATACAGGGTCAAAGCCAGAGATGCGGTCTGAAAGCAGCATCAATTACCATTTCAATACCGTTTTTGTACCATTCCCATTCAACCCTTTTCACCCATAGAAAACATTGGATGTCATTTTAAAGGGTGTGGATCATTTTATCAACCATACTTAGATCGACACCGTTGGGTCGACAGGGCTCTAGGTCGACACCGTTGGGTCGACAGGGCTCTAGGTCGACACATGCATTAGGTCGACATGGGTTAGGTCGTTAGGTCGACATGTTTTTTTTTTTACCCGAATGTCGACACAGTCAACATGGACACAGTTGTAAGTGATCCGCAGCCGCTCGCAATGCTTCGGGCACGGAGCCTCGCTGCGCTCGTCACACTATTTTATTCTCCCAGCATGCCCTAGTGGATGGTAGGGCAGGAAATACCGCCTGTCGGCTCAAAAGACAGTGAAAAAAAACATGTTGACCTAACGCATGTGTCGACCAAACGCATGTGTCGACCTAGACACCTGTCGACCTTCACCCATGTCGACCTAGAACCCTGTCGACCCAGACTCATGTCGACCTTCTGCCATGTTGACCTAGACTCATGTCGACCTTCTGCCATGTTGACCTAGACTCATGTCGACCTTCTGCCATGTTGACCTAGACTCATGTCGACCTTCTGCCATGTTGACCTAGACTCATGTCGACCTTCTGCCATGTTGACCTAGACTCATGTTGACCTTCTGCAATGTTGACCTAGACTCATGTTGACCTTCTGCAATGTTGACCTAGACACCTGTCGACCTTCCAGCATGTCGACCCAACAGTGTCGACCTAAGGACTGTTGACCAAATGATCCCAACACCTGCACAGTATGCACTGGGTTAAAAAAGTCTCCTCTCTGCTCTTTACTTCCTGCTTGTGCCTGGTGAGATCACAAGGGAGACAGCCTATCACCCACTGTGACCTGCTCATGACTTGTAAATACCATTTCAGAGCCATTCACACTACAAATGGATTGGCTCTGAAACGGGTAGGACACTGCTTTTAACCCATTTTGGATTACAGGTATTTTAAAAACAGTAAATTCTCTCTGGACCTTTCACATTACAGCTAGAAACGTTTTAAAGCCATTTAAAATTGTCAATTTACCGTGTTTTAGCTGTAATGTGAAAGGGGTATGAAAGGGGTATCATTGAGTTCCATAGAGTTGAAGCCGCAATAAAAAAAAGTTACATTTATACAGATGATTAAAAGTTGGGTACTTATGTAGTATCTGGGCGCCCGATTTTAAAATCGGGTCGGAAAAATCGCATCGAATCGCATGCGATATCGGATGCAATCCGATGCGATTTTCCATAGGATTCAATGTTAACATAGTCCTGTTCATTTCCCCACTATCCAAGTGGGCATAGAGTTGATTTTATAAATCGTGGCGAGCACAGCGAGCCGCCAAGCCCGAAGCATGGCGAGCGGCCGTGGATTACTGAAGAGGTTTTCCGCGTCCCCTCGCTTGGCTCGGTGGCTCGCTGCGCTCGCCACGCTATATAAAATCAACTCTCTGCCCACTTGGATAGTGGGGAAATGAACAGGACCTTGTTAACATTGAATACTATGCAAAATCGCATGCGATTTTGCCGAAAATTGAATCGCATCTGATTGTATGCCTAAAGGTGCCCATACACGTACCAATTACCCGGTACTTTTTGTGCTAAAATAGCATTGTTGTGCATGGGATGCGATGCTATTTTAGCACAAAAAGTACCGGGTAATTGGTACGTGTATGGGCACCTTTAAGGTAAGGCATACAATCACAAAATCGGGCGCCCAGATACTACATAAGTACCAAAAGTTGTAATACATTGTCACAAGTTGTAGAAAAGGTCCTGCCTGCATTTGCAATAAGCTATATACTGGGAGTTGTAAGGCGCAAAGCAAAGCTTGTGTTGCAATTATTTAATTTGTTTCATGGCACTGCAGCTGAGCCAGTACTTGTTATCTGATATAATAGCACCACCTAGTGGTGACTAAACAAAATGAAAAAAAAATTTTTTTACATTTGCGTGCACACACTTTATATTTCTAAATATTGGAGCCCTATAACCCCAGTCTCTTAATAAACATAAACTGGTGGTTCTGCAGTGATCTTGCAGTTTTACTTTTCTTTACATCTATGGATATATTTAATGATCGTTCCTGACTTTCCTGTGAATAATTGATGAACGCAGACTGTCCGTCCCCTTCCTATATGCATTAGTCTTGTCCCCGATGGCAGGATATCACTAGGTCTATTTTATGTAAAGTTTGTACATTATTCAGCGTGCAGGAAGTCGTAAAGATCAGGTAAAGAGGAGATCCTATAATGTTGCACCCACAGCATGTTCCATATTGTGTTCAGATAAGATCCATCATCATTATACTGACCGTTCTTCTACTGAACATTTTACCTGATTGCCACCTTATCGCTATGGCTAACACTGGATGAAGTTCTCGGAGACTTCCCCCTCTCCCAGTCGGTTCCTTTATGGGTTTGACCAGTATAGTGCAGACGACTGTTTTGGCTCAGTGTTTATCTGACAATAAAAAAAAAAAACACAGACCTTATACTGGTTGGTGCACTTTATCGGAACACTACTTTACCAGTAAACTCACATGAACACAGTTGCTGCAATTGGATAGACCGTGAATAGTGAGCAGTAACCGTGTAGACCGACTGGGCTGCATTGTATATCTCCATGGTTACCAGTGAAAATTGCTGGAAAGGGGTGAAAATTGCCATTGTCCTGGTGTTTAAACACCGGCAACTGCAGCCCATCTCACACCCATCATCCGGCCAATTTGCCCTCTGGTTTGTTTTAAAGTGCTTGCTGCCCTATGGGGTGGCGAATACTTTTGTTCGCAATCTTGCTGCCGTGAATTGTGGCAGGTGTCACATGAACTTATTATCTTTCCCCCACCCAGAGCTATGCCCCCTACTAATATCTCTATCACTGTTCTGTTAACAACACCATCATCTCTCCCGTTCCCCAACTCCGCTGCCTGGGTGTCACTCTTGACTCATCCCTCTCCTTTGCACCCCACATCCAAACCCTGGCCCATTCTTGCCGGTTCCAGTTACGCAACATTGCTCGCATCAGGCCCTTTCTCTCACAGAGTGCAACTAAACTGATCATGCACTCATTGGTCATCTCATGGCTCGACTACTGCAATGTTCTCCTCACCGGCCTCGCTCAATCCCAACTGGCTCCTCTCCAATCTGTCCTCAATGCTGCAGCCAGGCTTATCTTCCTCTCCCGCCGCTCTAATTCTGCCACTCCCCTTCAACAAAATCTGCACTGGCTCCCATTCCCCTACAGAATCCTCTTCAAACACCTCACACTCACATACAGGGCCATCTCTAATTCCATTGCTCCATATATCTCTAACCTCATTCTTCATTCATACACCCTCCCGCCCTCTACGGTCGGCTGACGACTGTCGTCTCTCCTCCACCCTGATCACTGCTTCCCATGCTAGAGTACAGGACTTTACCCGTGCTGCACCCCTTCAGTGGAATGCACTCCCTCGCTCCATTAGACTCTCCCCGACCTTGCAAAGCTTCAAACAGGCACTGAAAACTCACCTATTTATCAAAGCATACCCTTCCACTGCATAAACCAGATGGTTCTCCAACCCCTTGCCTGTTTACAGCCGGCTATCTAACCACCACCCCCTCGCTTGCACCTCTTGTAATCTGTCTGTCTCCCTACTAGATTGTAAGCTCCTCCGAGCAGGGCCCTCTTCCCTCCTGTTGTCAAAGCCCACTTCTCTTCACATGTCACTCACAGCTCTCCTATACTCAAACACTCAGTGATCATCTTCATCTGCATACTCATCTCCATCATTGGCCTCAAGCCTCTAGTTGTAGTTGATTGAGTCCTCACTACTTATATATAAGCTGTAATGTGTATTGATCTGTGGCGCTCTTTATTTGTACTGTATTTTTGTTATTTATTCAATGTTATGCCAAGCTTTGTCTCCCTGTACTGTTCCTTTGTACGGCGCTGCGAAACACTTGTGGCGCCTTATAAATAAAATTATAATAATAATTCGACCAGACAAGATCATTGCTGGCAATTTAATCCCCCCATTGTCTCAAACGTGTGAGTTCAGTGTACTCCATTGGCCTCTGTGGTCACATGATCTCAATCCAATACAGCACCTTTGGTATGTTGTGGAACAGGAGATTCACTACGTTATTGTGCAGCCAACAAATCTGGGTAATGCTATTGTGTGTATGTCAGATTGTCTAAGAAATGTTTAACACTCCTTGTCATAAAGAAGTCATTCTATTCCAAGTAGTGTAGCACATGCCTAGCAGCGCCGGTCCACGGACCTTGCTCCGCTGCAAACTTATATGGTGAAGAGTGAAAAAGCCCCCAAAAATGAAGGTAAAAGACATCGTCTGTGACCCATCCAGGTCCCGTATTGGTATTTCTTTATTGGGTTTCCTACAGAATTGCTAAATCTACAATACCCTGCAATCTTGCAATTTTAGGCTCAGATAGTGCATCTGCAGTACCCTTTGTATCTGTCACTGGTTTTCCATATTTTTCAGTGAGTTACTAGCAGCTTTAGGCTTTGTTATATTAAGCTACTTTACAATAGGAGTAGTAGGAACAACAATTAAACTTTCAGTCCTACTTACATGCTGCAAATTATTATGGTGACTTTGCAAACACTGCCATCTAGTGGATCTGTTTAAGAATGCAAAGATATGACAAAAAAGTTTTGTTTTCAATAGTAATGCTATTTTAAATTTAGGGTGAAATCCACAGAGAAGCAGCAATTACCAAAATATGCTGCTGTGTAAATTTAGTGTATGCGTTGTGCGAAATTCGATGGAATTATTTCAACAAACAAATTAAATCAAGTAAAATTACTAAACCGAATTTAAAAAGTATGATCAGAAACACACTTTTTTTTGCAATGGTGGTGACCATTTTATTGTATTTTAACGAGTGCTAGATACACCACAGCAGACAGCGACACCCCAGGCAGGGAAGAGGAACTGCATGGGTTTTCAAAGATAGCGGATACTAGAATGAACTCTACAGATGTTCACAGGAGGATCCCCTGAAATTACTCGTAGTGTATACCATTGAGTTTGTTTCCTAGAGTCATGTATTCTTTGTCTCCGTGATAAGGGTAAGGTAGAAATATATCTCTCCCATACACTGAAGAATTTTGTTAAGTGTCTCTCCCTCTCCAGCAGGCATTCCACCCAATCTATGGTGAAGACATGGAGCAATTTTTCTCGGAAGAGTTGTAATGTTGGGGGTGTCACGCCAATCCACGCCTGTAATATTCCCTTCCTAGCCGCTGCGCTCATTATTAAAAGCAATCTTTTACAGCCTCTTTCTTCACGTTGCCCCTCTGGAATCATACCAGATATTGCCCAAGAGTCCCCAAATGGAATATAATTTACCAGATGCTCTAGTGCTGGGGTAGCCAACCCTAGTCCTCGAGAGCTAACAACAGTGCATGTTTTGCAGGTCTCCTCACAGAATCACAAGTGAGCTAATTAGCTCCATCTGTGTATCTTTTAAAATGTGTCAGTGATTAATGAGTGCAGCTGTGCAGCAGCTAGGTTGTCTGGAAAATGTGAACTGTTGGTAGCTCTCGAGGGCTAGGGTTGGCTACCACTGCTCTAGTGCATATTTTCTGACCTGAAGCCAAAAGGTTTTTATCAAAGGGCAGCCAAAGAAATAATGGTAAAGGTCAGCAACCTCCGTGTTACATCGAGGACAAGAGGCTGAGCTGATCATTCCTGCTAAAAATTGTCTTTGAGGGAAAAAATATGCCTGTGTGATATATGTTAAGAAACATTTCTTGATATTGGATTGCAGGCATTAATTTTCTAGACAAATAAAGGGAACAAATTATCTTGTTGCATTATGTGGGCATAACCTTAACCCAGGAACCCATTCACGTTTGTAATTCCTCATGTTTAAGGATTGGTTTTAGAAATAAATAATGAATAGAGATGGCCCTTTTCTCCAGAGGAGTGGATGAAAGCACATTGTCCAGGACATTATACCAATCTGCATCAGAGAAATCTCTGAGGACTGAAGTGGCGTAATGTGTAGCCTGCATGTATGCAAAAGGGTAGCGACCAAATGTTGGGAATTTTTGAGTTGCTTGTTCATATGTTAATGGTGATTTAGAGTCTAGATCAGGGCTGGGCAACACCGGCCCTCCAGATGTTAGTGAACTACACATCCCAGGATGCTTTGCATTAGTTTTGCTATGTGGCCATGCTGAAACTGATGCAAGGCATGCTGGGATGTGTAGTTCATCAACATCTGGAGGGCCGGTGTTGCCCAGCCCTGGTCTAGATCCTTGAATGAGAATATTTTTATATTTAAATTGGGTATCTTGCATTTATGTTGTACAACACATCAAACACATGAAATACAAATGTATTTTATTTGTGCATAAAACAAGGTTTCAAAACATGAAACAAAGTTTGTGTATAATCTCCGACACTGAATTTATATGCCAAGCAATCATTTTCTTGCATATATTTTGTGCCGGTTACATATCATGTCCCCCAGTAGTGCCCGATACAGATCATGTCCCCCAGGTAGTGCCCGATACAGATCATGTCCTCCAGGTAGTGGCAGATACAGATCGTGTCCCTCAGTAGTGGCCGATACAGATTGTGTCCCTCAGTAGTGGCCGATACAGATTGTGTTCCCCAGTTAGTGGCCGATACAGATCGTGTCCCACAGTTAGTGCCTGATACAGATTATGTCCCTCAGTAGTGACCGATACAGATCATGTCCCCCAGGTAGTGCCCGATACAGATCATGTCCCCCAGGTAGTGCCCGATACAGATCATGTCCCCCAGGTAGTGCCCGATACAGATCGTGTCCCCCAGTAGTGGCCGATACAGATCGTGTCCCCCAGTAGTGGCCGATACAGATTGTGTTCCCCAGGTAGTGCCCGTTACAGATTGTGTCCCCCAGGTAGTGCCCGATACAGATTGTGTCCCCCAGTAGTTGCCGATACAGATTGTGTTCCCCAGGTAGTGCCCGATACAGATTGTGTTCCCCAGGTAGTGCCCGATACAGATACTGTCCCCCAGGTAGTGCCCGATACAGATCGTGTCCCCCAGGTAGTGCCCGATACAGATCGTGTCCCCCAGGTAGTGCCCGATACAGATCGTGTCCCCCAGGTAGTGCCCGATACAGATCGTGTCCCCCAGGTAGTGCCCGATACAGATCGTGTCCCCCAGGTAGTGCCCGATACAGATCGTGTCCCCCAGGTAGTGCCCGATACAGATCGTGTCCCCCAGGTAGTGCCCGATACAGATCGTGTCCCCCAGGTAGTGCCCGATACAGATCGTGTCCCCCAGGTAGTGCCCGATACAGATCGTGTCCCCCAGGTAGTGCCCGATACAGATCGTGTCCCCCAGGTAGTGCCCGATACAGATCGTGTCCCCCAGGTAGTGCCCGATACAGATCGTGTCCCCCAGGTAGTGCCCGATACAGATCGTGTCCCCCAGGTAGTGCCCGATACAGATCGTGTCCCCCAGGTAGTGCCCGATACAGATTGTGTTCCCCAGTTAGTGGCCGGTTACATATCATGTCCCCCAGTTAGTGCCCGATACAAATCATGTCCCCCAGGTAGTGCCCGATACAAATCGTGTCCCTCAGTAGTGGCCGATACAGATTGTGTTCCCCAGTTAGTGGCCGATACAGATTGTGTCCCTCAGTAGTGGCCGATACAGATCATGTCCCTCAGTAGTGGCCGATACAGATCATGTCCCCCAGGTAGTGCCCGATACAGATTATGTCCCTCAGTAGTGGCCGATACAGATTGTGTTCCCCAGTTAGTGGCCGATACAGATCGTGTCCCACAGTTAGTGCCTGATACCGATAGTGTCCCCCAGTTAGTGCCCGATACAGATTGTGTCCCCCCAGGTAGTGCCCGATACAGATCGTGTCCCCCCAGTTAGTGCCCGATACAGATCGTGTCCCCCCAGTTAGTGCCCGATACAGATTGTGTCCCCCCAGTTAGTGCCCGATACAGATCGTGTCCCCCCCGTTAGTGCCCGATACAGATCGTGTCCCCCCCGTTAGTGCCCGATACAGATCGTGTCCCCCAGTTAGTGCCCGATACAGATCGTGTCCCCCAGCATATGTATGCTTCTGATGAAAATTCCATAACAGGAATTGAAACGTTAAGCCTACTACGTGTAGTGTCGTTATTTTTACTACCTGAGAGTGCCGCCACCACCCCAAGACTTCTATATATATATATATATATATATATATATATATATATATATATATATATATATATATATATATATATATATATATATATATAGTAGATGGGTTCTGGCACTCGCTAATAGAAGGTAGCTTTGTCCGTTGCCTTCCGTCAATGAAGGAGCAGGGTGCCCCGTCAATAGCAGCAGACGATACGGCGGCACTCGGGCAATAAAGACACTCAGAAACAATGCATAGATGCCAACGTTTCAATGAGGTTTACTGATGAAAATGAGTAAACCTCATTGAAACATTGGCATCTATGCATTGTTTCTGAGTGTCTTTATTGCCCGAGTGCCGCCGTATCGTCTGCTGCTATATATATATATATATATATATAGTGTAGAAATAGGATCGCACTCCATCCAGCAATCAAACAACTCCCGGGGTGTCATCCAGAACAAAGTCCTCATGTACAAGAAAAAAAGGACGCACTCTCCAGAATATATAAATGCAATAAAAAGCTGTGTATTTCAAATGATACTTGTCAAGAGAAAAAAATTGTTACTCAACGTTTCCGTCCTCTGGGGGACCTTCGTCAGGAGATAGGCATCAATAACAACAATCCAACACAGGGCACAGCTATGACCACACAGCAGGTTCCTACAGCAAGGAAGCCACTGAGGGTCTAGTGCTATTTATACCATACATGAGAGCAGGAAAGGCGCCAAAGCACTCAAAGTGCTGCACTTCCGCGTGTCAGCTTGGCACGCACATGACGTCACTACCAGTGGTATAATGGAGGCCAAGGTCGGCGTGTAATGTATATGTCTACAAGATACATTATTATGTGGCATCAATGAACTTAGTCAGCGCGCTCACCTGGCCGCCCGCATCCGTGTGCGTGTGTAATAGGGACTAGTAGCAGGACGGCATTAGCGCCGGGACCGGAAGCGGAAGTGTCCGCTCATAACAAGGTACCCGGCCGTCTGTAACTGAGGTTGTGCGGGAACTTATCCTCGCATAACAGGTTCCACTTGGGGCCTCCTGCTGGTCAAGATGAAAATAGCAGCAGAAAAGGCATATAGATAACTGCTGCTGGAAGCTAATGGCAAAATAAATCCGCTCTCATCCATGGCATATAAAGCACCTGTGACCAATAATATTTATTTATCATATATTAAACAACAGCTATTCCTAAAGTGATACATAGTGTGTGAATTTGATCAAAATATAAATAAATCCACAATAAGTAGACTAGAAAAAAGCTAAAGAAAACCTAGTAGTGTGTCAGAGTTTCACAGCCACAGCCACCACTCAAAAAATGAAAAATGTATATATAAAAAAATGAAAAAAATATATATATAACAAGTGAACAATCCAGAGGTACTTGATAACAATCCATAATTGGGCGATGTTATTAATTCATAGAGATGTAATTGTGTACGGTACCAAGTTACCGTAGAAAGACATTGAGCGGATTGTGCTCATTTAGTCCAAATGGTGTCACCGTATTGAGCTGATGAATCCATTTAGCTTCCAATTTTTTGAGACTCAGTGCTCTGTCACCACCCCTGGGGGGGGGTGGGATCCAATCAATAATGCGACATCTGATGGAGGCAACCTGATGTTTATATGTTGCACAATGTTGTGCTATTGGCTTGTCAGAGCTTCCCTTAGTGAGGGCCTTATTGATAGCACTTCTGTGATTGGCCATCCTCTCTCTGAAGGTACATGTGGTAAGTCCCACATAAGTAAGCCCACACGGACAATGTAGCAAATAGATTATATAGTCCATCAGACAATGTAATTTATACTTTATTTTAATGGGACGCCCGCTGTGTGGATGTGGAAAGCTTGTGCCTGGTATCATTGCGTTACACGTTGTGCAACCCGCACACTTAAAACACCCCGGTTTCTGAGTGAGTAACCACGTCATATCTGTAGACTTTGGTTCTGCTCTATATTTCAAGAGCTGCTTGAGGTTCTTGCCCCTCCTGTAGGCAATTGTTGGAGCGACAGGTATCACCTTGCGTAGCAGGGGGTCAGATGCAACCACGGGCCAGTGTTTGCGAATTGCTCCGGATATAGCTCTCGATTTCTCGTCAAACTGTGTCACATATATGTTGGATGGACCAGCTTTAGGCGTGCTATTGATGATTTTCAACCTGGCCTTAGCTAGACAGTCTTCCAGGAGTTGTTTTTTATAGCCTCTCTCCAAAAAACGGGTGCTCATCTCTTGTATTTGTGTCTCCGCCCGTTCAGGGTCGGAATTAATGCGAAGAACTCGCATATATTGTGAAATTGGCAAGCTGTCCTTCAACCCAGGAGGGTGATTGCTGGTAGCAAATAATACTGAGTTCCTGTCTGTGCTCTTCCGGTACAATGTACTGCCCAACCGGTTATCTGTTTTAAAAATAGTGACGTCCAAAAAGTTAATAGACTGAAGGTCAATTTGACCTGTGAATCTAACTGTGGTGGATAGGCTGTTCAACTCTACTAACATCTCATCAAATTCCTGTGTGGTTCCACTCCATAGTAAAAAGATATCATCGATGAAACGCTTAAAGTACCTAATATGTTTACCATATATAGGTACAATGTGTGCTTGTTCATATGCATGCATAAATGTATTTGCATACGAGGGAGCTACATTGGAGCCCATTGCGGTCCCTGTCCGCTGAATATAATATTGTCCATCAACCATGAAATGATTGTGTGACAAAATGAGTTCCAATAGTTCAATGATGAACTCAATGGGGGGATCGCAATGGGCTCCAGATGTTAAAAGTTCACGTACTGCCTTGCAACCCTCATCGTGCGGTATAACAGTATAGAGGGCACACACATCCAGTGTGGCCAACTGTACACTACCATCCACATCAGAGATCTGACCAAGCTTCTGCAGAAAATCACCTGTATCTCGAATATAGGTGGGTATCAACGGCATTAATTTTTGTAAAAACCCATCAATAAACACAGCCAAAGGCTGCAACAAAGACCCTCTCCCCGAGATGATGGGACGTCCAGGGGGATTATCGAGGGTCTTGTGCACCTTCGGCAGGGTGTACATAGTTGGACAAATAGGGAAGTCAACTGTAAGGTATTTGGCCAACCCTTCTGTAATCCACTGATGTTGTAGGGCTCTTAAAATGGTAACATCAATTCGTCTTTTAATGCGTGGTATGGGATTAGTGAGGCAATGTTCATAGGTAATATGATCTGCTAATTGCCTCTGGATCTCTTGATCATAGGCTGACTTATTCTGCAGAACAATTGAACCCCCTTTGTCTGCTGAGGAAATAATCAACTCAGGGTTGGCTCTCAGTGTAGTTATGGCTTGTCGTTGGGCCGTCGTAAGATTGCTAAAGTGTTTCTCATGTACAGAGGAACAAACATCATTGTGTACTAGCCTCTGATACGTGCGTATGGTTGCATTGGTCGAGGGGGGGTCAAACAGGCTTGGTTTTGTTAGGGATTTGGTGGCACTTTGGTCACTGTTGTTGGTTTTATCAGCAAAAAATTCTCTCAATCGCATTTTGCGGCCAAATTTATAATGATCAACTTCAAAATCGAAGCTGTTGTGACGTGTGGAGGGCACAAAGCTCAGTCCCAATGACAGGAGTGAGGTTTCCCCCGGGGTGAGAGTATGGTCCGATAAATTAAAAATTAAGTTTGACCCTTCCTGCCTTTTTGTCTTGTGTCTGCCCCTCCTCGGATGGGGCCTAAACCTCTTCCTCGGCCGCGTCCAGTAGGTGGAATCGTGGCCTGAGCTAAAAAACCACCTGATGTGTTCTGAGTGCAGGAGTCTGAATCGGATTGGGATGATCCTGACTCAAAATTCCGTCCTGGTCTATTACGAAAAAATCTTGGATTGCGTGGTACTCTCCTGCCTCTAGAATCCCCAGTAAGCCAACGATACACCTGATGATTGGTATAGTCGTTTGTAACTGTTTGTAATTTATTGCGTTTGAAAGCAATTAGTTCATCACGAAAGGTGTCTATCTGGGTGCTTAGTTTTTCACACCAATTTTCACTTTTATCAGTGCGTAAGACTGAGATGCTGGTTTTATCAAATTTAGTGATCTCTTCCCTAATCTTGACAAGTTTATTGATGGGTTTTTACAAAAATTAATGCCGTTGATACCCACCTATATTCGAGATACAGGTGATTTTCTGCAGAAGCTTGGTCAGATCTCTGATGTGGATGGTAGTGTACAGTTGGCCACACTGGATGTGTGTGCCCTCTATACTGTTATACCGCACGATGAGGGTTGCAAGGCAGTACGTGAACTTTTAACATCTGGAGCCCATTGCGATCCCCCCATTGAGTTCATCATTGAACTATTGGAACTCATTTTGTCACACAATCATTTCATGGTTGATGGACAATATTATATTCAGCGGACAGGGACCGCAATGGGCTCCAATGTAGCTCCCTCGTATGCAAATACATTTATGCATGCATATGAACAAGCACACATTGTACCTATATATGGTAAACATATTAGGTACTTTAAGCGTTTCATCGATGATATCTTTTTACTATGGAGTGGAACCACACAGGAATTTGATGAGATGTTAGTAGAGTTGAACAGCCTATCCACCACAGTTAGATTCACAGGTCAAATTGACCTTCAGTCTATTAACTTTTTGGACGTCACTATTTTTAAAACAGATAACCGGTTGGGCAGTACATTGTACCGGAAGAGCACAGACAGGAACTCAGTATTATTTGCTACCAGCAATCACCCTCCTGGGTTGAAGGACAGCTTGCCAATTTCACAATATATGCGAGTTCTTCGCATTAATTCCGACCCTGAACGGGCGGAGACACAAATACAAGAGATGAGCACCCGTTTTTTGGAGAGAGGCTATAAAAAACAACTCCTGGAAGACTGTCTAGCTAAGGCCAGGTTGAAAATCATCAATAGCACGCCTAAAGCTGGTCCATCCAACATATATGTGACACAGTTTGACGAGAAATCGAGAGCTATATCCGGAGCAATTCGCAAACACTGGCCCGTGGTTGCATCTGACCCCCTGCTACGCAAGGTGATACCTGTCGCTCCAACAATTGCCTACAGGAGGGGCAAGAACCTCAAGCAGCTCTTGAAATATAGAGCAGAACCAAAGTCTACAGATATGACGTGGTTACTCACTCAGAAACCGGGGTGTTTTAAGTGTGCGGGTTGCACAACGTGTAACGCAATGATACCAGGCACAAGCTTTCCACATCCACACAGCGGGCGTCCCATTAAAATAAAGTATAAATTACATTGTCTGATGGACTATATAATCTATTTGCTACATTGTCCGTGTGGGCTTACTTATGTGGGACTTACCACATGTACCTTCAGAGAGAGGATGGCCAATCACAGAAGTGCTATCAATAAGGCCCTCACTAAGGGAAGCTCTGACAAGCCAATAGCACAACATTGTGCAACATATAAACATCAGGTTGCCTCCATCAGATGTCGCATTATTGATTGGATCCCACCCCCCCCCAGGGGTGGTGACAGAGCACTGAGTCTCAAAAAATTGGAAGCTAAATGGATTCATCAGCTCAATACGGTGACACCATTTGGACTAAATGAGCACAATCCGCTCAATGTCTTTCTACGGTAACTTGGTACCGTACACAATTACATCTCTATGAATTAATAACATCGCCCAATTATGGATTGTTATCAAGTACCTCTGGATTGTTCACTTGTTATATATATATTTTTTTCATTTTTTTTTATATATACATTTTTCATTTTTTGAGTGGTGGCTGTGGCTGTGAAACTCTGACACACTACTAGGTTTTCTTTAGCTTTTTTCTAGTCTACTTATTGTGGATTTATTTATATTTTGATCAAATTCACACACTATGTATCACTTTAGGAATAGCTGTTGTTTAATATATGATAAATAAATATTATTGGTCACAGGTGCTTTATATGCCATGGATGAGAGCGGATTTATTTTGCCATTAGCTTCCAGCAGCAGTTATCTATATGCCTTTTCTGCTGCTATTTTCATCTTGACCAGCAGGAGGCCCCAAGTGGAACCTGTTATGCGAGGATAAGTTCCCGCACAACCTCAGTTACAGACGGCCGGGTACCTTGTTATGAGCGGACACTTCCGCTTCCGGTCCCGGCGCTAATGCCGTCCTGCTACTAGTCCCTATTACACACGCACACGGATGCGGGCGGCCAGGTGAGCGCGCTGACTAAGTTCATTGATGCCACATAATAATGTATCTTGTAGACATATACATTACACGCCGACCTTGGCCTCCATTATACCACTGGTAGTGACGTCATGTGCGTGCCAAGCTGACACGCGGAAGTGCAGCACTTTGAGTGCTTTGGCGCCTTTCCTGCTCTCATGTATGGTATAAATAGCACTAGACCCTCAGTGGCTTCCTTGCTGTAGGAACCTGCTGTGTGGTCATAGCTGTGCCCTGTGTTGGATTGTTGTTATTGATGCCTATCTCCTGACGAAGGTCCCCCAGAGGACGGAAACGTTGAGTAACAATTTTTTTCTCTTGACAAGTATCATTTGAAATACACAGCTTTTTATTGCATTTATATATTCTGGAGAGTGCGTCCTTTTTTTCTTGTATATATATATATATATATATATATATATATATATATATATATATATATATATATATATATATATATATATATATATATATATATATATATATATATATAGACCAAAAAGACACACTCTCCAGACTGTTTGATGCAAAATAAAAAGCTGTGTATTTGTATTCACATAAACATTAAATGTAAAAAGAAGGGTACTCAACGTTAGCGTTTCAGTCCATATAGGACCTTCCTCAGGAGTTAGACAACAAGGGCATCCATTTGGGGTGAAGCACAGCGTGGACCACACAGCAGGCTGTAGGAACCTGCTGTGTGGTCCACGCTGTGCTTCACCCCAAATGGATGCCCTTGTTGTCTAACTCCTGAGGAAGGTCCTATATGGACTGAAACGCTAACGTTGAGTACCCTTCTTTTTACATTTGATGTTTATGTGAATACAAATACACAGCTTTTTATTTTGCATCAAACAGTCTGGAGAGTGTGTCTTTTTGGTCTTTATATACATGGACTTTGTTTCTTGCAAGGAAAGTTCTGGACGTCACCCCAGCGGTTGAATATTTTTTGTATGGAGTGCGATCTTATTGCATATATATATATATATATATATATATATATATATATATATATATATATATATATATATATATATGGCCTGATTCTGGTTTGTTTGCAAAAGCAAACTCCTTTAATGGACAAAACCATGTGCACTGCAGTTGGGGCTGATGTAACATGTGCAGATAGTGTTAGATTTGGGTGAGTTATTTTGTTTCTGTGCAGGGTAAATACTGGCTGCTTTATTTTTACACTGCAATATAGATATCCGTTTGAACATACCTCACCCAAATGTAACGCTCTCTCTCTCTCTCTCTCTCTGCACATGTTACATCCACCCCACCTGCAGTGCACATGGTTTTGTTCATTAAAGAAGAAATTTGCTTTTGCAAACCAACCAGAATCAGGCCCCTTGCGTATAGCACTGCTTCCCAAACATTCCTGAATCAAGCACCCTATACTATCATCATTTATTCACAGCAACCCTACGCCAATGCTTCTTATTTAGAAATACAGAAAACAATATTATATTGAGTATCATGATGAATCTTCCATAGTTTCAATACTGTGGTGATAGACAGGGCAGCATTTCTATGTGTTTTTTGTGCTTGGCAGCCACCTAGTCTGTGGACCACTGGTGTACAGTACGCTGCACTTAACTCTTGTGATCATTTCATGGTGTATATCAGGAATGTGGGCCCAGTAAAATATATTCCAGAAAGTCGGTACCATTGAAAAAGAATGATTCAATTCCAGAAAGTATAATAAGAAATGTAGAGTGGTGATTTCAATTCTGGATCTCTGCAATACATGTCCACACTGCTACAGTAGGTACATCTCCTATAGTTGTCTAGAACATGATTTCAGAACGTTTATATTCTAATGTATATTGCAGAGAATCCAGTTTAAGAATAAATAAATAACTTTTTTAAGCATAAAATGTTTATACTTTTTTTATGCCCAACAATGAATGAACTTATTTTGCCCATAATGGCAAATAAAGAGGGGTATTCAATGTTGTCGATCCACGGCGAAATAGTGGTCATTTTAGATGCATAGATGGAATTGGCATTCCATTTAATGTTTTTAAACAATCCAAAAATCAGGAAATACATGAAGCTACGTCATTGGAAATGCTTGCAAATTCAAAAATTCTGTGGCGGTTTCTGCGAAAGCAGATCCGGCTGCTTGAAGAGCAGAGTCTGCAGCCACAAATCCTGTCCGTTTCCCTGGTGATAACGGCTGGGATTTAATTCTCAAATCCCAAATTTCTGAAAATCGTAAATAACAGGAAACATTGAATACGCCACAAAATATGATTACAATTATTTGGGTTACTTAGGTATTCATTTTTAAATTTTATAATGATAGAATCTTTGGTTCGGACTCATGTATACACTAGATATTTTTTTCTTAAGGTCTGTGTACCTCCGAGTACAGATGTTGAAAACCAAGAGTGTTTAAAAGTGAAAGTGGGACAGAGGCCACCCATCCCCACATAGCCACATAGACCTTCGCTTGCAGTAGAGCAGTGGTCTCCAACCTGTAGCTCGCGAGCTACCAGTAGCTCACGGTCATAGTTTGGGTAGCTTGCTAGCTGCAGTACTACTGTTAGCTGGGATGAAGTGCCTGATATCAGGACCTGATGCCGGGGGCCACAAGGCAGGAAGCGAGAACCCGGATGCCACCAGCATCTGCAGAGGGATCCAGTGTCATTGTCCCATAGCAGACCGGAGGCTGCTCAGGGGACCCCCGAAGATGGACACCACCGAGAACCACCGTTGGTAGACAGTAGGACAGTTGACACTCCCACAGAGATAAGTGGGAAGGTAGTTGGGAGTCACTGCGAGATGGAGAGGGGATCCGTTGGAAGTTGGCCAGACAGGTACGGGGACCACATTAGAAATTAGCAGATTTTTCGAAAAACATTTATAGTTAAATTCGTGTATTTACAGGAAGTGCACTTCCGATACCTGCACAGAGCATACACATCCCCGGCTCAAAGGAAACACTGGGTTCAGGAAGAATCAGGAATATCAGAAATGTCATTACCACTCTGCCTCATTCCAACATTGTATTTGGGATTGCCGCAAAATCAAGCGCTACTGGAATAAGATCAGCCTATGCATCAATAACCTCCTGGGAGTTCACTATGCTCCAGACATAATGACCTACAGAATACAGCTCACTCTGCCATCCCTCTCCTAATTAAAATCCTAACCTTTGCCAAGAAACTCATTTTAATACATTGGACTTCCAAACTTCCACCAACTCTTAAAGAACTTACACAGAAGCTTTTGCATCTCCTTCTCCTAGAAAGATGCTCTATTATGGACTCTCGTAATGAAAACATTGCATTACGATTCTACAACATCTGGAAACCATTCATCTCCTCTCTTCCTATAGCAACCCGTAATGAAATTTAAAAACTGTTCATAAAAACCTCCTGGTCCCTTACAAAGGTTCAGTAGCCCCTTCAAGCCTTTATATGTACCTGTACTCCTTCCTTTATCAACATGGACTCCTTAAAACATCTTCATTGCTACCTATGATTTGGTTGTAGAGACAACGCTGTTTTCTTAACTGTATGTATTTTATCTGAAGAGG
Source organism: Crinia signifera (assembly GCF_055691185.1). Classification (NCBI taxonomy): domain Eukaryota; kingdom Metazoa; phylum Chordata; class Amphibia; order Anura; family Myobatrachidae; genus Crinia; species Crinia signifera. The sequence continues at coordinate 51,820,356 of NC_139219.1, read as the reverse complement.
TCATAATACCCTTCATCATAATATTCAAGAGTGGATCTAAACCTTGCGCTGATTATTCCAGCAGCGGGTCTCCTACAAAGAGTCAACGCCCAACCCAGATTGACATAGACAGACAGAAAGGTGTAAGGTGACCCGCACTTTAATTACTAATTATCTATTCTTAAGAATTCTTTGTAAGATTCTTCCCCGGACACCACATAGATCTGGAAGAATAATCCACTGTATTATGCCAGATGTAAGTTATTTTACAATCGAATTCTTTCAGGTGTTCACTTAGTGGTTTCTTTAAGATGATTTCAACGTGCAGCATAAACTCAACTTACTTTATGATTCTTACACACGTTCCCATGAAGGTATCTTTTCAGCAGTCAAACAGTACGGTAAAAGACAGGATTTATTCCAACACAATGACAGCGATAAAAGTCTTAAAAGTCCATACAGTAAAGACAAGGTGGGCGGGGTAGGCAGAGCGGCTTGGACAACTTCAGGTTAGCTTCCCAGATCCTACGTGCTGCAGACACGATGAGACCGGGGTAAAGTATACATATCTGTGTCCGTTAGTGGTCCGTGTGTTAACAAACGCCGGTGCCGGTCTCCTTCCTCCTTTCCTCTATACAGCGGTCCTATACATCAACGTGTTTCGGATAACTTCTGTATCCTTTTTCAAGATGTGCCGCTTGTTCACTTTCAGGTTTGCCTGTCTTAATCCTGTATTTTACCGTACCGCTTGACTGCTGACTGGTGAAAAGATACTCATAAAGTAGGTTGAGTTTATGCTGCCGTTGAAATCATCTTGAAGCCATTACGTGAACACCTGAAAGAATTCGATTGTAAGTGAACTTCCATCTGGCATAATTCAGTGGATATTCTTCCAGATCTATGTGGCATCTGGGGAAGAATCTTACAAAGAATTCTTACAAATAGATAATTTGTAATTAAAGCGCGGGTCACCTTACACCTTTCTGTCTACCTTCATCATAAGTCTTAATTGCTAGTACTTCCTTTCTACTCCCTATCCCCCCCTCCCCGGTATTATCCTACCTCTCCTCCCTCTTGCCTTTTACACATAGACTAGTTACTTACTATCTCCCTTTCACCCCTATCATTCAGTTTGACTCCTTAATTTTATACCTCTACCACTCCCTTCCTTCTTATCCTTTTATTTTGAATAGCACAAGTAAGTCATATTGTTGCAGATTATTTTCCATTTATGATTCACAGTAGGCACTGTCTGACCATGCAAGGAATACCCGTATAATGGTAATACATACTTATAATTACTTGGTACACAATAATTGGTTGAGAAATATGTATACCTGTTTATGTCAATTATGTTTACTACACTACTTCTTGTGTCGTCAAGTGAAAACTCAATAAAAATAATAAAAAAACAAAACATTTTTAACACACCCCAAATAAGGTTGGCGACCACTGCAGTACAGTTTCTCTAGTTTAAAAAAGAAAAAAAATTGAGAATTAATGGAATAAAAGATTAATCTGGAACACGTTGTCACATTTTCTTTATTACCCAGTAAGGAGTATATTATCCCGATATTCACACAATAAACAGTAGCTCACTGTAATAGCAATCATTAATAACCAGGCAGCACGAGGAATGAGCACCTACAGTGTCATTGTAGACACATAATTATCTTACAGTATGTGCTGTATCTTATTTGGACCAAAGATCAATCTCCCATAGGAGTAAAAAGCTCAACAATGTGCAAATAATCATTAGATAGGAAATGTTATTCATAAATCAAGATAATTGCTAATCCTTACAAAAGTGAACTTGTGCGGCTAAACGTACAGCCCATGTAGACATGGGATCAAGTTTTACTTCCAAAACTGTTCCTGGTTTTCATCTTATCTAGCTTTTAAATAGGCTGCAACAGAGAATTCTGTAACTGACCCGTTTCTCCACGTGACAAAACAGTTTCATCAGATGAGAGTGTGATTAGTCGTTTCCTGATCATAACCAATCAGAATATTGGCTAGTGTTTCCATATTGAAAGACTTTGAAGATTAAAAAAAATTTAGATCAGCCGTGCAAAACAAAATTATCATTATGCAACACATGGAATTAAACCTAAATAATGAAAATTGCAACATTCAATGGTATTTTGTGGAAAAATAAAAAAAAAACATACTTTCTCAATAAACCTGTTTTTGACCGCTCTTAAAAATTATATTTAGAGATTATTTGTGGTTTAGTAAAATATGAGCAGGGTACTCTTTACTTAGAAGGGCGCCCATCTCGGCCATCTCGGGCATTGAATGCACTAAAAAATCAGGTGCGATGCGACAGACGAGATGCCCGAAATTTCCCATAGGGAACAATGTTAAATGTCTCAATTGACCCGATTTTCCTGTTCAATGCCTCAATTGACCCAATTTTTCCATAGGAAACAATGTTAAATGGGCCACAGAGGCCAAATAGGCACCCTGAAGTGAATAATGGCCACCCGAATTGTTAACGCCACCCCACGATCAACGTCAACCCGAAGCGTGGCGAGCGCAGCGAGCCCGTGAGGGGCGGCGGTACGCGTCCTACGACCTTTTCATACCCCCACTATCCACGTCGGCGTGGAGTTGAGAATAGAAAGTGTGGCGAGCGCACCGAGCCCGAAGCGTGGCGAGGGGACGCGGATACCTTCACAGGTATCCGCGTCCCCTCGCGGGCTTCACAGCTGTCCGCGTACCCTCGCGGGGCTCGCTGCGCTCGCCACGCTTCGGGCTCGGTGGCTCGCTGCGCTCGCCACACTTTCTATTCTCAACTCCACGCCGACGTGGATAGTGGGGGTATGAAAAGGTCGTAGGACGCGTACCGCCGCCCCTCGCGGGCTCGCTGCGCTCGCCACGCATCGGGTCGACGTTGATCGTGGGGTGGCGTTAACAATTCGGGTGGCCATTATACACTTCAGGGTGCCTATTTGGCCTCTGTGGCCCATTTAACATTGTTTCCTATGGAAAAATCGGGTCAATTGAGGCATTGAACAGGAAAATTGGGTCAATTGAGACATTTAACATTGTTCCCTATGGGAAATCTCGGGCATCTCGTCGGTTGATCGCACCCGATTTTTTAGTGCATTCAATGCCCGAGATTTTTTACTAACGATGCCCACGATCAAAATCGTGGGCGCCCTTCTAAGTAAAGAGTACCATGAGCAGTATAGGCTGTAGCTTGCTCGCCAATAAAATAGCTACACCAGTGGTTCCCAAACAGTGTGCCGTGGCACCCTGGCCTGCCTTGGATTGATGGTCCAGGATCAACTCAAATTGTTTATAATTAATATAATTAGCAAAACCAGTCTGATGGCTACCAATTAAAAATTGTATTATAAAATATGTAGACAAACAGAAATGAAACGTATTCCTCACCACATAAATAAAACTAAAGGTGACATATAAACACAATTTACTTAATTTAATATTTTACTTCTACATTTCTTAATTAAAATAAACAATTCTGAGTCTCAAGGTTGCTATGACTGAAAAAAGTCTGGGAACCACTGGGCTACACCCTTTCTCTTCTAACACATAGGAAGGGAGACACCTTGTTCCGCTGCTTCTTCTCATTTAAATTTTTTTGTTTTTTTTTCATGGTCAGGTTTGATTGGATTGGGTTGCAGACTTTGATTTGGCCAATCCAAACTGTCCATAAGTGTATTTGTTTATCTTGCTTAGGATCATTGGGGATGATGAAATAAAATATAAGGTAAGCTTAACCTATCAGTCCGATGGCCTGGCACACTTTCTCTGCTCTTTACTGGTGTAAGCTAGAGTCCATTCAATAACTCTGAAATGCCGGATCCTTTGGCTGCAGAATGGCCTCCAAACCGTGACATTCCTAATACAGATATTATTGGTTTTCTGTTTTATGTTTGATTGGATTGAGTTGCGAACTTTGATTTGGCCAATCCAAACTATCCATATGGTGTGTACACACGGTACTTTTTGCCTTCCGATGTTGACGATATAGTTAACATTGGATCGGAATCGGATGCAGATCGCAAGGGTTTTAACCCTTCAGATCCCGATCCAATTCCAAAGCGCACTCACGTATCGCAAGGCAGAAAGTCTTGTCTGCCTTGACTATATAGTGCAGATCTGCACTATATAGTCAGACTTGTATGCAAATCGGATGTGCCTTCAGATACTATCCACGATCCGATCTGATCGGATCGTGGATAGTATCTGAAGGCACATCTGACCGTGTGTACACACCAATACAGTATGTATATTTGTTTCTTGTGCTTAGAGTCATTGGGTATAACCTAGTAAGGTAAGCTTAACTTATCAGTCCAATGGCCCAATGATACTCTCTCTAGCATACACCAGTAGAGAGCAGATTAAACTCAATAACTGAATTGCAGGATCCTTCGCCTGCAGAATGACCTCCAAACCGTAGCATTCATAATACAGATATCGTTGGTTTTCTTTTTTATGTAGGCAGAGTCCGCCCCACCTAATTTTTCAATCATGGACACAAGGCGAGCTCTGGCGCCCAGTGAAAGCAGAACCCAGATGTTATGGATGCCAGGGAAGGCCCCATTCCATTTTGTACCGTAACTTCGGAAATAATGTTCCACGCACATTCCTAGATAACATTCTCTGGCATACTAGCTATTGCTCTATATATACTCTCGAAAACTTTAACTAATCATCCTAAAACTTTGCACACTACCTTATCATTTTAAGGAGCGATCTTTGTTTGAAGATGGGTTTATTCGGACGAGCCTTTAAGGGTGGTGTCATAAGGGTCCATGCTATTTCTGTTGTTTTCATGCATAGTGATATTTAGTTGGAAAGCTTATGACTTTCTGAATACAACAAGGGCCGCTGAAAACACCAGTAGGCCCTGGTAAAAAAGTGGGGTACTCTTTACCTAGAAGGGCGCCCATCGCGGGCATCGCATGTACCAAAAAATCGCATGCGATGCGACCGACGCGATGACCGCGATTTCCTATAGGGAACAATGTTAAATGGGTACTCTTTACTTAGTTGGGCGCCCGTCGCGGTCATCGCGGGTACATTTATGTCTGGCCGCGACGCGACCGACGCGATGCCCGCGATTTCCCATTGAAACCCATGTTAAACATGGAAATCGTGTCGGTCGCGTCGCGGCCGGCCATAAATGTACCCGCGATGCCCGCGACGCGATGCTCCCGATTTACCATAGGAATCAATGTTAAAAGGCGCGATGGACCCGATTTTACTGTTAAATGGCTCAATGGACCCGATTTGCCCATAGGAATCAATGTTAAATGGGCCACAGAGCCCATTAACCCTTAAATGTCCCCCCAAATTTTTAACGCCACCCCACCATCCACGCCAACCCGAAGCGTGGCGAGCGCAGCGAGCCCGCGAGGGGCGGCGGTACGCGTCCTCCGACCTTTTCATGCCCTACTATCCACTAGGGCGTGGAGTGAGAATATAATAGTGTGGCGAGCGCAGCGAGCCACCGAGCCCGAAGCGTGGCGAGCGTAGGCGGATACCTTCACAGTTATACGCGTCCCCTCGCGGGCTTCACAGGTGTCCGTGGCGACGCCGACACCTGTGAAGCCCGCGAGGGGACGCGTCTACCTGTGAAGGTATCCGCGTCCCCTCGCTGCGCTCGCCACGCTTCGGGCTCGGTGGCTCGCTGCGCTCGCCACACTATTCTATTCTCACTCCACGCCCTAGTGGATAGTAGGGCATGAAAAGGTCGGAGGATGCGTACCGCCGCCCCTCGCGGGCTCGCTGCGCTTGCCACGCTTCGGGTTGGCGTGGATCGTGGGGTGGCGTTAAAAATTGGGGGGGACATTTAAGGGTTAATTGTGCCTATTTGGGCTCTGTGGCCCATTTAACATTGATTCCTATGGCCAAATCGGGTCCATTGAGGCATTTAACAGTAAAATCGCGGTCAATCAGCCTTTTTAACATTGTTCCCTATGGGAAAATCGCGGTCATCGCGGGCATCCCGATTTACCCGCGATGACCGCGATTTTTACCCCCGACGCCCGCGATTTCAATCGCTGGCGCCCTTCTAGGTAAAGAGTACCGTTAAATGTCCCAATTGACCCGATTTTCCATAGGGAACAATGTTAAAAGGCCCAAATAGCCACCCTGAAGTGTGAAATGGCCCCCCCAATTGTTAACGCGTCCTACGACCTTTTCATACCCCCACTATCCACGTCGGCATGGAGTTGAGAATAGAAAGTGTGGTGAGCGCAGCGAGGCGAGCGGACGCGGACACCTGTGAAGCCCGCGAGGGGACGCGTATACCTGTGAAGGTGTCCGCGTCACCTCGCGGGGCTCGCCACGCTTCGGGCTCGGTGGCTCGCTGCGCTCGCCACACTTTCTGTTCTCAACTCCACGCCGACGTGGATAGTGGGGGTATGAAAAGGTCGGAGGACGCGTACCGCCGCCCCTCGCGGGCTCGCTGCGCTCGCCACGCTTCGGGTTGAAGTTGATTGTGGGGTGGCGTTAACAATTGGGGGGGCCATTTCACACTTCAGGGTGCCTATTTGGCCTTTGTGGGCCATTTAACATTGTTCCCTATGGAAAATCGGGTCAATTGGGACATTTAACATTGCTCCCTATGGGAAATCGCAGTCATCGCGTCGGTCGCATCGCATGCAATTTTTTGGTCTTACGATGCCCACGATCAAAATCGTGGGCGCCCTTCTAGGTAAAGAGTACCAAAAGTGGCATGGCCAACAGGAGGGGGCATGGCCACGTCCCCGAGCAGGCGGCTGTGCTGCTGTGGCAGCCTCTGCTCTAAACTCCCACTGCCTGGTTTCTGCAGCGGGGGAGGGGGGCGCGGAACCAGGACCCCTCTAACAGACCCAGTCCTGGGTAAAAAGTACCCTCCCCCCCTCTTAACGGCACTGAATACATCACAATAAACAGATTCCCTTAAGTGGACCCTTAACCCCCTTGAGTGGTGGGTTTTCTTGGGGCAGGACAGACCTACCAGGACAGGTTTGTCCTGCCCCAAAAATGTTCACCACAGAAGGGGCAGCCACTGCCAGCTTTGGCTTCTTGTGGCCGCTTGGAGAAGTTCAGGGCCACTTGGGGGCCTTTGGAGCGCTCGGGTGTTTGGGCATTCCTGTATTTGGACGCCTGAACACACGAACGGCCGATCCTCCCCAAGCGGCGATGGCAGTGGTGACTGGGAGGATCGGCAAGGGGGCCGACACGGGAGGGATGGTGGTGCGCCAGTTTTTCACCGCTGGAGGCACCACTGGTGCACCCATTCTGTACAATGGCATGCACGAAATTTCTCGGGCAGCGCAGCTCAGCCCGACAAATTTCTGACCATACCGCCAAAAGGGTTAAAGGCCTATAAGGGTCCATTAAATTAAAAACATTTTCACTTTACAAACCTTTTGAGAATTGAATACACTTACGCCCGTTCCTCAGACAGGCCTTAAGACTAGTGGGTAAACACAACAAGATGCGAGATGCAAGTATCGGCTATTTCCCGGCGAGTCTGTCTAATTTTTTTTAAAGTCGCAGTCATTTAAAAAGCAAAACCAGGTGGTTGGTTTTGCTTTTTAAATGATTGTCCCTTTAAAACAGGGGTGGGGAACCTTTTTTGTGCCAAGGGCCATTTGTATGGAGAAAAAAATCCTTCGGGGGCCATATGTAAAAAATTATCTTACAAATTGTCCTACAGCTGCCAGGCGGGTGGAAGGGCCACTCAGACCGGCTACAGGGGCCGCATACGGCCCCCGGGCCTGAGGTTCCCTACCCCTGCTTTAAAACCTTGGCTGATTCCGGCATCTCGCAGGCATCAGTGACTACCCCTAATTATAATCAGATTTGGTGATAAACCTAATCTCTCATTTACAAACGTAAAACGTGGAATGTCAAATGGCCGAGAAATAGGGAAAAACTGTTGAAACAAAATAAAATAATCTATTTTGTACCCAAGGCTAAGCTGCTTACAATGTCATACTGTTTCAGCCCATAAGATGGCAGCCTTTGATTTTGTTGCATCCAGTTTCCGGCTAATTGTATTATAGTGCTAGCAGCATATGCAAGTAAATAACACAAAATATGGATGGTAAAGTATCCGGTTAATGTAGAGATGAAATGAATGCAACAGCCCAGGCTAAGCTTCCCTGACCCTTCATGAGAGAATAGAGGAAAATGGGAAGAATAAACCTATTGTGCCAAGGGGGTTGATGAAATTCAAGATCCCCACACACACATAATCTGTGGCTCAGCCTCTGAAATGTTAATCCATCTGTAGAATTATTTGAGCTGTAGGTTGCAATTTATCATCATCATGGCACTGTGTCAAACAATGCTCTGTGAATGTGTAATGTTCAGGAGTGTACAACGGAGACGAGCTCTTGCATCCAAACTGCTGAGTAATGGAATTCTATACAGTAGCTGCTTGGAAGTGTTTCCTGTGCATTATATATTACATTCATGTATGCTAGGCCATGTTATGAGATGTAAAGTACCAGGCCGATCACAATTCCGTCTTTGAAATGGAAATTTTCCCTGTAAACACTCTGCCAGAAGACCAGTTTACTATCGAGCGGAGTCTCTATCTGAAGGAGAAAACTTTTGTTTGGGAAATGTATATCTTGATAATTCCTTACGGTTTATCCTGAAGCAGAAGCAGTGGAAGGAAACACAAGCTTGTTCCAAGGTTTTTAGATTTGTCTTGTTTGGATTGAAGAGAGTTGGTACACAGTACTTGCCACCAGCAATAGCCTTTCAGATTATTAAGCATTAGAGCAGTTTAGACAAATGTTTACAGCCTGGCTACTTGTATAAACCCAACCCCCCCCCCCCCCCCCCCCCCAAAAAAAAACCTACTACCCAGAAACCCAAAATCCTGACTGCGCATTGAACTGGGTTTAGTTATCCTAAGGAACTATTTCTGATGCTGTTGCAGCTAAGTGAGGGACCCTTTTTGTCACCCTCATACTACAGGTTGAGTATCCCGTATCCGAATATCCGTTCTCCGAATTATTCCGAAAACCGTACATTCCAGAAAGTGAAATAAAAATATATTTTTTTGCTAAAAACTCACTGGGGACATTTGTAACAGCACTACTGAGGGAATGCTATGTAACTGGTACTATATATGTACAATAAAATTATTGATTGGCATTCAAAGTCAATGGGGGAGATTCTCTAAGAATCTCTGCCCCCCTCTCTTCGCAATTATAATTATCGCATATGTTCTAACATATGCGATAATTATAGCAAAGGACAGCTCTTGCGTTAAGAGCTGTCCTTTGCGGTGAGAGCCGCCGGGTCCCAGCAGGTCCCGGCGGCTCCCCCCTCCCTCCCACACCCGTCGCTGCTGCTGCTGCGCCAGGCTCTCCTCCTCCCTGCACCCGGAAGAGGATCAGTGCAGGGAGGAGGTCACAGGTGAGGGGGGAGGGGGAGATGCGGGGCGGTGGGGGGTCGCGGTAGAAGCCCATTGGCTTCTATGGGCATCGCCAGATTTTTATGGCGATGCCCCCCACCGCGGTAACCCGGCGGGGAATGCTTAGTGCATCCCAAAATGCGGTAAAAACCCGATAACGGTTTTTTTTCCGCATTTTTAGCTTAGAGAATCTCCCCCAATCTATCTGAGATAGTACACAAATTTTGTTTCATGTTTTGAAACCTTGTTTTTTGAACAAATAACATATATATGTGTGCATTTTATGTGGTTGATGTGTTTATACAGAATAAATGCAAGATACTTCAAAATACATCATTAAAATATTCCGAAATTCGGAATAATCCGTTATCCAAAAATCTCCTGGTCCCGAGCATTTTGGATAAGGGATACTCAACCTGTACAAACATGACGCCTCTATCTGGTCACTCTCTGTATGGTGATTCTATGCAGCTGGAGTGCTCCAAGATAAAGAACTAGAGCCCCCCCTGTGCTTGTTAACTAGTGGGGGTGGATGAAACCAAACACAAGACCGCCCACACTTTTACACCGCTCTGGCTGGGAGTCCAATGTAGGTGTTAATGGTTCTTCCCTTATTGGCCAGAGACCACATGGGGGAATTCAATTCCTAGCAATATGTAATCACTGCAATATCTGAGGCCACACATTACCATTTTATTCGCTACTTCTGTGGAACTGCACATCTCAGCATGCCCTGCCACAGTTTAGCATGCCCTTATAGTAAATCTGGGAAAAAATGGTAGCATTTGCACTACCACAAAAGCTGGAGGGCTGCATGTGGAACAGTGGAACATCTCTGTGCTATAAAATCTTTGCTCATTTCCATGTCCACTTCCAAGGCTTAGTAGTAATGCCCCATACACACTAAAGGGAGATTTATAGGCAATTTGTGCACTTTTCAACCAATCGCAGCAATCAATCGCATGTAGGTCCGATGCGATTCATGGGGCCTTATTCTGATCTGAGCTCAGTACAAATTTGTTCTTAAAATGGGCAAAACCATGTGCACTGCAGGGGGGCAGATGTAACATGTATAGAGAGAGTTAGGTTTGTGTGAGTTATTTTGTTTCTGTGCAGGGTAAATACTGGCTGCATTATTTTTACACTGCAATTTAGATTTCAGTTTCAGCACACCCCACCCAAATTTAATTCTCTTTGCACAGGTTACATCTGCTCCACCTGCAGTGCACATGGTTTTGCCCATTTTAAGAACAAATTTGTACTGAGCTCGGATCAGAATAATGGTCCGGTGCTCTGCTAGATTGCTTCCGAGCCGGGCAGGGATCGCTTTGAAAAAGAATGCATGCGATCCTGCTGCCCGGGACGGTCCCAGGCGGCTCGAGGGTGGATCGCGGGTGACTTCTCCGAGGGGAAAAGACCTTAGTGTATGCTCGGGCCACTCGGCTGAAGCGATATTACAAATTATATCACAAATTTTGTCCCTTCTGAGCGATGTTGTTTGTCTGGTGTGTATGCTCAACATCCTTAATGATGCACGTTCCTCCGGACGGTAAACGATGCCCTCCATCATCTACATACAGCTCATTTTAAATACAGTATATCATCAAAGACTGAGAGCGAGGAAATGATGACATCACTGAATGATATAGTTACCTATGTGTTGTTATGTTATGTCTATATTGTTCGCCATGAAGTTCAAGGGGAATTGTTGATGATATTGTTTGTAGACGATATAGTCTAGTATGTGTATGGGGCTTAAGAAATGAGCAAAGGTTGTGATTGCCTTCTTGACATACATCCTGTATTTCTTTATGATGTATACCCATTACATTTTAATCTTCCTTTTATTCTTCACTTTATTCTTTAATGAGATGATTGTGTCAAATACAGGCTGACTTTGCAGGGCTTCTGGTGAGAGCTTGCAGCATTTTGGGGTTTATATTGCCACCTGCTCCTTTCATTCGTTCCATCTGTCTTTGAAGAAGTAACGTCTCTCCAGTGCAGTATGAGAAATGTTTATATAAAACGGGCAACGTCTATGATATACAGAGATGCAAACTGCCAGTAATGGTTAGTTTAATTTTAGCAAGATAGGGTGTGATGTCATGTTGGGGGCACAATCCTCCTACTGCAGGTACCTATCAGTAGCTGTACTACGGACACCTCAGGACATGCATGGAGCGTTGTACAGGTTGAGTATCCCGTATCCAAAATGCTCGGGACCAGGAGAATTTTGGATAACGGATTATTCCGTATTTCGGAATATTTTAATATTTCAATTATGTATTTTGAAGTATCTTGCATGTGTGCTGTATAAACACATAAAATACACACAAATATATTTTATTACCACACAAAATACACACAAATATATTTTATTTGTTCAAAAAACAAGATTTCAAGACATGAAACAAAATTTGTGTACTATCTCAGATATTGAATTTGAATGCCAAGCAATCATTTTCTTGCACATATATAGTGCCAGTTACATATCATGTCCCCAGTGATGCTGTTACAAATGTCCCCAGTGAGTTTTTAGCAAAAAAAATATATTTTTTTCACTTTCTAGAATGTATGGTTTTCGGAATAATTCGGATAACGGATACTCGGATACGGGATACTCAACCTGTATTTGTTTGAACAATAAAATAATGGTAAATAAGGAGTAAATCCAGAAGCGAAACCTTTAAGCAAGCCTATGGTGCTACTGCTGTCACCAATACAGAGTGACGACATGCACAGATCAGAGAACGTTGTGTTGCTTTCTTGTTACACACAATGGATCGTGTTCCTGTAAGCATGTACCCGTTGAATAGCGCCCACACTCTAGCAGCATAACGCCACTCCATGTGAACTAATGCCAAAGGAAATGAGTAACTGAACTGGTAATGAAAATGCTCTTCAGCATGAGGATCCTATAGACAATCTGAAGGTCCCCTTGAAAGCTCTTTCTCTTAGCTTGAATTGGTTACATGTACGTAAATGATGGAGTTGTCTGGTTTATTATCCTCTACCATTCACACTCTGGGCTCTATTTAATGTTTAGAGGTGGGAGCTCTTTGTTTATGTCACCTCTCTCCAATAAGATAATACATTGTGGGAAAATCCGAAAGCCTTTGATGAGGCCTGGAATCGCATATTGTCTGTTTCCTAACATGCAAAGTAAAAGTGATCTCTAATCTTTGTGAAGGAAGCTTTGATGGCCACAGGGTGCCGGCTTTAATGCATTTGGTTGAACATAGGACCCCCAAGCTCCGTCGCAAATCTACCATGTTGTAATGTAGGTCTGGGAGCAGCGCACAGAGCAATGGATGGAGATGTACCCACACACGGACAAATTGTCACGTACGTTCTGACTGATCGGAGTGTATTATATGCCATAGAAATCAATGTCAATAATCACGGAAATGCGACTACAATTAAACAAAAGTAAATAAGTGAAATGAACAAGAATGTGAAATTTCTTGTTAGTGAAAATTGGTGTCATTTTGTGTAATTATAAGATGTGACATTCACAACTGGGAAGCGTTTCTAGTACTGCGATGCTAGAACCTGTTTTTAACAGGTCAGAATAACATTACGTTTGAAAATGTCAAGCTTTATTTTTGTATATATATATAGCTGTTATTGTTCTATTGATGATGCTAATGGTGTGTACACACTGTGAGATTCCCTTGCTATTCGACTTAAGATTCGAGTGCTATGCAATCTTTGCTAATGCTGTGTACACACGGTGAGATTTGACATTACTGTATATTCAACATCGCATTCAGATCGCACAAGTTTTTACCTTGTGATCCCGATGCGCGCTCCCGTGACAGCACAAATCGAAACCCAGATAGACAGTGCAGCAATGACTATATAGTGCAAATCGAATGTAGATTGCATGAATTGTATGTAAATAGTACAGAGTTAGCAAAGATTGCATAGCACTCGAATCTTCAGTCGAATAGCAAGGGAATCTCACCGTGTGTACCCAGCATTACTGTTTACATACAATTCATACAATGTGCAATTAGATTTGCACTATGTAGTCATTGCTGCCCTGTCTATCTGGGTTTTGATTGGTGCTGTCATGGGAGCACGCATCGGGATCGCAAGTTAAAAAACCTGTGCGATCTGCAAGCTATTTTAACTGGGTGTGGTATGACACACCGACAGTCGGGATCCCGACCGTCATTATCCCGACGTCGGGATCACGACTGCCTGGCCTCAGACAGCGTGGCCAGCGCAACAAAGCCCCTTGTGGGCTCGCTGCGCTCGCCACGCTGCGGGCACGGTGGCGAGCTAAGCTCACCACCTATTCTATTCTCCCTCTATCTGGGTCGTGGACCCCCACGAGGGAAAATAGCCGCCGGCCGTCCGTCTGTGTTTTAACAGTCGGGATCCCGACGTCGGGTTAATGACTGTCGGGACCCCATCCGGCACCCATTTTTACTTTATCTCAGGCAGTGACATCGCGGGCCTAATGCCAGATGAATTGGAGCTTAAATCACAGGCCACGGTAGAGGTTCTTTTTACATGAACAAAAAATTAGTCTTTCGGGGTCTCTGGGTACTCAGACCCCCACCCTTGTGTGCCAGTATAGCCGGCCCCCCAATGTCACATACACAGACAACGCCAGGTAAGGCATATCTCTGGATAAGGTTTGGCTCTAAATAAAATTCAACACTGTCATAGAAGACCGTATTACGATATTTAGGATGGTCAGAGAGACTTTTTGTATGCCATACACAACCCAGAGGGGGATAATCTTCATTTTGAGATTACTTACATTTTGACACATTTGCAACTTACGGTATCCTTAGTCATATGGAAGTGAGAGTTGGTTTATGAAATCTGGAAAGCTTAGTAACTCGGACGGTCTCCACCACCATTTAAAACGCATAGTATTAACATTAACTGGGTGTAGTTTCCCCACATGTAGACTTGACGTCCAGTTAATAACGCCCACATCACTGTAAGACAACATGAATATTCCCTTCACTTCTTCTTAAATTAATAAGCCGCACCAATAAATGTATAGACTTCCAGAAGCATGGAACCAGTGACCCCAGCATGGTGGGGCTGTAGTGCTAGCCGCACAACTGAAGAAGGTGCCTAAGCCGGTCTCTCATGATTGTTTTCTAAATCTGTGTGTCAGGCTCGAATCCTACAACGTCCCAGTCATGAGGTATTGCAGGTCATGACTTGTCTACTATAAAGGTAATTGAGTTGTCACCGAAACATGTTGAGTAACACATTTGTACATTTTCAGTGTGTGTGAACTCGCAGCCTAGCTGCATCTATTGTTTCCATTAATTGCCACTTTTCAGATGACTTCATTTACATTCTAGGCAATACTATATCATAGGCTTCCCATAATTGCATAAGTTCATCTTATTCATATGTTACGCAGGAATATTTGACGCGGGTGTGGTGTGCACCCCTACACTCCAGATTCTGTCAATCGTTTTTTCGGCGCCAGAGTCCCGCCTGTCAGTACCCAGACTGCACCCACCAAGCTGCTGGCTCACTGCGCTCATGGACTCCCAGGTGGGAAAATGGTAGCCCCTGTCAGTCGAGATCCAGACTCTAGGGCATTTAGCAGTCGGGATTCCGATTTCAGAGAAACGACCGTCGGAATTCTTATGGTCGCGAGTCATCCGGCACCGTTTGGCGCATGGGGGTTGAGGCATACACAAAAAAAAAACTTTAAAAGGTGCCCCATGAGCGGAGTCGGAAACATTGCATGATGCATTGGTTTTATGCTAGTAACATACACCTCAAGCATATGGGACTGGCATCACGGATTCTGAATTCCACCCTCAAATTCTTATAAAAAGAAACGCAATCAAGAAAGTGGAAATTGATTTGAATTTACGATCACTCAGAAGTGGCTAGTTGGTGGGTTTTGGCATTGGCACCCAGTCACCCACATGTGATGCCACATGTGTCAAATATTACCAGTGCTTCCCTCGCTCTTTCCCCACACCATGAAAACAAAACTTTTACTAGTTTGTGGTCCCTACCATGCCGCACATTATGGCTTTAGTTGTAGTTATATGAGCTGGTGCTGATATCGAAGATGGTTCTATTTAACCTCAATTTTCAGATGGTAATACAAGGGGGAACTCTGCTTGTAGCTGAAAAACCTTAAGGCCCATACACACTGGGTGATTTTGGGCTGAAAGTAGCTCACATTTGGTGTTTTGAGCGGGTGCCGGAAAGTTTCCCGACAGTCGGGATCCTGACAGTCAAAACCCCAACACTCTTGGTCCCGACAGCCACCGGCTATTCTCCCTCATAGGGGTCCAGCGAGCCTGCAAGAGGCTTTGTTGCACTTGCCCCGCTGTCTGAGTCCGACTAGTCGGGCTAATTGTCGGGATCCCGACTGTCGGGACCATATACCACACCCGTTTTGAGCTGCTTTGAGCTCAAAACCGCCCAATGTGTATGCCCCAGCAATGAGCATGGATGAACGCTCCTGCATCATCGTCGACCATCTCCTGGTTTTACCAGCAGACAACCACTTTCCAAAGTCTCCAGTGGAAAAGGGGAGGGGTTCGCTGTCAGTGAAAATTCCTGGCCTGGGCGAGAATCGCTCAGTGTATACGCACTGAACAATTTTCCTGCCAGCGATTTTCACATCATCTCTGGCCATACATGCTGGTCAAAAATGCCCATTGTGTATGGTCCTGTAGTTTAATACTGACGGCTTCTGCAATGCACTTTCACTTTCAGCTGTGACAGTTTTTAGCCCAAAAACTCCACCCCACCCCCAGTCCCTAGCTGCTCCTACCTCCAATCTCTGTTGGTTGTTCAATTACAGCTGACGAGATCAACTCTGAATTGGCTCCGTTACGCACAGTGATTGTATTGTGTATTTATAAGGGCTTCTATATTATATATATCTATATCTATATCTATAAATAATAATTTAATAAATAATAAATAATAATTTCATATACCTACAAAGAAAAAACGTAAAACATGTCAGTAAAATGTTGCTCCGTGTAAGAAAGTGAGCGGCACAGAGGGAACCTGTTCACCCCATGTAGCAATTACATTAAGGTTAGACTGAATGACGTTGCTGCCATTTTCTTTGTTAATTACACTTTTTTTTAAATTATTATTAACCTCAAGGGTGTGTCTCCAATGCAAACACCCTGGCACCGAGATGTAACTGATTAAGGTGTGGTGCATACAGTATATGTTTCTTCATAGCTTGTGTCTGGTGAAGTGGAAAATGTCATTTAACTTCAAGCTGTGAAATGATGTCAGATATTATCCAGAACTGTCCATCTGTCTTCTGTTCTTTTCCTTCTTCAAACGACCTGCTAAACGCCCCTGTGCCTGACCTTACATACAGGTAGCATCCAGTAGACGGTCATTTCTTCAAAGGTAGCGTCTGAGACTTGGTCTAACCGGGAGCGACATACGCCAGCTACAATGGCTGGCTGTTCTCCTTTTTCTACAAATTGAACTCTTCACCCTGTATTAATATTTGAACTAATGACAGACTTGTAAAACTGGTTTAAGATCCTATTAAGTGTTTACATTACCCAGCCTCTTCCTTCTGTTTAATATGAACGGACATATTACATAACCAGCTGAAAACAATGGGTAGTTTGTTGTTGTTGTGGTGGTGGTGGTTTTATTATTTTTTTTAAATAGTAGTCAGGCTTATTTGCATGTAATTAATGCTGAGCAAGTATACAGTCATCCGTAGCATTTCACGTTACGGCTGAAACTGATTTGTTCGCAAGTCTGTCCTGAAGAGAGATCTAGCGGTTGTGACCACTGTGTATACGGTCTAGTCAGGCATACGCATCTATGGGCGCCCACAGCAAGTCTGTTGCATGGACAATTTAATTGCTTTAAACACATGACTACTTTGACCTATGTTAACGATGACTGCACAAAGAGATGGCAGTGTACCTTACGCTAAGTATCTGGAACCCCCTAAAGCAGTGGTTCTCAGGACCCCCCAACAGTTCACGTTTTCCAGGTCTCCACACAGAATCACAAGTGAAGTAATTAGCCCGACCTTTGGATCATTTAAAATGTGGCAGGGAATAATAAGTGCACCTGCCGGGTGACCTGGTAAACGTGCACTGTTGAGGAGTCCTGAGGTTGAGAACCACTGCCGCAGAGGGTGGTAGTGGCGCTGTGACAGGAGCTGCACTAGCCAGCAGCTGCTAGAAATGGGACAGTCAATCCCAGTGGCTCAAAAAAAAAAAGGAATATTGTTAGCAGCACTTAATTAAAATATGTGAATAATCATAAAAAAAAATTGGACTGATTTACAAAAATAAATACATTTAATAAAAATAAATTTCATATACACAATAGTGACCAATCAATAATATGTATATAGAGTTGGATATGTAGCATAAATAAAATAAAAGAAATGCCCCACACAGTTGCTGGTGTGTAATAAAGGTGCGGTCCGTTCCTATTGCATCCCCTTTGGTATATATAGTGCCTGAAGGGAAAATTATGTCTGGTAGTGTTAGTTACCGTCCACCATTGAAGTCCCACACTTCTGTTTGCCTTCTATGTAAGGTATTTCAGGCTGGTCCAAGCAAGGAGTTCAGTCCACCATGGAGGATGTGCTTGGCGGTTTGGATAAAGTCAGGTGGAGGAAAGTTCTGTTCCTGAAGATGTTTTTTTTTTAGGATTATTCACCATTTTTTAATTAAGCGCTGCTACCAATTTTTTATTACCATATGCTAGGAACTGGTGTACAGATCGGAGCCCTAGATTGGCCGTACTGCACTATAGTTTTATTGGATCCGCAGCCCTTGCTGGCATTACGTACCTTATATCATATGCAAAAGGACTGCATGCGATATATATTGCATGTGATCCATCCGCCAGGGAACCACTGAGTCACTTGCCAGGGTATTGCATGCGATGTTAGCGTACGATACCTCATACAAGTTTATGGGGGCTTTAAGAATTGTAGATTTCGTGTGCATACAGCATTGTTAACGCATTTCCTAACTGTCCACTTTTGCCAGGACAGTCCTGATTTGCAGACCTACTCGAAAAAGGTGGAGTTTCACTAAAAGTGGTCTTTTCTGAGGGACATGGGTGGTGGTTGAGTTTGTGAATGTTGGAAAGTATAGTTGAGCGTGAGTGCCAATCAGCACCTATTAATAATCTGCTACTGTAATAAACACATACTTGTTGACTTTTTGGAGATCATGGAGGAAAGTGCAGAGTGAGTGGTGGCGTGGTTTGTGTCCTGATGGACCGGTTCCTTACATTGAAGAACCGGTACCTCACAACACAGTGTGTTGGTTCGTCAAGCTGCTGCCAACTACTATGGGGGGTTCTCTGCTTATGTTGTGTTCTTGTTAAAATGCTAAATTTGCTTACAGAATTCTGTACACCTTTTATAGCATTAATATTTTGGTCAGAAATGCATACACAACAATCATCAAAGTGTGTGTGTGTGTGTATATATGTACATATGGTTGTGATGTCAAACGGTTCCCCAGAAAATGGTCAAGACCTGTCTGCATTATCCAAACTAGTCCCATAAATGCCTATCGCTCAGCGCCCACCTTTGCCAATCACAATGGGATATGATTGCACATTGAAACTTCTGCAAAAGTACTGCAGCCACTACGCATATGTCCGAAAAGCACCTGCTTGCGATTTTCAGACTTCTGCCCCAATACTGAACTGGGCTTAATGTTGCCTCTGGAGCAGAATACTGACAATTCCTCAAGCAAATGCTGGATTTTCTGCACGTTCGGTCTAGTTACTATCACTCTCAGTTTGCATTAGATGGTTCGGGCATCTGTAGGTTGTAAGTGTAAAATATTTTGGCCATTCTATTTTACCCCCCCCCCCCCTTTCAATGAACAGTTTAAATAGTGCTCTAATGTGATTATTCCTAGTGGTGGATAGATTTGGCATCTGTACTTGCCACCCTGCCCTGGTAGACGGGATGCAGTTGATTTGCCGGCGGTCGGGATCCCGGCGGTCGGAATCCCGACACTGGAATCCCGACCGACGAAATCCCGAAACTTTCTCCCTCCGTGGGTGTCCACGACACCCATAGAGGGAGAATAAAATAGCGTGCCGAGCGTAGCGAGGCACCGGGCCCGCTGCGTGGCGAGCGCAGCGAGCCCGCAAGGGGGGGCGATCCATGTCCCCCCCTTGTCGGGATTTCGGCGGTCGGGATTCCAGTGTCGGGATTCCGACCGCCGGGAATTCGTATCGGATCCTGGTAGACAACTGAAACCTTCAGTCATAGCCAGCTGGGAGCCGTATGTAGTAACAGAATGTCAGAGGATATGTAGCACTACACTACCTTCCTAGTGAGCTATACTATATATTTTTTTCTTAGATCTTTTAAATATTAATGCTAATTATTACATTTTATTCCCTACTTTTGACTTTAATTACAAAAAGATTCTTAGAAAGGTGAGCGATGCTCTATAGAGCTGTATGTGATTGATGTGGTAAGCTATCATAGGCCTAACTACTAACCCTTGTACACAAGTAGATATTTACTGTTTCTACGTATAGAATATGTATATTTGTATATTTTATTGGCCTTGTTTTGTTGGGCAAGTCCAAGTTCAGAAAATAAATAGTTTACTCTGTTGATATTGGTTAGCCAGATTGCCCTTCAATAATGGCAACTCCATATATTAAAAAGTTGCCTTATAGCATGAATTCTAGTCCATTTCCCCTGCCACACAACGGTTCCAGATACAAATTTTCATATGCATCAAAGGGCGGTATTTAATCTGTGATTCCGACTGTTGGAACGTCCCGACAGTCCGTATCCTGGCCCGTTTACGCTCAAATCGCTACTGAAACTTGACAGCCACAATTCAATTTTCCAGCTGTCGACAATCCGCGGCAGTTTCTGACTAAATAGATCCAACTTGTTTTAAAATCGGAACTGTTGTGTCAGAATCTGCCTTCAATGCTGTCAGAGACAACAGCATTGAATAGGCGGCGCCGCTGTTTCCCCTAATGGCGTCCAAAATTGAATACTCCCCTAAATATTAAAGAAAGTAAAAACAGGAAGTTTTGGCTGTTACATATGTGATGCAATAAAATTATGGTGTTATTATTTTTCTTTCCATTTTTTAGTGTAATAATCCTTAAAGGCATGGAGAGGCTGATTTACAGTATCTAGACCTTTTGTACCTATGGTAATCTGTAGCCATTTTTGTTTTCAGTGTACTTGGTTTTTTTTATGTATAGGAATCTCCTTCCGGTCGTCGAAAAGCTCTAGCAACCAGCAACATCAACATGAAGCAATACGCAAGCCCCATGCCTACACAAACCGATGTCAAGTTAAAGTTCAAGCCCCTGTCAAAGAAAGTTGTGTTGGCCACTCTGCAGTTCTCTTTATCATGCATATTTCTCAGAGAGGGCAAGGCTACGTAAGTTTGGTTTTGTTTATATGCACGTTTGGTTTTGCTATGTTATTGAGTTAGTATGTAACCCCACCTCACTGTAGAGGTATTGCACATCCACACACATGTCACTAATGGGGTGCGGACTGCACTGGGTGACACCATCTGATAATCAGGGAGTAAGCGTTCCAGCGCAGTGCTTGACTGTGGGTCACTAAGGAGGAGCCGGCAGGTCATTCCCTGGCTGACAAACACCCCTGAGGAAGTCCCAATGGGACGAAATGCGCTGGGTAATTTTGAAACTCTGGGTACCAAGTGGTCTTCAGCAAGGTCCACCCCGCACAACTGCACTTGTGTTTATTGTTAACATTTTAAACTGTTTTATTGTGATATTAGTAAAGCAACATCTTGTTGTATAACATCAGTTTTACATTCCTTTGGGTATTCATTGTATCCCAACAGTTAAGTCTAGGGTTACCACCTTATCCCTTTAATACTGGACATTAATTACACATATTCTGTGGCTGGCTGACTTCAAGACTTCATTTCACTTGGTATTAATCAGCCACAGAACCTGTGTAATTAATATGTGTCCTGAATTGAAGGGATGAGGTGGTAACCCTAGTTAAGTCTGAAATGATTCCGCAGCTTATTTCAGAGAATATTTAGTCCTTCACCAGTCCCTGCCCCTTTGGAGTATACAGTCTATGTTCTCTACCACATGCACCATACCCTTTTTTTTTTAGTTGTTGCTAGAAGCCAACTGAAAGAAATCCATGCACCAAGCTCCTTAACCCTCCACCCCACTCTCTCTGACAGGACAGATCACAGCTGTATCACTCCGCTCCAACAGATAACACACAAGGCAGTATCACTGATGGACCCACCCAGCTAAATGCCACAGGGAGGGATGCTGTAACATCTGCGCCCCCGGTCCGCCGCACATCGCCGGCTACCGCAGAGCTAATTATCGCATATGCTGTAACATATGTGATAATTATGGCAAAGGACAGCTCTTGTGTTAAGCTGCCCTTTGCGATCTGGTTGGCGACGTGCAGCAGGTCCCAGCGGCTCCTCCCTCCCTCCCTTACCCGGCCTTTATGCTGCTGTTGCCGGGCGGCCTCTTCTCCTCCTCCCTGCACCCGGAAGAGGATTACAGTGCAGTGAGGAGGAGGTTACAGGTCCGGGCAGCACAGCTCTGTGCTGCCCGGACACAGGTGTGGGGGGGGGGGGGGGTTGGTGCAGGGCGGCGGTGGGTCGCGGTAGAAGCCCCTAGACTTCTATGGTGCATTGCCAGCTTTTGCTGGCAATGCCCCCTGTCGCGGCAACCCGGCGTTTTTTTTTTTTTTTAAGAATTCCACAATGCAGTAAAAACCCCGATTACGGGTTTTTTTACGCATTTTTCTTTTAGAGAATCTCCCCCAGTCTTTCATTACATTTATAAATTTGCAGCTTTTTTTATGGAAATGGTGAAGGGAAAATGCACAAGAAACCAACTCCCATTAGCTAAATATAGCTATATATTCTGTTTATTTATTCTTTCATCACTTATTTATTTTACTATACAAAAATCTTTTTTTCCCCTTTTCTTTTTCATTTTATTTCTTATTCTTTACCACATTATAAAAGTTCAGTTTTGTTGGCTGACAACATTTAATTGTGTTCTATCCTGCAATCATCTCCACGGGTATTAAAATGTGCAGATTCCTTGGGAGTCAAACAAAGTCTATTTCAATGTCCAGCGTTAATCCGCATCACTATAGTACACAGGGAGTGTGAATTGTACAGAATGCCAATTACAAAAATGTATCATTAAATAGCGAGCAAGCCATCAAAATGTAGATGGGGTATTATTTGCTCCCATTCTGAAACAGATCATTCCTCTTCATAATAATAAAAAATACAAAACAATGTTTTTTTTTCTTCCTGCTCTACATCTGTACCAGGCGTTTTCACAAATAGCCATCACTGTAATCCTGCTGCGCGGTGATGTTCGTTCTTGCATATTCTGCAATACAAATGTGCCCCTGCTTCGTAATGACTTGGAAGAATACCGGTTTCTAAGAAACTATAGGTTTAAAGACCTGAGTGTTTTTTTATACTGTATTTGTATTGTAAGTTATTGTATGTTACGTTACAATAAACGGCTGACCAGTATGAAGTCGTTCTAATTAGTTGTGTTTTTCATAAGCACTTTTGAGCAGAAATATATTAATTACATGGAATCCGGGTATCCTTACTGCTTGTAACAGAAAAAGGCTCAGCGAAAAAAGCTCTGCTTCATTTCTGTAGACTTGTTGCTAAGCACATTCTTTGAGCGCTGTCTCTATTACCGCCAAAAGTCATCCCATTTCGGGTTAATGTCAAATATATTGAGCAGCGAGGGTGGCATAGATAAAAGCAATATTTCGGAACACCCTAATAAGAATTTTGGATGTTGCTTTCTTTCAGTGATGAAGACATGCAAAGCCTTGCCAGTTTGATGAGCATGAAGCAAGCCGACATTGGAAATTTGGACGACTTCGAAGAGGATAACGAAGATGATGAAGAGAACAGAGTCAACCAGGAAGAAAAGACCGCTAAAATCACAGGTCTGTCCTGAAAGAGCATGAGGGTCTTCATTTGAATGATGTCAAAGATTTAGTAACTGTGCTCTGTTATATAAAGTATTGGGAAGATTCCAGGCCAGAATCTATAGCAGGTTGTTGGCATTTGCCAGTCCAGAGATCTCCTGTCCAGATAGGCCTGCATGTGCAGCGTAAAAAAAGAGTTACAATGCCGTACTTTACTGTATATAAATATATTTTATTCAGAAATAATTAAGCACAAGACAGATGACACTTATGGCTGTTTTTTTTTTGTTTTGTTTATTTACGTTAAGAACAACAGGCAAAAAAAGTCATTTTTGATTGGCTTGAAACAGCCTGTGGTTACCCCGTTCTCATGGGCTCATTACGAACACAGGTGGTGCCGAATTTGCACTAAAGCACAGCAAGCAATTAGCATTGATGTGCATTTTTGCCTATTTCCTAAATGATTTCACTAGAAATTAAGCCCGGATCACTCCATGTGCACAACCCATGGCAATGGGCAGTCCCGCGTGTCACCATTGCCGTGCATGCACTAAATATCTGAGATCACCTAGTAAGTGCTAATAGGCAAACTTTAGGTTAGCACAGATCGCTCAACTGTGTCCTGACCGATGGGTACTAACCTAGATCACTTAGCACAGGAAAACAGTCACCCTGTGTGTAAGGGGCATGAGTGTTAAGAATTCTGTGTGTATTGTAGGTCATTATGGAGTCTTTTATTTGTAGGTGGTGAATGCTGGGGATGCTTACCTTATTTAATTACCAGCAAGCCGCCCAAGTTTTGCACGGGTACATTTAATGACCTACACAGTTCAAATCTACCTAGGATCAGCCCACTTCATGACCCCTACGAACACAGTACCCCTGCACCAGTCTCTCAGGTGCCTGCTCCCTGCTACCCATTACGCCCCCTCAGGCAGATTAACCTAATGCACACACACCCCCTGCCCTAATGAACTTTCCACAGTACACACGCCCATCCCCAGCCAAACCAATGCCAAAAAGCGTAGAAATATATGCAAATAGACAATGCTAACCTTCCTATTCCGTGCAGGCCACTTAATGTCACCTACTAACCAACACACTACTCCTGCACCAGCCTCCCCAATCCATGCCCCCTGTCTTAGGAAACCAATGTGCACACCCCTTTCCCCTGCCAACCCTCTGCTAGCCATCTCACAGTCCTTACCCCACATACCTACTGTACTTCATAGACCTGGTGTGGTGGACCAAGGCCCTCTGTGGGCCCGGCAGTTTCTTGCAGTGGAGGGGGGAGTTGGTAGAAGAGCGGGGAATAGAAGCACAGCATCTATTAATTGAAGCAGATGGGCTTGCGCATAGCCAGCAGCTTATACAGTGCTGGCCATGCCCCCCATAGTGACTTAAATGGGGGTTTGTGGCTATGGCAACCCTTCCTGTCCACATTGTGTAGCAGAACATCTGTTACATTCTAGGTAGAAACGTGGATTATGTGGCCTTGGCATTTCAGTCTGTGTTTGTTAGAATACGCTTTGGTGCTTCTGCGCTTCTTTGAACTAGGTCACAGTGGAGTAGCGGTGATGATGTGGGCAGAATTAGTGGAATAAATCATTTTGTGCCTTTGTAATGTCCATAAATCTTGGGCTTCTATAAAATGGGTAAAGCCTTTTATTAGAGATATTCAATTAAATACCCCTCAACAGGCTTTTTGTAGATTCAAATTTATATACTGTAAGTACTGGTTTACTGCTAATCAAAGACTTCCTATAAAGCGTCCTGTATTAGGAACGGCCCGCTTCCATGATTCCACTTGTAGAAGCGGTGGATGTCTTTGAATCCTTACATTTGATCACATTCACACTATGCAATGTGATATGTTACTTTTCAGTGCCTGCGTTTATTTTTTTTATTTTTAAATAGAGCCCCATGTGAATTGTTGGGTTTAGTTTTCAGCCCACAAATCCTCCACTGTGTACACACATTCATACCACTGCAATCTATCAATATACTAGGCGCTATAGATATCGTGCCTTTGAGTGACTGTCTGAATTCTCATGGTCTCAACCACAAAATGGCCGCCTCTATTGTGTGTAGACATTAAGGGCACTTTATATTATGTTAACAAGAGCTGAGGGAGTTCTCTATGGTGGCACAGGGGATGGGGATCTGTTTTTAAAGTCTGTAAGTGAGATGCACATTATTTAATATTCAGTGTGTAATATAAAATACATGTACCTTTTTTGTTTAATTTTAATGCTTTATTATTTTCCATGCCTTGGCTGGGTCCCCGCTTGTAAAAGATGCAGTTTCACTGGATGATCACGATGCCGGACAATTTTTTGTCTCTGGGGGTTTAAAATGCCGTTTTGTCTGTTTGTTTACAGGTGGGACATGAGCAGACAGGATTATTTGACCTGGGTTGGAATTTGTCCAGAGTAGGATTAACATTCCGCCTGCTGAATGAAATACCAGAATAGAATGCTATTAATGTCCACAAAGAAAGCAGTATTTTGCTTTAATGTCTTTGAAATATTTATGTGGTCAGCACTCATTCTCTCATTACTACGTTGGGGGTGGAGTTATGTCAGCAAATATTTCAGCTTTAAAATAAAGTGCTACTTATTGTAAAATACACTTGATGTTATGAGGAATCAAAATTAGCTGTTGATTTTAAAATACTTTCTTTTTTTCGTCGCTCATTTTGTAATCATTAGCATGTATCTAAAAATATTCAGAAAATTCACTATCGATAGGTCTGACAATATTTGGGACAGATCTTATTTAATGGTTTAGAATAATCCCAGTTTATGAAGTGAAATCATTAGGCCTTTAGTTCAACTAAACATTTACTGTAATCTTTTAATTGATGGTCCCAAATGATTATTGAAGGAAGAGTTGAGTTTCTTGTTGTTAAACGTTGATTTGCAATGTGTACAGTAGCATTATTTGATTTGAATTCTAGCTACTTAATTTAGAATTCCTTTGTTGAATTAGATTTGATCAGGTGCCCACAACGGGTGTGGTATAACACCCTGACAGTTGGTATCCCGACAGTCATTAGCCTGACGTTGGAATCCCGTCTGCCCGGACTCAGAAAGCGAGGGAAGAGCAACGAAGCCCCTTGCAGGCTCGCCGCGCTGCGGGCACAGTGGCTTGCTGTGCTGGCCACCTATTCTATTCTCTCTCTTTCTCTATGGGGGTCATTTGACCCCCATGAGGGAAAATAGCCAGTGGCTGTCAGGATCCCGACTGTCTGGGTTTTACCAGTCGGGACAATGACTGTTGGAATCCCGACTGTCTGTAATTCCGGCACCCGCCCATCACAGCGTGTATTTTTTGAACTAAGGGGGTGATTTAGCTTGTCTCGGAAGGGATCATTTGTTCCCGTTCGGTGGGGGGGGGGGGGGGTGTCTGTGCATGCATGTATGTGCGCATGTGCAGACCCCCTGTACGAACGCCTTCGGCGAGTATCACAATCCCCGATGTGTTCGCAAGGGAAGGGGATGGAGGGGGCGGCATCAGCGGAAAGTGCAATATTTTATGGGTGACCCCACAAAAACACTGGGCCTTCATCTGGGAATGTGGTCGTGGCGTTCCCTGCTTGGGGTGGGCAGCTGACATCACATGACGTCAGCGCTCACCCCATCTTTAGCAGATAGCGGCGGAAATAAAAATCAGTTTTCATCTAGTTTTATTTCCGAAGGGTTGAGAAATCATTCTATGATGGTTCACGACTATAGAATGATCTTCTCTTCCCCTCGGCCGCATGTTATCGAGGAGATGTGGGCGGTGCGGCGAGTGGCATTTAGCCGGTCACTAAGTGAAAGATCACTGCTTAGCAAACTACTCTGAATCAGCTCCTTCGAACGCAGTTGTTATAGGTAAAGATGGGCGGACTGGCCCATTAACATATGGGAATGCCCAGCGTTTCGTGGGATGCTAATGGAACCGTGCCGAACATGGGGGGGGGCAGCTGACATCACCCGCCCACTTTCTCCCAAGTGCACATGCATATGTAAGGTTGCTCCACCTTACATATATGCCTGCACCTTCCACCTGCAACCATCGAAAGATGTGGGAGGGTTCCAGTGGCAAGCAAATGGATGTTTGAGTATGCACCTTGAAGACTTTTTCACTCTATAATTAAAAAGCGGCTCCAATTTCCATGTTTAGTGAGGCTGATTACCAATGAGAATTGTGTTTTGTGTATAAGTCTGTGGAATTTGTGGATGTGCACTAGTAAGTGTGAAAGGCTGGGGGTAGCAAGGCGTTTTGTGGTGTTTGTGACAGATCATATGTTATCTGGAAGATACTGTAAGTGCAGAGAAGGACACAAGACTGGTTAATCAGGGCCCTCGCTGAGAGGCTGTGTGATAAGGTGTTTCGGCTGTGGTTATATAAGCTCATTGAGGATAACAAGTCAACACTTGCTGGAACTTTCAAATAAATTCCCAAGTGTTGCTGGAAATGCTGTCTCTGTGCCCCAGTGCGTTTGATTTATTTTAATATTACAACTTGATGAATGCAGCCAGCTCATAACATAACCTCAGGTGACTCCATTAATGCATTAAAGATATTTTTTTGCACCTAGTGAGATGCCGAGATAATGAGGGGAACCTGTTATTATGGGCTTAGCCACCGGAATAACAAGGACTGCAGCTGTTCACAATGCCATAAATTCTCAAGTTTCCCCAACCAGCTCTCACAGTGACCAGAAAGATGATGTTACATCTTACTCTGGAACTTTCACATATGTTAGACGTTTATATGTAATTGCCGGCATACCTGTATTGTTGTACATGTTGTTATGTAGACAAATCTTCTATATGCATGTTCATGCATTGCTTATGCCTAGGTAAATAAATCCATCCGTAACCGGATAGATTTATAGGGCATAAGGATATTGCAAGAATGTGCGTCCGACTTGGTGCATTAATGTAATCATGGAGAGGATATACATTAAAGTAATCATGGAGAGGATATACATTATAGTGTCCTACATGTACTAGTATTACAATGCAGGATTACAATACTTATGTAGCTTTCCATGCTTAATTGTTGTAGGAGTCTTTCACCATGTGTTCAAGCCTTTCGAACCCCATGCAGTTCATCTTTCCTGCCTGGGATGCCGTGTTCAGCTGTGGTGCTTCTAGCACACTCTGGTCTGTATTACAGAGCTGAAATACAGACCAGGCTGTGCTTTAAGCACCACAACATGAGAGTGACACCCAGGCAAGAAAGAGGAACTGCATTGGTTTTGCAAGGTGCTAGAATGAACACTTACCATGTACATAGTACAAATGGTATCGCTTGGTTGTATCCATTCAACGCAACATTGTTTATGTGCTGCACATGTTTTTTAAATTAAACAAAATCTTGTACTGGCATCTGTTGCCATCAGTTAATTAGGTAGTTATTAATTTTTCTTAGCAGCCCTATTTATATAGTCACAGGGGCATAACTAGGCCCCATAGCAAACGTTTGTTAGGGCCCCCTATTTAGCAACTGATGGTGATAAACGGGAGCTGCCATATTGTGAACTGGACATGTGTTCTAGACAATGAAGGCTATGAATTAGCTAGCAATGGGGTTGGTGTCATGTCATTGGTCCTCAGTGAATTGATCTGCTGCATCCTCGATGTTATTGGTTCAGCCAGCAATACAGAGCCTCCACTGTGAGTACTTTGGTACACCATTGAAGGCCCTACTGTGATGAAATGACAGTACAGGTTTGCTGCAAGCTACTGGCCCAGAGGTCGTAGCGTGATAAACAGACTGAGCAGGGCTTGCGGTATTTATGTTCCTCATATAAGATCTCCTGTGTACTGTGCTCTCTGCTTCTTTATAACATTCACTTCCTTGCGGCCTAACCTCTGTTTTCTCTCCCTGGCCAGGGGCATGATGCTTTTTTGCTTTTTTTTCTCTAATAATCATTTGCCTTATAGCTGTCTTGACTGGCTTCTGTTTACAGAAATTGTAAACCAATTGAATGCCTTGAGCAACTTACATGAAGATCAGGATGATTCCCTAAAGCGAGCACACTTGCCTTCAGCGAAATCATCCAGTCCTAATGAAGGTCTATGGTTTTTCCTCTCTTTTCATCCCGTCTCTGAGTTGTCCGCTTACCTGTGCACACTGCCTCCTGCTTGTGTCTGCTTTCGTCTTGTGTCTCTGTGCCTCTGTGCCTCCCCCTCAGTGCTGTCTGTGGTAATTTGTAGTGAAACCAACAAGCATCAAGGTATTGGCAAAATATAAAGCGAATCGTGGTAAATAAAACACTTTTTTTCTCTCAACATGTGTTTCTGGTTTATTTGAATGCAGGCTTTGCTATTTCCACAAAGATCCCCAATATTTAAAATATTATTTATTTCCAGAACATATTGCTTTACCGAATCCTGTCATATGTTGACATAACTACAGTTTAAACCATAAATCTAATCTTAGAAATAAATCTCCGGTTCTTCTGAGCACCTAAAATGTGCAGGGTGCAGCCATAATGGGCTGCTGTTAGGTACCACATGTACATGTCCTACCAATCATATACTGAAATTTGGTTCCTGATAAATGGTTACTAAATCACATGAGCGGTATCAACCAATTATGTTTGACTTGCATAGCTTAGAGCTGACACAACACAGCTGTTACCGAGGTAGAACTATGGAGGGAAAGTATTCCCATCATTTTACGTTTCATTATATGTTTAGTGATTCATTGTTTTAATAGCTTTGACTTGTTTAGGACACATTATAGCTTGATACTAATTATTTCTCATGCTCCCATTAAACTGAAGCAGTCTAGATTAAAGAAACCTATAAAACGCAGCAAGCATGTGAACACTGTTGAATGACCCAGGTTTAATAGTGTTTTGGATAAACAACCAATACAGTATATGAGAATCATTTAATATTTCTAGTCCATACTGGTGTATACTGGTGACTGGCTCTAATGATTTCTTAGCAGCAGTGCAAAATTTCTGTTAAATATGCATTATGTGAAGATGCAAAGTGTTTTATATTAGGCCTAATGGTCTACATCAGTGGTAGCCAACGCCAGTCCTCAAGAGCTAACAGATGACATTTTCCAGACGATCTAGCTACTGTAAAGGTGCACTCATTACTCACTAACAGATTTTAAAACATCCACAGGTGGAGCTAATTACTTCACCTGTGATTCTGTGAGGAGATCTGGAAAACATTAACTGTTGGTAGCTTTCGGGGACTGGAGTTGTCTACCCCAGGTCTACATCTTGACTATTACATTTCCAATACCCCAGTACATCCCAGTACCAGGTCAGACCAGCACCAACCCTCGTCCAGCGCTTCATATTAAACCCGGGTTGCCCACTATATGGAGGGTGACCTGGGTTTAACCCTTCTTATAACCTGGGTTGAATTGCCGGGTTATAAGCTTGGGCACTTTCTCACCACACCCTGCACCGCCCACCCGGCAATAACCCGGGTGTGAAAGGGTTAGTAGATTTGATTGCATTTAATGGTATGTGGCCATTTTATGTAATTATTTTGTTTGTCTAAACAACCACATTTTGTCTGCAGTTTTCAAACACTTTGGATGACGATCTCGTTGAACTCATTTTTATTCAGACGGGCTCCCAACTCCTGCAGGCAATGTGATGGCATCCATTGACCATGCAGATTTCGGGCATCATTCAGTTACTATTGTAATTCTGCCTTTTATTGTGGGTTCTGAAGCATCTGCAGTCATTGATGCCTATACCTCCGCAATGCTGCTCATTTTTGCACATAAGGGTGCAGTCTGCTTTGCGGCTGCTTGTTATTGGTCAATACCCTTTATATGTATTCTAAATTTAGCACCTTTTTTATTTGGCAGTGTTGGTTTGCTACAAAATACAAGACTCATTTCAAGCCCTAGCATTACTTTATTTCAGCGCTGAATGGGGAACTTATAGTTCAGTATGGATTTTGTTTTATATATATATTTTGTATTTACTTTGTGTTGATTTTTGCACATCTGCACACATCCATTTGTGTAAAGGCCTGTGTTTACGAATGGTACTCTGAAGAAGTAATTCTATCTATTGTAGAACTAATAAACAAGTTAAATTTTCTGGATGAAGAGGATCAAGATTTAGAGAACTCGAGGTCACTTCCATTCGAAAGTTCTTCTGATGCCACAGAGCTAAACCCATTCGGAGATCCAGATGCCAAAGGTAGTCGTACAAAGAGCAATGGTTTGAAATATACAAGCCTATACCCATGGATCTGGTAGGGAGATCTATGTGATTGTTGGTTTTCACTACTACACTTTTTTATGGATAATTGATCTTATATAGTACAGCGAGTGTTGCAGTATATAAAGTCAAGGTGTTTTTTTTAAGGGGGGTGGTAATAAACACACCCATGGATTTTCTTTTTATTGGGGTTATTCAATTAGTGCCGATTTTTTTCCAACATTCCAGCACTTATCGATGATTTTCCACCAATGCAGTGTTTTACCAAAGGGAAACGGTGTTGGCGGAAAAAAGTCTGATGCGCAATCGAATAAAGAAAGTCTTTATTTGTATTTTTTTCCAGCTACCCGGAAAAAAAACCAGACTGATTGAATAACACCTATATCTGTCCCCTCCCTAGCTCAAGTTTGTACAGAAACCAGGTGCATGTTGCTTCCAAAATACATGCACAGAAAATAATTGTATGTGCAAAGTTGGTGCACCTGCCCTCTATCTGCATGTGTTGTTTTCTCCTAGTCATTGTCATCGGCGTGTGATTGCACTTAACCGGTACTAGGTGCAAAATATACTCCTCCAAACAAGTGTATTTACACTTAGCACACACCTTCAGTATACTTTGCCAACTTGAGAAAGCCCCAGTTACCGCCTCTTCTTTCACAAGTGTAGGTGTGACCAACTTGTGTACACTCAGTGTTCGCACATGCGACAACAGGTGTACATTCCACTTCATTTACATCTGTTCCCTTGTATCCGTCATCTTTTTACTTCCTGGTCCAGCAGTTTCTTCTTAGTAAAATACTAAGTTGGTTGGTTGTTTTTACCTGGCGATGTGCAGAACTGTATTCACCTCCCTATCCATTTGTTTTCAGTGTAAAGTTTAATTAATTGTCACCAAGGCTGAAGGATATTCATACACAGGCGGTTAAATCGAAACTACTGCTGTACCAATTTTAGTCACCCATGTTCAAGTATGGCTATCCTTATAGCCTATCCTAGAATCCATGTCTTGTGGACTGAGCTATGGAATGTTTAGCCACCCACTATTGTAGCTACCATAAAGTAGCTGTAACTAGTAGACAGAAGCAGACAGGTAATTACTGCATATTGTGGTCATGTACAGTATATTGTCTTATTATGCAACAATATTATTATATTACACCCACACGTGCTAGCGCGTGTGCCGCAACGCTAATTAATCATTTCTGCTTTAATTATAAAAATGTCCACAATTTTCATTCCTGCTTAAAGTGCGTATTTGTCTCTTAGAAACACCTGTAGAGAAACCCAAGGTTGAAGCATTCTACGATGACTACAACCCATTTAAGGACCCTGAGCCTACAACCTATTTTAACCCATTTGATGAGCCAGACGCAGGGCCTGAAGTGGTTATTGAACTTCATAAAGAATCCCCACCACAGCCGGCAAAGAGGAAGAATGCCAGACCTGTGGATATGACGAAATACCTCTACGCTAACAAAGCCAGGCGGCAGGAAGAGGATGATCTTGATGAGTGAGTGGAATCTATACACCTTTTATATGAACAGATGGGTTTGAGCGCTCACTGTATAAGCAGAATTTTCTCTTAAAATAACATGGCAAACCTAGGTAGTGTTTCTGACAATAGAGACATTTGATCCCACACGGTGAAATGGAGAAGTTGGACAAATGACGTGTACAACTCTTCTTATAAAAGTTGCTTTAGACATTGGAAGACGGCCCAACGATTCAAAGAGCCAACAGGAGACACTTCAATTCACAAATACAGAGTCTCTCTCTCTTTTTTTTTTTTCACCCACATTAAATAACACCTACACACAGGCCTAATCTGTTTTGGAGAGACATCAAATTTTACTACATTATTTATCCCTGGACAGTTAAACAACGACACGTATTATCAACCCTTGTGTTGTACGCATTTTATATTACAACGTTTTTCAAGTGAATTGAAGTAGAAACGAATACTGTTTAGATTACCATTTATTCCCTTTTATAAGCAATAGGCAGATCAACTTTGGGTTATGAACGTAAAACTGCATTTTAACTGGCACTATTGTTTTCTGTGCAGAGATAAAATTTAAATGGCATATTATACAAAATCTAAAAAAAAAAGTTATACTGTAGATTTTTTTTCCTGAATTTTGCATATAGAAGTCACAATCTGAAATAGCAGAAGCATGTTGCTTGTTAGTTATCATGCCGCGACCAAAGTTTCAGTGCTTACGATTGATAAATCTTGGCAACGGCATTTTTTAATGTAAGGTCAACTCATGAAAAATTGGGTTTTTCATGATATTTGAAATTTGTTTTGGACTTTTCCCATACTTGATCATCCATGTGAACTCTAATTTGGAAATGGTAAAGTGGCTCGACGCATGGATAGTGAAGAGGTACATTAATTTGGGGTCCTCTTTTTCATTTGTCGACACTTTGAAAAAGTGAAAAACATGTTGACCTTTTGTGAATTTTTGGCTTGTGTCCAACTTTTCAAATGTGTCAAGCTTGTGCAAGTCGACCTATTGTATGTGAGCTATTCCATACCTGTATAGATCACCCCAGTATGAGGAATAGCCCTCTGCTCCATTTCGATGGTCACCCAGGAGACCTCAGTGTTTTCTTCACTACTTTATTTTCGAGGAGTTTTCAAGATTTTTATCACATTGGTATTATTATGATTATTATTCTTTTGGCACCACCAGGGTTTTGCAGCACCTGACCAAGTACATTAAAAAAAAAATCAAAATAAGACAACAGCATCTTAGTGATAGGAAGTCAGTGTAGGAAAAGTACACGTGGAGTTCACCTAAAGAAAACATATAGAAGGAGAATAGGAGAGGTCCAAAAACAGAACCTTGAGGAACATCTACTGTTAGTGTGGAGAAAGTAGAGTCATGAGCAGAAACCGCAAAGGAATGGTCAGAGGTAAGGGGCTAGCCAGTAGCGTGAGTATTATGTAGACAAGGAGAGAAGGATTTGCAGAGAGGGTGGTCCACGGTGTCATAAATATAATAGATGTCAAGGAGAATGATATGAGAGTAATAGTTCTTGTGGTTTTGTAGCAAGGAGGTCACTGCTGACTTTTGTGAGGGCAGTTTCAGTGCAGTGGAGAGGATTGAAAGCAAACTGAAATCCATCAAGCAGGAAGTGGGAGGAACAAAAGATTCTATGGTGGTCATAGATAATAAGTTCAAGAAGTATGTAGGCAGTAGGGAAGAGAGAGAAGAGTCAGTAGTTGGAGAGAGCGTTAGGATCAATGGAGGAAGCCTGATGATAGAGAGATAATGTAAGAGGTCGGCAAGATAGGAAACATGCAAAGAAGGGAGGATTAGATGAGGCAGGAGGGGGATAGGGTCAAGCAAGGAAGCGGATGAGAACCATGAATGCAATTCCGAACAGAGTTGGTAAGATGTATCGGGGGGGGGGGGGGGGAGGCTTGGAACGGAAGGGTTGGGGTGCTGACAATCTAGTGGGATCTGATGTCCTGAAATATGGAGTGGAGTCAATTTTAGATGTGAAGTGGGTCGCAAATGACAGAGACAGGTCACCAACATTTTCCTTGAACATTATTGTGCAGAGACTCGAACTGTCACAAAACAGATTTTGTCACACATGCTGTTCCAGTCTTGCTTCTGAAACAGCAGGGGGGGGGGGGGGTGTACAGGAAACAGAGCGTTTTTTATCTGCTGTGTTTCCTAGGTATTAGAAATGTATTGTACCTTCTGTGTATTTGTCCACACAGGGAGATATATAACGGAGATGTTGGAGCTTATGTAATATTCTGTGACCTGTACTCTGTGTGAGAATTCTGCATAAATAAGATTCTGATATTAGTAACAATGTGCCAGAATGAAATCCATTAAAAAAGAAAATAAAAAAAGGGGAGAGATCATTCACTTCCGTCCAGTGTATGAGCAGTGTACTTATTACTAAAAGAAAACACGTAAAGCAGGGTGACAGGTGGTTACACGGGTAACCGTTGAGTTAATTAGTAATAGGTAATGCAGGGTGTGTGTGGTTATTATGCAGGAGCTTTACATTATATATACAGTTTAGGTATATAATTGCAGTGTGAACTATGTAACCTGTCAGTTTAGGTGTGGATTTATTGCACAGTAATTATTATGCTACAAAATAACAATTAAATATCCCCATCTTTGATATTAATGATTGCAGGCTTTCTGCTTATACTAGTATCAGTCTTCCCAATATTTTCGGGAACACAACACTGCTTTTCTAGACCAGCGGTTCTCAAACTGTGGGTCTCGACCCCAAAGTGGGTCCCGACCACCTCAGCAGCGGGTCACAACTCCATGTTGCTGACCATCAGTCTAATGTGTCTGTGGAAGGGGGGGGGGGACAGGTTAAAAGTCATTAATATCCCTTTCAGAGATACCACCCGGGATTTTAAACCCGGTACAATCCTGGGTTTTTAAAATTCCAGGGTCAATTGCAGGTGCACAGGTCCTGATTTTAGTCCCCGGGAATAGCCTTTCGGACATACGCTAGTCCCAGGATGATGCGTGTACACATGAAAAATCCCAGGGTTTTTGTTTTTGCATATGTCTGAAAGGGGTATTAGTAATCACCCACTGCCTCCCTTTTCCATCCCCCTGTCACCCTTTTCTAACCCCCCCCCCCCTCCTCCCATTACACACGGACTCCCTGTCACAATAGCACTCACTTCAATTACCTCACATGTGGCAGCCATTTTGCCATTATTTGCTGGGGTCCTCTATTATTGTTTTTATTGTCTGACGGAGTCCAGGGTCAAAATAGTTTAAGAACCCCTGCTCTAGACCTTGCCTCTGCCTCACCAGTAGTGCATGCTGGGTAACTAGGACATCGCGGATAGAAGTTACTGCGAATACAGTATATGCTTTCTCTGTAATAGAATCTGCATGTAGTCCAGGCACCAAAGATGGAGTTTGCTTTGTGTGTTTGTTTGCTTTGGGTGAAGACTGATTTTCTTGCTCTTTGTTGTGCTGGATCTAACCTATCTCTGATCAGCAGCTTTTTTTAGAAGAATTTCCTTTAGTGACTTGGCTCTGACTTGGCTGTGAACAAAAAGTTTGCCAATCCACCAACTGATAATACATGGTGCCTGGAACCAAATTACTCCGTTGTGTATTCATCCACCCAGAACACTGTGTATCATTGTGGCCTTGGGGCCTCATGAGGCAGTTTCTGATTCCAGCATGCTGCTATTTGGCTTGCTTGTTCTTTAGATTTTCCTTTTACATTTTATGCATGTTCTCTACTTAACTGCTTGGGGGCTTATGTATGAGCACAGTTCCTCTATCTCTGGAATTATGTTTATAAACCTATATTGCTTTCAGGGGTTACATTTTGTTATAGACAAGTTAAAAACCATTTACTCACTCTTCACAAAATACACTTGGATGTATTGTAGTCTACTGTATATCATGTGTAACATGTTCATTATCGTTTTGGCTGAAACGCTTAATGTTTTTAGGGTGACCATTTAAAAACATTATTTTGGTCTTTTACTGTCACCAGTATGTGACGTGGAGGCTCATTCAGATGTGGCTACAAAGCAGCTATTGTACATACATCGGTCAATGGTTTCTTACTGCATCTGCGTCTGAGCTGCAGTGCGCATTCGCAGAAAATGAATTGCGATCACATTGAGGAATCAGTGGCAAAGTGACTGACAGGAAGACAGCACTTGGTGGTGGTAACAAAAAGAGGTTGGCCAACGCAAACAAGCTATGGCTGTTAAGACAGCGTATTTTAGACTTGCATAAATTAGTTCCGAGCTCATTTGCTACTGGAGAGCCCTCTGTGTCCCGGGGGAGCATCTCAGCCTGTGCATTACAGACCACTCGAGTCTCCAACATGTCCAGTTTTGCAACGATGGTACCGCTGTTTCAGCAATTATACACCGTTGGACAAAACTGATGCGTCGGCAGTGGGTGTCCCTATAGTTTGATCAGCTTCTGCCTATGTTAGCATAAAATCACAATTGTATATACACCAAAAGATAGCAACAGCAGCGGCAAGAACAAGTGCACCTGGATTTTGCCCATATTCAGTAGTAATATATTGTTGTCTAATGTGTGAGTTATTGTGATTGAATTATGTAAAATCAAAGTGGTCTCGTTCCGTATGCAATTCTTTTTCTCTGAGTAAGATGTTCACCGTTGATTCCAGTCTTGGGCTAACTCGATTTGTGACACCTCAGAACTGGCTGCCGCCCTATTGAAATCTAATGCTCTTCACATACTCCTGATTGCATTAAGGTTTTAGTGGGAAAAGCACAGGTTGTGTAGGGGTGAAGAAAAAAAATACATTTGATGAATTACAACCTCTCAGTCGGGAACACTTCGATTCTTCATTTCCAAATTGGTCCATTTGTTTTGTTTTTTTTCCCAGAGGTTTTTTTTCCCATTAGCCATATTAGCCTCTGTGCTCTCTCGTCTTCAAAGTAATGCAAATGGGCTTTTTAATTTAGTGACTAGAAAGCAGGTCGAACCTTTAATGTCATGCAATTAGATTTGCTAAAGCTTCAAATAATAGGATGCACATTCCTGTATTGTGAAAAGCATTAATATAAGTGTGCCACGTATTTGTGTTCATTTACAAGTTATTATGTCATAAATAGGTTTCTATTTTTAGAATTCTTTTCACAGTTTTTTATTTCAAGACCGAATTGTGTGTTCTTTCCAAAAGCCAACAGTCCAGATTTGTGAGGGGAAAAAAAGTAGTTGTGACGGTTGGTGGTGGGCTTACATGTTCACCACAAACCGTTAAATGTATTAAATTTTTTTTATTTAATGCAACATATTTCTAAGATTTTACCGATAATCTCGGATTATACTACCACATAACTACTAGGTTTTTTTTTTTAAATCAGATCTATTTTTATTGATTTTTCCAAAAGAGACAAAAATCAAAAACAAAAACAAAAACAAAGTAGCAACCTATATAGTACATTAAACATAAAAGGAGAGTCACATTTCCCGGAAAAAAAACAAAAAAACAGAAAGAGCAGTAAAGTGTAATAACAACAATTACAACTGTCAGTGGGCATCCATTATACAATATTCCGAAGATGCTGTAATAATCTACAGTATAACCTTAAACAAAATAAATGTAAAGTAATAAAAATAAGCCAGAGTGTGCGTATGAGAGGCTGGGCAAACACCAAGGGGGAAGAGGAGCATCCAACAATTAAAATGCATATTAAGTATCCCGAGCAAGTGAGAGTTGTGAATCTTGCCAGAGAGCCGATACCCGGTCATATTTTTCTCTGCACACTTACGTTTGGCATACATAAAACGTTCATGCGAAATGGTGATGTTAACTAATATAACCCAAGATTAATGGGAAGGCAGTTCGAGGCCCATCCAAGAACGTGCAATATATCAACATATAATCGTAAGTATGTAGAGAGAGACTCCTCCAAGTCAAAAATACACTCACGGGGGGACATAAGAGGAACAGAAATACCCATACTAGCAATACTAGTATCATATAACTGCTAGTTACAAAAAGTTAAATAAGCAATTACAAATAATAGTATCAGATAACCAAATAAAAATGCCATATGTACCTTAACTACAGGATAATCCTAAAACTGTAACGCTTAAGCAAAAACATAAAAGGTACATTTAAGATAGACCAAGAGAGAGCAAACCTAAGACATAGGGCCTTATTCTAGTTCAATCTTAGAGGCAAATTCCTTCTTAGCTGGACAAAACCATGTGCACTGCAGGTGGGGCAGATGTAACATGTGCAGAGAGAATTAGATTTGGGTGGGGTTTTACTTCAAAGTGAGATCTATATTGCAGTGTAAAAATAAAGCAGTCAGTATTTTCCCTGCACAGAAACAAAATAACTCACCCAAATCTAATTCACTCTGCACATTTTACATCTGCCCCCCCCTGCAGTGCACATGGTGTTGTCCATCTAAGAATGATTTTGTCAGAGTGAACTAGAATTAAGGAACATAGTTCTGAGTGGGCCCTACGAACAGCCTAGATACAGGGAGGAAGTAGAGCATTAAAAACATGTGAGACCTTCCAGGAAGAACAAGTAGAAGGGGTGGTTTAGGAATGGGGACAGACAGAATATAGAAAAGAAGTGAGTTTTTGAGATAGCAATTTAAAGATTAGAGGTTGCAAATGAGTCTGTTTGAGTGAGGAAGAGTTCCATAGATGGGGAGAAGCATGGAAGAAGTTTTGGAAGTAGTAGTGAGAGGTGGTTATTAGAATGTAAAGAATGGAAAAGAGGTTTTAGTTAAAATAGCGTAAACGAGCTGCACTGTATTTTATGAAGATAAGGTTTAAGATGTATAAAGAGGATTTTGAAATGCATTGTAGCATTTAAACTTGAGCGAGGTCAAAGCCAGGTACGAGAAGGTAGCTGTAGACTAGGTGGGAGATAAGACAATGGACCAAATGTTATGAAGGAGGAAAAGGTGTTGAGGGTGTCAAAGGCAATCGAGAGGCTTTAGTGAGCACAAAGTTACCCTTTGACTTGGCTAAAATCTTTAGCATGGGCAGTTGTAGTGGAAAAGTTTGGAAGTCAGATTGGAAGGACAGAAAGTGGCTCAGGTAGTGTACTAATAGACAATTAGTTCCAAAGGTTTCGGAGAATCGTGGAGCAGAGAAATCTGCAGAATTTGGAGAGAACTAAGGACCTTATTTTGGTTCATTCTTTCTGACAAAATCCTTCTTAGATGGGCAAAACCATGTGCACTGCAGGTGGGGCAGATGTAACATGTGCAGAGAGAATTAGATTTGGGTGGGGTTTTACTTCAAAGTGAGATCTATATTGCAGTGTAAAAATAAAGCAGCCAGTATTTTCCCTGCACAGAAACAAAATTACTCACCCAAATCTAATTCTCTCTGCACATGTTACATCTGCCCCCCCTGCAGTGCACATGGTTTTGTCCATCTAAGAAGGATTTTGACAGAAAGAATGAACCAAAATAAGGCCCATAGTGTTGTGGTGTTTTCTTGAGGAAAGTTAAGATTTGAGTGCAGATGGGGAGCAAGAGTTGATGGGGAGAGAAAAGAGTTTATGTTTAGAAAGTCTCATTGAGAGAATTTGGTGCGGTCACAAAGAATCGTTTTTGTTTTTTTTCATGGCACCCCTAGGCAAAAAGTTTCTTATTGAGAAACCTAGAAAAGGATATGAACACAATTTCCTTAATTTAATATGTCATGGTAATGTTGGGTTGTACACATGTTTTATGATTGGCAGCCACCAGCATTGGTTTTGCATATTACATTGACCTTAAATAATTTGAATTGGCCATGGACCACCATACCGATGCACCCCTGCAAGTGTTTGCAGGCACCCCAGGATGCCACGGCGCACAGTTTCTGAACCACTGCCAATAGGTGGAAAGAACATGTGAGGTAAGACAGCCATCAGAGGGGGACTGTTGGGTCCAGACAGAAAGGGGGCCCAGGACTGGAGTCTATAAAGTATAATTTGTCATAAACAAAGATCACATTTCCCTTGAAGCAAAGTAGTGGTTGAGTAGATGGGCCAGTGCTACAGAACAACACAGATAATGGAGAGTGCTTCCAACTACGTATATAATGTGTCAGAGTTCTGTTCCCTTGATAGGAGTGAGGTTTGGCTGTGCATGTAGAACACAGTTCCTTTGCGGTACTCTGCATTATCTTGTATCTTTTTGAAAAGCTGAACAAAAGCAAAAAGTTTTTGTCTTCTTTCATCTTGTTGATCAATCATCACCCTTATCTTTATTTTCATGTCATGCTGTCTGCTTAAAGATAACTATAATGTTAAGTGAATTGACAACATGTTTTGATTTTAAACCCTTCTTTCCCCCTGGTTGTTGCCCTCTCATTATTCGTGTCTCTTTTCTGACCCACGCTTGCTTGTCCATTTTGCATCACTCTTTCTCATTTTGACACTTGACCTTCCTTTTATTTCTCAAGTGTGTCTGTTTGTCATGGGCAATGAAGTGGTAACACCTTTAATGTCCGTGTCAATCAGCAACAACTTGTTGCGTGTTAATTTCTTGGATGCCTACAGTTGCTTCGTATTTCTGTGATCAATAGCAAAGCTTTGTACTTTATTGGCAGAAAAGCAGCATCAGTTCAGAGCACATGTCCCTGATTAAAATAGAATTAAGGTTCCTGATGCAGGCATTTCCTTGGCTGTTTTAAGGCAGGACTTGACCACTTTTTTAAACCTAAGAGCCAAGATGAAAGTGTAGGAGCCAGACAAGCTAAAGGGTATGATGTGCACCATGCATTTTTATTTACATCGCATCGTATCTAGTTCAAAATGCATGCGATGTGCTACAGCAGCGTGTGTTATGATATGAACTAGATGCGGTCTAGTTAAAAAACAACATGCTGCACATACATTTTGTACCGTGTAATGCACAGGAGTGTGTGTGTGTGTGTGGGGGGGGGGGGGTTGGCCACCGCCATTACAGGTCCTGCACCGCTGAGAGGGGTTGAGGTGACAGGGCAACAGAAGAGAGTAACTGGGTGAGGTGAGAGGGGGTGGGGTGATGGGGAGAGGTGATGGAATTGGGTGTTGACAGGGGTTGAGGTGGAAGAGGAGAAGGTATGGAGAGGACGCAGGCGTCCTTCTTACTAATGGGCCTCCCTCTCCCCAGTGTTGGCCACCACTGCTTTGATCTCCCCAGCGCCGCCCGCCGTTGCTCCCCGGCAGAGGCTGGTGCTTCTTCCTGCTGATGCTTGGGATGGCTTTCACTTTGTCCAGGCGGCTGCTGCTCCAGGGGGGAAGAGGACGGAGGACAGTACTTCTAAAATTTGAGCCAGTCCTCAAATTGAGAGAGGTGAAGGTGGGGTCGGGCACCACTGCGCGTGCTGCTGCTGGCTTCCAGCAGGAGGGGGATAGGGGGGGTTGGGCACCGCTGCATGCATTCCCGCTGGCCTGGTCCTTTAGGAGGGGGAGAGGAGCCGCTGCCTTCCAGCAGGAGGGGGGGGAGGGGTCGCTGCCTTCTAGTAGGAGGGGGATGGGGGGGTCGGGAAATGCTGCCACTCACCTACCCATGACCAGATTCTGCTTCCTCCCTCACGGAAGAAGTATTTGTCGAGCACCTTATTTGTTTTATGGTGTGCGCCAGATTTACATACATCCCTTATGTATGTGGTTCTGCACAAGTGCAGAATTAGTTCTGTGTGATTGATTGCATTTCCCTCTGATCCGCAGCATGATTGACATGTGACATGTTGGGGCAAAATGGGACTAGCTGTGTTGATTGTTCCACAAAACAATGGTGTGCCATGGCTAGGCTTTGTGTGTTTAAAACCAGATTATCTAGCCCAATCATCATGATGGTGATCCAATACTGCATAATCTGCCACACCTCTCAGATTAGCACTAAAGGCAGGAGACCTCTTTTTGCTATAGACACCACCTGCTGCATTAGTATTTTTATGCTCCACTGTTGTTCCCATGCTCCAAGTTAGGGATATTGAAACTTAATTTGAGGTCTCTTAAGGTGCATGCAATTGGTTCGATTTGAGCTTCAGATTTTGACTATATAGTGAAAATTGTAAGTAAATTTAGCACAAATCGCAAAGTGTGAATACAGCTTGCCATACCGATGTGCACTCCACAGGCAAGCCAATTTTGATCTCAATTAAACCTAATGAAAGTCTCAAATTAATATAGTCAATATTGTATGGCACTGAGCTGTGCGGCTCTGCTGCACAGCCGCCTGCCCGCGCCCCCACACTGCTCATGAATGCACGGCACTGCTCCCGGCCGCAATCCCGCACTGCCGCTCCCGTCCATGCTCCACATGAGTAAATATGCATGAGGCATGTGGGGGGGGGGGGGGGTGATATTGATTGGGGAGGGCAATTCTGGGATTATGCATTTTTTTCCATCCCGGGATTGAAAAAATGCCCCAGGATTGGCATCCCTACCTCTGCCCGAGAGCATGGATGTCCTTATAACCTGGAATGACAATGTGCCTTGAGAACCGACCTACACATAAGGCATAAGCAATTTTGAGAGCCACATTAATATTCATGAGAATGCATTATGTACATTACCTAGGAACCAGTTTCTCATGCTTTATTATAAGGTGTCTTGGTGATGACACCGGTCCCTAGTCAGTTGATAGACAACATTCTACAGGTTACAGTCACAGGCTACAGGTGCAGTTTAATTATGTAACATTTAAATGCCTTCTAGAAAGGAGCAGTGACCTCTAATCCTAACTACTGTTGTAGCTCTGATTACAGGGGGTAAAGGGCCGAGAATCGCTGTGCAAGTGCATATTGGGGCACAGTGTGACTATATACTTCCCGTTCTTTACATCCTATATAATCTTCTGCTTTGTTTAGTTGAGTTGCTCATGCGTTTATCAGTTATTGGTGAACCCATTCTGTCTGAGACATACGCTCCTGTGAGCAGTACAAAGCCCTTTAGTGCCATCC
Source organism: Crinia signifera (assembly GCF_055691185.1). Taxonomy (NCBI): domain Eukaryota; kingdom Metazoa; phylum Chordata; class Amphibia; order Anura; family Myobatrachidae; genus Crinia; species Crinia signifera. The sequence goes on along the minus strand of NC_139219.1, from coordinate 51,776,404 downwards.
AATAAGCTATGGGTTTTTTTTCCCAATGATAACACATGGATTCCCTATACAATGTAATTTATTCATTGGAACCATATCTCAAGTCTTATGTGTCTTATCTCAAGCAGTGCTTTTCTTTATATAGTCTTCATTCTAGCACCCTGCTCCTTGAAAAATCCTTGCAGTTCCTCCTTCCTACCTGGGGTGTCACTCTCTGCCGTGGTATTTCTACAACAGTCTGGTTTGTATCTCAGCATTGAGATAAACCAGACTGTTCTTGATGTACTACAGCAGACAGCGACACCCCTGTCAGAAAGGAGGAACTACAAGGATTTTACAATGAGCAGGGTGCTATGAATGAACACTATTTATACAGGTAGTATAGTTGTATTCCCTTCCTGTCCTTAACAGGAATAATTTGCCATAAACGGGAAAAATCCCCTATGTGGCAGCTGCTTCTGCTGGTAACTGTGGTTATGAATATAGGCTGTTAGCTGCCCCCTCTTTTTTTTTTTCAACCCCATTGCCAGGAGCTGTCAGAAGCAGCATCAGCTACAGAGGGTGTATTTCTGATTGTCTGCCAATTTATCTATTAGTGAATAAGGAAGGTAGGGTAAAATGAGGGCCCAGACTATTCTCTTTCGAAATAATTATTACGTGTGTGCTGGGATTCCAGCCAGAAATAAATATGTGCTCATGTTTCTACTAGAAGGCGATGGGAAGCTCTAAAACAGCAACTTGCAAATTTGTTTGATTTTCAATTTTGTGATTTAAATAGTAAACAAACGGCAAGTTCCCTTCTGACTATTTAGGATATGATACACCAGGGTGCACTAAAAAATCTCTTGAACATTGCCATCCAGTGGTCATATGAAACTTTGTTCAAAACCTGTTTTAGTTCAAAATAAGCACACAGCAATTCCTTTGTTTTCCCTAAATGGTCCTGATTAGGTATGATAATGGCCATAGTATTTCTGCTCTACCCTGTAGCAAAGTTAAGAATACTGGTGAAATTGGTCTAATCAAATCTATGGGGTATATTCATTTGCTGTCGGAACTTCCGTCTTGTCGAAAAGACGGCAGTTTCTGACTTAAATAGGTCAGAAGGGGTTCTGACTTATTTAAAAAGGGCTGTATTTTTTAGACCGGTACGAATGCTTTTGTAGGAAACGCAGCCAAATCCGACAGGTTTTGGCCCCGTTTCCGACCATCTCAATCTGACTTAAAAAAAAAAAAAGAAGAAGAAAATCAGATTAAGGCAGGGAGATGCTGCCGCTTGCTCCGACATTGTCCCACCTTTGCTCACCCAGTCTCTGCGCTGGCCAGGTGAGCAGCAATCAGCAACTAAATACGACAGTCCGATTTGGATGCTTAATTAATAGCC